>NC_080671.1:148969451-149569451 GCF_030247195.1 Topomyia yanbarensis
CGAAAACTTGCGCAAATTGAAAATGAATGTTTAACCCACAAAAAGCAAGAACTCTCGGAGATCCGGCTGGTTACAATTCTCTAGTTTGAATGAACTTGTAGTACGCAGCTCACCTGGGTACGATTCCCAACCCTGTACATAGGGTTAAAGATTTTTCTAAAGAGATGTTTCTAAACCGAAAAAAGAGACGAACTACCATTTGGTCGAAATCTCTATAATCTAAATTAAAAAAAACTAGTAATGATCGATCGAAATTGGAACCTCGCTACGCTCCTAACTCCGAAATATCGAATTTCGTCATTACATAAATCCACAAATCTCCACACACTTGAGAATATCGTCAAAAGCTTTTAATATCATAATAATCTCCTCGAAGTAACGCTTGGAACCAAAGATGAAGGAGATAAAAGATGGTGAGTTGATGTAAATGAATTTGGTTTGGATTGGATAGTTAATCTAAAATTCATAAAGAATCTGATATCATGATTAATTCAATGTTACAGGTGAAATAAGGTGACTGCCGTTTCTGTTAGTTAACGATTTTTGCAATATACCGTATTATATGTAATAGCCTGCCACTTATTTTCAAAGCGATAGAACTTTTGCTTTGATAATTCTGCCCAGCCCAGAAGAAAACAAATCCCAATTTTTCCATTCAAATCCCTCAATTTATCGCCATTGATCATTCCAGAAAATTAATCAATTAAATTACAAGTCATTAAAGTCACAACTCCACTATAGACTAAGGACTGAAAATTCAATTTGTAAAGTTGACCGAATATATTATATAGGCTTTATAGGCCTATAGGAATACATAGGCCTTTTTACCAGGCTGTTCAGTCAGATAAATTCTAGCGACCACTACGTTTTGTACCGTCCAAACGTTTCGGCCGTTAGTTTCGGTCTTCCTCAGTGTAAATTGTATATAATGTAAAATGTTCATATTATTATAGGTAGTTTTCACCGAAAAACCAACCAACCAACGGTTAAAACGTTTGGACGTTACAAAAATTAGTGTTCGTTATAATTTATCTGACTGAACAGCCGAATAAACTATCCTGGAACAACGACAGTCGCAACAACACTCAACAGGCCTTTTCACCATTATAACAACGACTTGCACATGAGCAACCGTGAATAAATGTTGCAAGAACTTCGTAAAACCCACTTCATATAAATTGCAATGTAAAAATTGGATATAAATTTACTAAAAATCAGACTTCGACGTAAAAGTTGTTTAAAAAACGTTCAGTATAAAAACCGGTTAAAATATATCTGGCTCTTACAAAGTAGTTTTCTTTATATGACTTTTATTCTTAACTGGTGCGATATATGGATTTTCCTACAAACAAATTATTTATTTTGAACCGGCTTTTATACTAGATGTTATCCTTTGCTGTTTTTTTTTCGTGTGAGAAGCTATGATGCGATTTTTAGACTGCAGGTCATCAGTGTGATTTTTACGCTTGAAATTTTTATCCAATTTTTACATTCTAATATACTTAATTATACTTAAACTAAGAAATGAAACTATAGCTGTATGTTGGGTTTATTTCAATAAATAAACAATATTATTAAAAAACTAATAACGTTAGTTGCAGTAGACCTATAAACGTGATGAAGACAAGAAAATATTTCGTTGAAAAAGCCTAAATAGATTGGTTCAAATTTCAACAAATTTGCTTGTTGTATCTGACAATAATATTGTTGAACTAATAAGAATATATTTATTGAAATATCCTGTTCCACTTTGCTGTAATATCGCTGGAACAAGATGTCTTCTAATCTGCAACTGTATAGATTTAGTAAAGTGACAGTTCGAATAAAGAAAAACATCAATCTACCTATTAGAAAAATTCGCTTCCTATGTCATTCTACGTACGGGACCATTTTTCATCCAACATCTAACTGACAGAACAGTTGGACAGTTTAACAATGTTTGAAAGAATATTGCAGCAGGGCATATACTATTGGTCGCCAGGCCCACAATTAATGATATCACCAATTAAAAATATTTGCGCCTTCGGAACCGCCAAAACTGTAATTAAAGTGTTCCGTTTGTGTTAATTGTAACCGTAATTTATTAATCGGGCTGTAGCCTGTTACATGTATATACTTTACTCAAGGAAGTCACATGTTTTAATAATAATGTGCAGTAAAATTTCATTTCATTCAATCGAAACTGAATAAACGCAGTCAATCAGTCGTCTACGGTAGCACTCATATTCATTTAACGCATCAGTTGCTGTTGATCTGAAGCTAGGTCCATGGCTCTTCACTCACCGTCGCTTTCAAATGAGTTGCAATTCATAGTCAATCTCCTTCGTTTGATCCTCTCAAATGAATAGATCAGCTTTCAATTTACCCAGTGGGCACCAGTCAAATGAGATCCGGGTAAACCTAAGACAAGAAGAGACAACTGGCTTCGTATTTTTGATTATCTTGCCTTTCTTGTGCCAGATGACAGATGAGTGTATGCAGCTAGCGAGGTTGGCAGTGCAGCCAATTACTTTGCCATATTTAGACATGTTGCTGTAATACACATAATAATGGTCGTTCCATTAACACAACGTACTATCAAATAAGTTTTTCATTGCAACCAATTCCAACAAGCTGTTATTACTAGATTCATTATTTCTCGTCTGAAATCTGCGAATTTAAGAAATTTTGAAAAATAAATACGATAGCCGCAGTATGCTATCATAATTGTACGAAGATGTCAAATTTATTGCTAAAATCCAATATGTAATTCAGCTATTTTTTTTGCGCCTCTACCAATATTTTCCTGTACACAATTCCGATGACATGGTAAAGGAGTAAAACACTTCCACACTGGTTCTATAGGAAAACATATCGAGCACAGTCTATAGACACGAGAATGGTCGATGTTCTCTCAAAAATAATAAGAAAAGATTTTGCTCGATTTGAATGCTATAAACAGGTCATATCGATGGTGAGTTTATTGATTTGAAGTATTGAAGTATTGGATTGATTGCAAAATGTCCTCAATCATCCATTTCCGTCATCTGATGACCAGGCTTGCAAAAGCAATATAGATATATATTGATTATGGTTTTTGCTTTGGTGGTTACCGGAAATTGTCATCTTTGTTTTCAAATTGGCCTTAATTAATAAATTCCGGTTTTTTATGACTACTTTAAATGATACCCATATTGATAGTTGTATTCACTGTAGATCGCGGAAGGAACGTTAATCCGATACTTGCTTTTGCTAGAGGCCGTATATACTACTTCGCACTCCACAAGTATCACGGGAGGAGGATATTTGTTAGTAACTAGATATCGACCCATCAACTCATGGACCGGGGAACCCAACCGGCTTTTCTTCTCTTCACCTCAGAAAAATCTCGACGGCCTCGGGATGGGCCAGACATCCGGACGAGTATCCCGATTCTTTGGCGCACGATGAAAAGAGAGAAAAGGCCGGATTTCACCTTCATCTTCCGATTCGATTACTTAGGGACATTTTTTATCTTCAAACTACTAATAAAAAATAATTATTACCAAACCAAAACAAAACTTATATTAACAGAAAAGCCCACTACGTCATTTGTTTATTCTTTTCTTTTTCATATCCTCCTGATTTATCACCTTCATCGAAAAGAATGATAACCTCACTCATACAGATAAAATATGTTCCTACCTGTATCCGTCTTGAGTTGTCTCGTCTTATCATAGCCTTTACCCTGTATGTATTTATTATCTTGGTCGGAGTTATTTTCATGTCAGTGAGTGTTCATTCATATTCATTTGTGAGTGGTTCATTGGAATGGTTCACTTCCATTAGCTGAGACCGTGCTAATGTGAGGTAGGTTTTCAATAGAAACTAAACAGGCAAAAACGTCGAATGACCAGAACCTGTTATTCAATTGACAGTGAACTTTGAGTGACTCAAACGAAGACGGCAGCAGAACTCAACTGATATAGTGGTGGTATGCTGACAGTGAAAGACTCGCAGTTTCACTTGAAACGAATATTTTCGTTTGAAATCGATATTTTACCGCACATTAATAATAAGAGGAAAACCATAAAACCACTATTGATCGATTAGTGTCTTTATTGCATTTTATTCGATAGGGAGAACTGGGTCAATTCGAACCTCGCAAAGGTTTATGAGCTATTGAACTTTGCCATATTTATTTTCTTATTCTGAAAGACCGTTTACCGCATTGTGTATAAACGGTTCTGTGCAAAACTGCATCAAATGTTCGAATTACCTCAACCCAGGTCAAATTCGGACAACCCATTTCTTATCAATTTCTTTTTGCAATGAAAGTGAATTTCTTTTGTTATTCCTAGTTGTTATTTGCTTATATACAAGACTTTATAGTAAATATACAAAAATGAGTGGGAGCTGACCCAAATAAACTAAAAAGGGGCAATAAAATATAACACCGAAATCTGTTAACCGATTTGCGAAAATTTATGTTTTCCTGGAAGCTCGACCGACATTCTTGAAAGGCATGAGCCTGAGGAATTGGATAAAAACCGTGGCAACAGTTATAGTATTGACAGCCAGCAGAATTATGCAGCTGTAGGGCAAACAACAGATAATCATTGCACAGTCAGTTAGACCACTGTCTACGTTAGATGGTATCCTTTTTCAAATTTGAATTTTGCATGACATTGGACAGCATTTCGGGTTTAATCGCAGCCATTTCAGCTCGTATATTTAGCTTTGAGTTCATCAAGGTACTTAGGTTTGCTAGAATAAACTTGTCCCCCAAATTCGACAATTTTGTTTATTTACTCAACCGGAAAGGATGAAGTGAGCTTCGTCCGTCATTAAAATTTTGTTCCAAAAATCAGGCTTTACATCAATCATTCTTGCCACAGCATTTCCATATTCCAAGCGACGTGGCATATCCGTTGGTATAAATCGACTCATAGCTAAAATGTCACTAAATGACGTTTAAGAATTGTGTTTATCTGTCAAAATCGGCTGGAAAAATGGCAGAGTTGTTCAATGTTGAAATAGGATACATCCAGATAACGTACCCTTATATTAATTGGTTGTTTCAAATTTCAATTTTATTCAACATTAGTACTTTGATTGAAACAATATCGAGTTATTATTGAAGTGAAATCAGTTTAAAATAACTAGTATCTGAAAGTTTAAAATAACTAGTTAATTTGTTTTAATTACATCAAGAATTGGTTAGTCCACATATAACATGGAAATTTGTTTGGTCAAACATAAAATGGGTTGTGTCATGTGTTTGATCTGTTTTGGGCGTATTCACACAATAATCCTCGTAGCTTTTAGTCGACTATTTTTCGCAATGTCGTCTTAGCTAACAAGCACGTCAAATGAACCGCTTCACTGACTGTGACAAATTACAATACAAGTTTTGGTTCCGTTCCTAAAATAGACAATTCCTGATCTACCATAGCTAGTAATCAGCAGAACACCATGCTGTGTCATGTATGTCCAACTGAGTCCCCTTTACAAATGATCTACTCTGAATAACCACTTGGCACCTACATAGCTCATTAGTCTACTTCAACGCCCAGATTGTTGTTTTTTTCTGTGTACCAAACGACCGCCTGTGTCAGTCATAGCCACAGTGAGGCCAACTACCGCTTGTCTGGACGGTGCTTCAGAAAGGTCACCTGTATGAATGAAACCACCACCGCTGATGGCATATGCTGCAGGAACAGCCTCAACCGTAAATATGTATCATGGCGGCGGGGCAAAGTCTTAACCGCCATCAGTGGCGCGAGGTTGGCCCGAATCTCAACCCCGGATGGCGAGTAACATGACGATGCTAATATATGTTGATCGGATTAAGTTCATAAATTTTAGGCTTTTACGCGTCGTCGAATCATCAAACAGTTGGATCTGCGAGAGTCCAATGACGAAATCGAGGCAAGATGTAAATAGCGTGGACGGGGAAGAAGGTAAAAAACTGTTGAACGCGCCGAGCAATTTTTATCGTCCGCCAAAGTCATTATCGTGCCGCCACGCGTCTTTTTTATATTCTACATGTTTTCTTTGCGGCGGCCGGCTATTTTGTGTGAACGGGTTTATGGCGTATATTATTTTAACTGCAATTATCACATTTTTACTGCCGGGCGACGAACGGCGAAATGTGTTTATGCTACTAATCTTCGGTCTGTAGATTCTAAGGAATGTCAATGAAAAGCGTGAGCGATATTGTACCAACAAGGAAAATAAAGTTCAACATACATTTATGTAAAATCTGCAGTATGAATAATGTTAAACATTCAATATATACTGTAGAGTTGCAGAGAGCAAGGTCAAAATATTATATGTAAAATCAAAGAAACCAAAAATATACGAAATAAAAAAATAATTCGTTGTACTGGTCGCACTGGAAATCTTGCTTGTATATCACACATTCCTCTCTGCAACTCTACATATACAAATTTAAGTATTCAGCTGATATTAAATCAAAGTCCACCCAAATATGCGTAGACAAACGCCGAACGATTCATCAAAACTAGAGCACATAAATACGACAAGTAACACATTTGTTAAAAACTGACTCTTAAAGCACATAGTTTTTCGAAAGAAAGTGTGCAGTGGAAATAGCCGAAAACCCGAAAGCAATGAGTGTATTACAGGGTCCAAAACTCGAAGTGTAACCAAGTTCAGACCGTTCGCGCAGCTATCGCACTGGCATCAGCTGTCTATAAATTGGCTGAATGGCCCTTCGAAGTATTGTTCACAAGCGCGCAATAGTATTTTGCTAAAAGTGAACGCAATAAAGGGATCTGTGATGGAATTCAAAAGAAATAGTGTGATTACTTTATATTTAGCTGGAAAATCACAACCAGCGATTGTTCGTTAGCGCAAACACATTATTGTTAATAAAATTTTAGTTGATCGCGCCATAACTATTTACAATAAAACTGGTAGACACTTTTTTTTTCTGCCGAATCTCAGCTTTGTTGCATCTTTTGCCGAAATCACAACAGCTGAAATATCGGTTAACATTTTTTTTACTGAGATATTAGTAAAAGTGACGTTTCATAACTGAGACTCGGATAATATTTCGTCGAAAATTAGTAAACAAATATCACATCGCTGAGATATCAGTTTCCAAATTCGCTGACTACACGGCTGTTTGGAAATTAACGAACTGAATTGAGTGTGTAGCATCGCAAATCGCCATCGAGCAAACGTGAATTAATTCTGAATTTTTGATTATTTTCTCACTTTCTGCAGTTTAAAGTAAATAAAAATAATTGTTCAACCCGAATTTATGGCCTTTTCAATTGCTTACGCTTTGAGTGTCGGACCCTGTTCCATCAGCTCTTTGGTCACTGTATCTCAAAATAAACAGCAATATCTGTTTGACATTGCACTCGAAAGTCATGAAAACATCACACTTTCAACACATTTGTTAATGTTCCACCTCCTGCCATTGAGCAAACCATGTACTGCCAATGGCAAAGTAGAAATCATCACGGTACAAACGATCCTATATGTCACAGCGAAGAGAAATTCAATTTCACACTTGGTCTGATTTTCGCTCGCTACCTTCACCGCGCACCCGCTGACCTCCGCAGACGACGACACGTGAACAGTGATGACTCTGCCCTACATCTGCCGCGACACTGATTGCTGTTTGCTTCCTTTTCGAACGATACATACAAGCTAATCTACAAATCTTTTTGAAATCTGCTTCATTTCGGTGAAATTCCAACAGCGCATCACACCGGTACGGTTAATAAATGAATATAAACCTACATATAGATCTCACTCTTTTTTGGTGGGTTGTCAAATATGGTCAGTGTTAAGTCATACCGAACTAAATCGCAAAACATAAAAAATGAGATAATGACAACACTGGATAAAGAATTTCTTCAGCTACATTCAACTTTTGCCAGATTTGAATTATCTAACCATAAACAAGAATTATGACAAAAAATAATTTCCAACTATGCCGTAGAGGATGCTGCTATTCAAAATTTAAGCCCGTTTTTCTCGAAATCATTATTTTGTCACTTAGTCCGGTCTGACTTAACACCGAGCATATGTAGATGGTGACAATGATGGTAGTAGCTAAAGGAGTAGTTGGTTTTTGGCTATTTGGTGAGACACGGTTGGTTCTTTTTGTGTACATATTCAAATTCCGCTTGGAAAGTCGATAAACATTTTAAATATATACTCAATGCTACTTAACTCAAGATCCACACATTTGATTTTCGTATTTTTTCTTCATTATGTTGGTTAAGAAGTTAAGTTAAGGGATTCGAGTGTGCATCTTCGTCGCGAGTGGTTGACTCTCGTAGAGCTCCCTTCGCGTCGGTTAATTTTAATCATTTACGGCACAGTTTACTGCCTTCCGGTTATCAAAAGTGTGAATAACGGTGCAATTGAACGATAATATAAAGTGAAGTGGCTTATAAAAGCATTTTTCGACTGACGCGAGTGGTGACAGTGTGAAAATCTAATTTCGGCAAATGAAAAAAATCTTTTCCTCGCATTACGGGCCGTCGATTCCCGATGCAAGGACAGTAAAAGTGCACAGAAAACGTCTAGCAACACAGTGTACATTCTAAAAATAGTGAAAAATGGTTTTTCGGAAAATAAAGTTCGATCCGAAAAGTGAAAAAATACGGCGATAAGAAAATTTGGCATAATCAAATAATTGGTGTTTCACCAGCGACTTGCGACTACTAGGTGTCGCCCCAAAAATCTTCACCCGAAAAATAGGTGGCAAACCAGCCGATCGGTGCTCAGCTAATTTCGTCCGCGTCCCTTGTCACCTATTTTTTTTTATTGGGTGTTTCTTCGGCGATGCTATTTTTGAAAATGAGCCGCCTTGGATATTCAACTTTTTTTTTTGTTTTCTTATTTTATTGCAAATGAGTAGAGGTTTTGATTCTTTTATATTCGGGATTGCAGGTATTTTGTCGCATGTAAATTTTGGGCATTCGTTGATGTGATGGCACTGTAAGGTATCACGTATCCGCAGGTCGGCCAACTTTTCTTTGGACTGAGCAAACTAATTTCTATGTTTGTTTGGGGTTTGTTTTACCAACGGGGGAACTGATCCACAGAGCATTCAATGTGCTTAGGGAAAACACATGGCCTTATTTAAGTGGAATGATGACTTCAATCATGTATAATGTTTGAGAATTGACAATTCGCGAGAGGGATCGGGGACCGGTTGGCAATTACCTTCAGTTATGTCCGCACGAAGAATAAGTGTTTTTCTGTCATGTTCATTGGTTAGCGTTCAATTCTATCTCATGCGCCCCACGCGAGTCTGGGTCTATTGATGACATTTGGTCCTTGGACAGGCGACGACTGGGTGCTGTTGGCCTTCTGCCGTTGGTGGCAGAGTGAGGGGGTGCGAGCGGATCTGGCCGGGAAGACAATACCGTAAAGACGAGTTGTTGTTCGGGGGTTGGCTGCAATGGGACTCTGATTTGACTGGTGTCGATGATCGCGGGTCGATGCGTACTGAAGGTTCGCCGCATCTGTTTTGGTGAATCTAATTTAAAGTTCCGTTATTGGTAACAGGCCCGTGCATCGGGTTAACTATCCTCTGTATTTCCCTTCAATGTGTGTGTGTGTGTGTGTGTGTGTGTGTTAACCATCCTAACTCCCACTAGCTGGTAGTGATTTACAGAAAAAAGATGTTTGCATGTATTTTAACATATCCATGCAAATAACTTGGTTCAAGGATTTAGGTAGGTGTTAGCTCAATTGACTTTCCGATGACCCATTTCGTGTACAGCACCAGACATGTTCCGAGGTCGTCGTTCCATCAACCAGCCCCGCCTTACTGTAATGTTTGTATCAAATGGATTATAACATTACAATCAAACTTTCGATTCCTTACATGAGGTAAGAAATCGACGCGTATTTAGTGTATTTATTTGATTTTTGTATATATAAATTAGAATGTGTCTGTAGAAAAATATACCAGTTTTTCTATTTCCTTCCTCATCTCCTACTTACGCGAGTGACTGATACTTGCTTATCCATTTTTCGTCCCATTCCAAACCTTCTCCAGATATCCTCAAAATCTCCAGCTTTCTCACGCATCAAACAGCCCGAACAATCTTTTCTCTTTCTCACATTTGCAGATACAGCGCAATCCCTCCTTCAGTTTCCGCTGGTTTCTTCAAAACCAGTTCCCGTATGGTATATTCCTGTGGGGTAGGTTGGCCATCGACACCCGTCCATCTCCCTAGAAGCTACCTGTTCCTTTTATTTCGCTGTCGGCTGAGATGACAATCAATCAATCTATCCCGGTCAAACCATTCGGAATTTGATTCGGAATCCTGAATGGAGTCAGTATGGAATCCAGCTCAAACGATACAACCGATTGATTCGAAATCGGTTGCTGTATTTGAGCTGGAATCCACTCCGACTCCATTCCGAAATCCGAACCGGTTCCGGAATGGGTTTAACTGGGATGCCTTTCCTTTGCGAAATTTTCTCCTCTATCATTGATCAACCAAAGCGATGAACCTTAAAGTCAGGTTTAGATGGCGCTGCAGGCGCTGAGTGGAACGAACCGGAGTGTATTTTAGTGGCTAGACTCACACCCGTACTTGGTAAAAAATAATAAATAATATTTTTTTTTGTTGAACTGCACTATTCTCGCGACATTTTCACCAACTAGTACACAGCTTAATGGTAGACACGACCTAGTGAATGGTTGGTTTCGTTTTTCGATAAATTACACTGTATTTCACTCAAAAACTTTAAAAAAGTTTGGACAACAAAAACACCTTCTGGCGACTTGGCAGTGCTGCCACTGCCAAAAACTCCTCTGTATTTCCCTTCAATGTTCGATATAATCGTTCGTATACGTGTATTTCACAAACAATCCAATAAGGAAAATAGGAAATACTTTCGTTGATTTATAACATTTCGAGCTATCATAACTCTGTCTATATAATGTGTTATCACTCGGTAGTTTGCAACCCAAAAATATATCGTAGGGAAGGAATAGCAAAATTAGTCTAAATAATGTCGCAATAAATAGTGATCCGGCCCATTACGCAGATAAGATTAGCTTTTCTAGGCAATACTCCCACGGTCGGCTGTGTGGGGTTGGAATTGCTTTTGTTTGGTAAACGTGGGATACTCTCGGTGGCCGGCTGCCCAGAGTTTGGAAAGAACCAAAAACTAAACAAGATCTTCTTTTTCGAGCGATCGTGTTCTCGAAGACTAAATAAACTACTACCTAGTGCTTTGCAGGTCGGATCGCTTGCTTGGAGCGAATCCTAGACCCTATACCCTTCCAAACCACTAACTCCGCGACACCTATGGAAAAGTCTGATGAACCTTCTGTATAAGATTCCGCATTTTATTCATACGATCGCCGGGTAAAATCAGCACCGACACGATAGAAACCACGAACAAATTCGTCGCGTGATTGAATATTATTAAAAATATAAGCAGTGCTCCTTATAGCCGGCTATCCGGAGTTCAAGGTGCTCATTTTTCTAATCGTATTAATACAACAAATAAATTTCCCAAATTCTCGGCAGCCGGCTGCCCAGAGCAATTATTACATGATAACGCTATTGACACATTTACTAACAACTCTCCCCTTCCCGTGATACATGTGGAGATGCAGAGGATTCCTCGGTCTCTAGTAGCAACATGTGTCGGACTAACATTCCTTCCTTTCCCAGAAGATCTGCATTCGGACGTAGCCGGCGTCGGTATTGATCAGCATGCAGGGATCAGAATAGATTGTACAATGTGGCTCATCATGTTATTCCCAAGCATGTTGTTCCAATGAACATTTTGCAACCTAATTTGGTTCTGGTCAATAACGGAGTAGCAACTACGGGCGATCTCTTATGCTTATGCTTATGCTTATGCATTATGTTGGTTAAGAAGTTGCAAAAATCTTTCTCCCCCCAATTATTTTTGTGTGTCCACGTTAAATATAGATCCCCTAAACGATTTTACATTTCGTGCGAAAAAAGAAGCAACTATTAAAAATAATAAATATTAATAATACAAATAATAATTCATTTCGCATTCACAAAATAAAACTTAGGGTAGGGCAAAACAAAGCTTATCGGTTCAGCTGGTTTCTTATATACAAATGAGCATGCATTCACACTTATGTTTATTTTAGAAACCACATAGTAGTAGGGGAATTATGGGTAAAACCAACACTGTGGGGTGTCAACTTTCCCGAGAAATCAAATTTTTAATCCCTTCATGATGATACTTTACTATTAGGACGATTATGTAGAGCATTTGAAGACAAATTGGATTTACGTTAGTACGCCGAATGTCATAAAAATAAACAAAACATATGACAGCAGCGTTCTTACTCGTCTGGATGTTAGATTTTGTTGGTAGATTTTAAGGTTTTAACCGAATAAAAGCTTTTCAAATCACCAGTTTTTTCAGAACCTATTATTATCGGCCTTTCCAGTGATCAACTGGGTGGATTGAAGACGAGTTTGAGAAATTTTATTGCATTTTAAAAAATTTCGCTGTTGGGGTAAAACCGACACCCTTTGCTTAAGGTAAAACCGACACGCTGTTAAGATGGTTGTGTTTACTTACGACTCATCACAAAAGGCTGAGGATCTTTGTGACACTTCACTTACACTATCAGCATACTATAGTAGTAGCAGAAACACACAGAAATACTTGTATTGTGTTTAGTTCTTATAAGTCTCTTTAAAACTCAAAAATTGCAAGTTTTGCTTATCAGATTCTATCGAAGTTCTTGCTATTTCTGCACAAACCTCATCAAACCGAATTTCCAGTGTTCCATTGGTGTGTCATAGATGTACTTTATCACAGTGAGAAAATAATCTTTTGTATACCTCAGTAGATTGTTGATGATCAGAGTCCCGAAAAATCAAAGTCTGAGTAAGGTAGTTTTACCAAAAAGTGTGTGTCACTTATAAGTAAATAAATCCTATTAACAGAAAAATTGTTAAGCTTAAGGTGTCGGTTTTAACGGTTTTAATTCCCCTACATCATGTGTTTTGTCTAGCTATTTTTAATTAAATGATTTCGAATATGGTATTTCAAACGGAAACATCATTGTCATGTTAGCCACCAGGAAAGAAAAGGCGTGTTGCGGCTGCGAATAGGACTTTCTATGGTTTGCGATGTCAGTTGAATTATAGCAGCCTACGGACTCGCACAAAACTTGCTTTATACTAATCACTGATACTCCCTGTAGTTCTGTATGCCCATGAAGCATGGGAGTTGAAGAAAGCAGCCAATAAAGAGCTCGGTGTGTTTGTGAAAAGAATAAAAAACAAAAAAAAACTTTTTTGCCTTATGTGAAAGTACAAATTTTTGAGAATATTCCTCTAAATTTTCATGGAGCTCAGAGGAATAGATTGAAAGTTTTACCGGTTTGAAGTATGTCTCGTCTACCTAGAGTAGAGCTAGCTTGAATCTTTAAACTCGATTATACTAAAAAGGTATTTTTCCGAAAGTGTCTTATCCATGATCAAGATTGCCGGAAATTTACTCAACCGATATTCTTCATTTTTTTTCAATTGTTCATAACTAATTTTTCTCGTACTCTAAAGGGCGTCATAAATTGCATCACGGAAAAACGCTATAGAAAATAACCCATTGAGTATCTTCTCTTGAAAATTTGGGTCGAAGTAGTTTAGAGTGTATTGTTTACATTGTATTTTTATCGCTGTCAGTTTTTCGAAAATTGGAAAAAAAAAGGCATTACCCAAAAAGCAATGTCGCGAATTGATTTTGCGCAAGTACCTGAAAAATCGGGACATCGAACAACTACTCGGAATCGTGCAGTCAACTGGGAGTCGTGTGATTAAACGTTACTACAAAACTCAGTATTGAACGGAAGAAAAATGGGTTTAGAATGGATGTTGTATTAGGGATCAGGACCACAATCGTGTAGTGGAAGCTTTTAAGCGGAATCCCAATGCTTCGATCAGGGATGTGGCCAAAAAGTTGGATCTGTTCAAGTGTTTCGTGCATAGAACCAAGGACCGGGACTGCATATGTATAAAGTGTAGAAGGCCCAAATTGTAACGAACGACAAAATACGATGGGAATGTCACGGGTCCGGAAACCTCATTGTCTCGTCATGCATGATGAGACTTACGTCAAGGCGGACTTCTGGCAGCTTCTGGGGTTACTGTTGTTCATCTCCCGGCACAAGTTTGATATTCCGGAGTTTGTCAGTGTGCCTATAAATACATGATTTGGCAAGCGATCTGCTCATGTGACAAGCGGAGTGCGCCGTTCGTGACTACCGGGACTGTAAATGGGGAGATCCATCTCAATGAGAGTCTACAGAAGCGTCTGCTTCCGCTGTAGAAGTAACGCGAGGGCCCTACGATCTTCTGGCCAGATCTAGCTCCCTGCCACTATTCAAATGTTGTCCTGGAGTGGTATGAACGGGGTCACTTTCGTACCCAAGTACATGAACCCCCCCATGTAGTATCAAAACATTATAACTTTGATGTAATAAAATCAATGCTACATACTTTTGAAAAAAATCAATCATTCCTCAACTTTTTCTCGCAAAAGTTATGTGACCCATAAATAATCAAAGTTGGCCATGGAGATAGCCCCAGTACTAGTTTTTTATAGCTGTCGTACTGGAGCTGTAGAGCCGGGCTCTCAGAAGGGCTTCCTGTCAGAATCACTCACTACAGTTGCAGAAGGGACGGAAAATATCGCCCACTAAAGCACTGCTTAAGGCCAAATGCAGCGGACCGTGATTCTGGTTGTGATATTGTGAGCATGGTTCAGATGTGCGATCGTATGGACTTTACGAACACTGAATACGAAACGGATGGATATCTCGAAATATTCAACAAAAAAGGAAATGTTTCTCACAGAGATGGACGCATGTCTAAAAATAGATAATTCGTTAACATTGAAGAAGTGCTTTCAAACATTACGTCGTAAGAAGTGCGTGTTAGAAAAGGCACTTTGTGCAAAATTAATGAAAATCAGGGATATCAAATTAGTATACTTCTAAAATAGTTTGGTTAATATGCAAAGGAAGAACAGACCTCCCTGTTCGCACTGTTGCTAGGAAAATAATAATGTCAAAAGTGTGCATAATTCGAAGTATCATTAAAGAATGAAGTCATTCAAGGTAAAGACTGTTCCGTACTATAGTGATAAGCAGAATGTGAGGGCTAAACACAGGTTCGAAAATTATATTCACACTTCACTACCTAGTTATTTCTAAGGTACCGATTTGCTCTTCACTAAAACTACTGTATAATGAAGGGGCCACAAATGAATATTAACGAATATCGTAGAGTACTTTCATGATTTTAATTTTCCAAGGATAGACAATGGAGTAATTTACGTCCACATCAGGCAAATTTTGATAATGTACAAGTACAACGTTAAAAACAAACAAAAAAACCTGCTGTGCGTTTCCATTTAAAACTATCCTGCTGTTTTTAAAGGTTCCTAGCACGTGAAACAAAAAATCGTGAAAGAGAAAACTGCCACATAACTGCGTGTAGGCCACACATTTGGCTAACACCAACAGGAGAAAAAAATTATCAAAACTTTTAACACATTCCACTAACCCAGTAAATGCTTGATTAATATAGTGCCGAGAGTCACGTATAAAATAAATCACAAAGATACATTTCCTTCGTTTGCTTTTAATTAGAACAAGCTAGCAAGTCGAAGATGCCAAATGAACTCGCTGCCTATACTTAACAGTAACGGGAAAATTAATATCCCAAAACGTGACCGCCATGCCATCTGCCACAATTCTATTTCAAAACATCGGTTTTCGGTACTTCCAACGATCCATCTTTCTCGCCACGGCTTTAAACGACCAGGCCGGAATATTTTCCACTATATGTATCTTCCTCGCTAACGGGACACTGTCAGCATCACGGACACGGGTGTTGCGAAGAAACTAGAGCACAGCAGATACAGCATAAGGTTCAAAAAATTAATTAAAATGTATGTCACACCGGCTGTCAGTATGCTGAATGCTGGATGTGGTGTGGTGGTGGCGTCATCAGCAGCACAGTCGAGTGGAATCTATTATATTAGTCCCCCGGGTCGGAGTCTAGATCTGGGATATCCCGCTAGAAAAGCGCATGAGGAGCTGCACGTCCGTTTGCCTGCTCATTCGTCACGATGAACAAGCCGGGTGTATGCTCGACACGACCAAATCAATTAAGTGCAACCGTTTGGGGCGGGCAGTGCAACTCGCCGAAGAGTGACACGAGGTATGTTAGAAGTATTTCTGCTCTGACGCCACTCCATCATCATCACCATCGTTATAACCGGGACGCTCCGAAGTAAACAGAATGAAAAAAATATATATAATAACTTGTGCTGTCGGTCGATTGTTTGAGGGTGGATGAGAATCACCTTCGGCCGCTATTTCAGTAATTTAATACTTGATTTCTCGTTGAAAGCAACGCTGTTTTCGTAACTATTTGAAGCAACAATTGTTTCTTAAATAAATTAACAGTGAGATTGTAGATCATAAAAAGTTACAAGCTAAACCGCAAAAGCAAATCAATTAAATGTCAAAAGTTCGTGTTGTCTTCATGGCCATTATTGTGGATGGTATAGATTTTATATGGAAAACCCAATGACTTCAAAATAAATCACAAAAACATAACGAAAAAAAAAGAAAAAAATATTTTTGAAGCCCTAAACAACTCGAAGTACTCGCTACGCTCGTGCCGATTTCGCTTTTCGAAACAATCAACTCTTTCCTTCAACTGTGTTCAGTTGACCAGACGCAGCAAAGTGAACTACAGAACAAGGGGTTCGCCGCACTCGACCAGCCATACAAAGGAAGGAACAACCGGGTGTATAGAGAGTGAATAGTATGCCGCTACCAATCTCATTGAAGTTTGACCGTCAGGTATTTTCCTTACATTGCCGGTCCACCGAACCCAGATCGTTCTGTATGTGCGGGGATCTACACTTCCTTGCCTACGTCTCCGCCAGCCAACATACACACGATGGTTGCTCGCAACGATCCGATCTTAATCTTTCGCGATTCGGTTCCTATTCCCGCAGCACGGTATACACGTTCTTTTGCGCAAACTACCGCGCCGTACTTATTTATTAGTCGAAACCGGTGGTTATTTTTTGGTTGGTTAAAAAAAGAGAATACATAAATGCACTGAGGGTAATATTTAGGTACGATTTAAAAAAAATGGAATAGTTCCTAATATGAAACTATCAATGATAAGTAGAAATATTAGTAGTTTAGCCTTACTATATCTATATTAGGGTGGGGCATTGTTATATGGAAAAACGTAATCATTGCCACATCAACCGAGCACAGCACTTTTTTGGTTCCTTTTGGGGTCCTAAACAACTGTGCCAAATTTGGGGTCGATTGGTGTTGACTCGGCGTAGCGCATTGCGTTTAAAATTCGTATGGAGATTAGTATGGGAAAACCTACATTTTTGCATTTTTAATTCTACAGACTACAATTCTTCCTGTAGTGAGCCGACAAATAGATAGAAGTATAGTCCAGGATATGCTGAACAACTTTGCCGAAGGATGTATGGTGTTAGAATGTCTCTAAGCCAAGTTATAGCTGAACAAAGTTCGATACATCGAATTAAATGCCAAAAATCATTTTTATTGACAACACTGCGGGTGTACCAATGGTATTTCATATAGCATTCCGAAATAACATTATATATTTTAGTTTTACCACATTGGTATGTTTGGATGAATTATTCAAAAGCCTTGGCTCAATTTCATGAGCGTAGGTAGTTGAGCAATAGGGCGTAGTGAGGGGCGAGGGGGGATGGGGGGGGGGGAAGAAATTCGAACTGAAATGTTGTCGAGTTGGAATGTTCAGATGAATTATTTCAAAACAATTACACAATGTCCTACGCATAATAGTAACGATGAAATAAAACATACTGTATCCCTTTGCCTTGACTTTTATCAATAGAAGTTACGTTACAGAATGAATCTACTGATGTCGAGTTGATATGTCAGAGGATTGCATTGATTATATTTCAGTTTAATAGGCACTATGATTTGATGGGATGCTCATTTCGATGCTGTTCGATCACCTGAAGGAAAAATTGTTGTAGGGATCTGGTGGATTTCATGTTGAAATCCAGAAATTAGCTTCACGCCTCGTGATCGAACAGCATAGAAATGAGCATGCTATCAAATCATAATGTGTATTAAACCGAAATATAATCCTATGACATATCAACTCGATATCAGTTAATTCAGTCCGTAACGTAACTTCTTTTGATTCAAAGGCAGAGGGATGCAGTATGTTTTATACATACATACAGTATGTTTTATTTCATCGTTACTATTATGCGTAGGACATTGTGTAATTGTTTTGAAATAATTCATATGAACATTTCAACTCGACAACATTTCAGTTCGAATTTCAACATATTAAAGTCTCCCCCCATCCCCCCTCACCCCTCACTACGCCCTATTGCTCAACTACCTACGCTCATGAAATTGATCTAAGGCTTTTGAATAATTCATTCATACATACCAATGTGGTAAAACTAAAATATATAATATTATTTCGGAATGCTATATGAAATACCGTTGGTACACCCGCAGTGTTGGCAATAAAAATGATTTTTGGCATTTAATTCGATGTATCGAACTTTGAACAGCTATAGAATGGCTTAGAGACATTCTAACACCATACATCATTCGGCAAAGTTGTTCAGCATATCCTGGACTATACTTCTATCTATTTGTTTGCATACTAAATGAAGAATTGTAGTCTGTGGAATTAAAAATGCAAAAATGTAGGTTTTCCCATACTAATCTCCATACAAATTTCAAACGCAATGCGCTACGCCGGGTCAACACCAATCGACCCCAAATTTTACACAGTTGTTTGGGACCCCAAAAGGAACCAAAAAAGTGCTGTGCTGAAAAAACGATCATTTTGCCCCACCCTAATCTATATAGTTACTTTTTACTTACAAGACTGTTCACAATTTCAATCAGTATTTTTTCTGACGCTTTTACATACCTATAAAGAGGAAAGGAAAAAAGAATATGAGACCAATCTTGTTAATTAACTATTACGATTTAGTTCAGTTCGACCGAAAACGGTATAAAGAATCGATCTCGAACGAAGTAATCACAACCCCAATTGAGATCGCGGACAATGCAACAATGAGAAGCTGCTGACAGCAATTAGCGAAACCATGTTGATCTACACTCTAATGCAGAGATAGTCTTTTAGTTTTTGTTTTTATTAAATAAATATACAAACATGAATTTTTGATGATTGTTTAATTTTAACTCTAGAACGTTGCAGTGGGGTACAAATGTACCCCACGCCATCTTTGGAGCCGTGTGAAAACGAGAATTCGGCATTTACCGACCTGGAACTCTAACCATCATTCAATTTAGAGTTCATAGCAAAAGTAGGGAAAGGTGGTAAATCCAGTTTGCTTTTGGCCTTCGTGGAAGCAGGAGTCAAAGTTGGCGTGGGGCATATTTGTACCCCAGTGTACGGTTGCCGCTAGCGTTTCGTGCTTGCAGTGGAAACGTGACAATACCAATTTAAATACTAGTTATTTTACTACGTAAGTAAGAATTAGTATTATGTAATCGTTTCTAGTCATTTATTCATTTAAATTGATTTAATTATGAAATAGATTTTTTTTTCATTTACTCTGATTTTTCTTTTTTTTAATTTTTTTTTCGAAATAATGGCTTGCAAGTATAATTTCCGCACAATAACTGCTGTGACAGTAGCGTTAAATATATTTTTTTTTTCATTTCAATTTCCGCCCCATTTCGTGGTATTATCCAAACCCCGATTTATCAACTTTCACTTTTCCAAATAAATGCACCTTTTCAAAAACATCGAAATTTCATCTTATGCCGTTTCTAGACCATTCTTTCAACATTTAGAATCATTTGAATTTTTTATATCGTCTGAAAATTCGCAATGTTAGCGATTTTTGTGAATAAAGTCAAAAACGCGATTTTTTCACTTTTTTTGTTCAAGCCAGATTATGTATCATTAATTCAATAAATTCCGTACTTTTATATACACAGCTGTTTTTGCAATTGAAAAACGCAGAAAATGATATGTTATACATTTTTTTGTTTGCATTTCGACCTCTAGTGGTTATAATCTATAACAAAGCATCAATATATTAATTTTTGCTTTGTTTTAACTCCTCTTCTACCGATTCTATATTGACCTGTTTTTATTTCAAGAATTATTATTATAAGTCCAGGAATAATTATTATTTCATTACAACATCACCACAAGACAAGAAGCTCGTTATCGAAGAGAGTTGAGAAAATGTGTTTCAACTCTCCTAGGTTGATCTACAATTCACGATGTATACACTGCAAAAGGAAAAACAGCGCATTGAATCCATGAATGTTAGCTATAAAGAATAGTTTATAAAACGGGTAAACTAAGAATATTGATCACTGTAATTATTTCGAGAATTATTATTATTAAGGGGGCGGGCATAGCGTACTTGGTAAATCGGTTGCCTTGTACGGAGCTCATCTAGGTTTGAATCCCAACCCCGCACATTTATTTTATTTATTTATAAAAAAAGTAAATCACTAATAGGCCGCAAACGACCCCAATAATGATATTTTAACAGCTTTAGAAAAGGCAGGAACTTTGTCCTTCTCACATCTCGGCACAAACGAAAATAGAATAGATTCGACACACGATTGAGGAGGCGTTGTAATCCCGTGATGGCAGCGTTAGCTGTGTGGTTAGACCGCCGAAGTGGAGAATGTAACTGCGCAACGCCCTTGTTCTAGCTTGGACGTTAAGACGTCCGATGACGGCTGGAGTATCGATGCGTGTTGACAGCAGGTTGGCAGCAATAAAGTCTCTTGCAGTTTCTCTGCGGTGCTGAAGAGTGTCGAGCTGAATTAATTGACAACGGCTCTCGTAGTCAGGAAGGAAGCTGTCTCAGAGCGATGCGTATGAAACTTCGATTCGATCGCAGCCATAAATGTAGAGCGAGTTCCAGACCACCGAGCAATACTCCAGTAATCAGAGCCGTCCTAAGGCTCCTGAGCACTATTGAACAAAGGGTCCCTATAGTTAAACAAATTAAGTGATACACTCAAAGAATATATAAAGCGTCACATCACAGAGATGAAAGCAGAAGAGTGTATTGTACTTGCAGGATTCTAAAATGGGTCCTTTTTGTAAAATCAGTTGAAAAGATTGAAATTGAAAAAACAATTAAAATCTATAAATATTCACTACGTTTCTCTTAACAGCATCCGTATAATTGAAAGCGCCAACATAACCAGGAACTTTTGCCAAGCAAACGTAAGGAAATTCAGTGTGCATATCGCTAGAAGCAGAAATTATCCCATCGCAAACTTAGAATCGACTCGGCGCAATCAACGTCAAGAAAGAAAGCCTGATATTTACCGCCAACAACTTTAATATACCTGAAAATACAAACAATAGTTCGAAATTGGTCAGGATTTTTTTGTTTGGCAAGCAATCTGCAGTTGCGGCAAACGAAGCCAGAGTTATGTCACAACCGGGATTATGAACCAGGGCAGGGAACTTATCAGAAAGAGTGCCTTCAAAAACGTCGACTGGTTCCTCTTTAAGACAAGACTGTGGATCTTCGATATTTTGGCCTGATTTGACATTGTGCCGTTATGCAAAATCAGTTCTAGAGTTGGCATGTTCCCCATATGGGTCATTCCGCGCGAAGTGATAAAAAATGCATCGACCTTCACGGATTTGAACCAAATTTGGAGGAATTGTTCATCTAGGACCAATATACAAAAACCCAAATTTTTGTGTCAAATGAATCACCTCTAGGGCCATGGGAGCACCCCCCGTTTTGACAAATTGGCAAAACCTTTTATTTTGATCATATCTCCGGTTCTATTTACTCTAGAATCAAACCGCAAGATAAAGAAAATTGTTCAAGGCGTCCAGAAAAAATATTAATTTTCGGCGGCAGTTCTGCCAATCATTCGATTTTTTCAATTGAATATTAAAAGTTAATTTTTCACTCAATGCATATATTTTAATTTTGAAAATTTTAATGCAATCTCAGACATTTTTACATAAAAACACTTATAATCTCAATATAATTTGAGCACATCCTGAGATTCATCGTTTTGAAGAGAAAAACTATCATTTTCTCATATAAAAATCAATTTTTATTCACCAAAATTGAGAAAATCTTAAAACGGTCATAAAAATCCACCACCCTGATCTGCCAGAAGTAAACCAAAAACGTAGTTTTTCATCAGTTCTCGTCTACTTCACGATAAATGATGTGTGAACTCAGAATACTCAAGCTGGTTTTTTATTGTTGTGTGCTTGCGATTTTGTATGAGAAATTGCGATGTTTTTGACTCAAAGCGGTGTATCTCAGGATAGGCTCAAACTATATTGAGATTATAAGTGCTTTTTATGTAAAAATGTCTGATGAAGTCGATGGCATTCAAATTTTCAAAATTCAAATATATGTATTGAAAGAAAACTTAACTTTTAATATTTAACTGGAAAATCGCACAGTTGGCAGCACTGCCATCGAAAATTAATTTTTTTTCTGGACACCTTGAATAATTTTCTTCAAAAACCATATTGCGGTGTGATTCTAGAGTAAATAGAACCGGAGATGTGATCAATGAAAATAAAGGGTTTTGGCAATTTGTCAAAACGTGGGGTGCTCCCATGACCCGAGGGATGATTCAATTGACACAAAAATTTGGGTTTTTTTTATTGGCCCTAGATGAACAATTCATCCAAATTTGGTTCAAATCCGTGAAGGCCGATTACACGTGAGGAATGACCCATATTTATCGGAGATTTGTACCTTGCCGTGAATTGTCTGTTCATCATTTTCTTGGTGGGAGTTATTGTCATTAAAATTCGTCTGAAGCCGGTTTAGGTTTATAAACTTTCACCGTGACCTCCACTAGACATTCCAGAGATTTTTTCTGTAATCGACTTGTTTCTTAGAACTTCCAAGCAAACCGTCCGCGAAAAAGGATTATGGAAATCTAGCCATATCAAATCATTAAACTCTTCAAACATTCTTTGGGATCCACGTAATATTAAGAAATACCCCCCTCCACGTAATATTAAGAAGGACCTTTGCCTTGCCACTTATTCTGGTGAAGGCTAAATGTTTCGACAATAAAACGGAAGCTAATATAGATGCAGAGATAGCATAGTTGGTACGCAGCTCACCTGGGTTCGATTTTCAACTCTGCACATAGGGTTACAGATTTTTCTTAAGAGAATATTCTAACCCGAATATTGGGGCGAATGGCCATAAGGTTTAAACCTCTATATCGCAAAAAATAAGTAAAATGGAAGCCCCTTGCCTTGCCACTTATCACCTCTAATTTCTATTTCAGCCAGGTACAGCTTTGTTCGTTGTACTAAGAGAACCAAACAATACCATACCCAATGAAACTAGGGATGACAGGAGAGGGATGGAAAAGAGACACACGTGAAGATCATCCTTCAGTGCTATTGAAAAATGACCTTTTTCCAACCTTGCTTGCACTCGATATGTATTGAGATTAAGGATTAGAAGGAGAACGCTTCTCGTAACTGTCAGTAGTTACACCTGATGTTATGGGAAGTGATTCAATTTTCGATTCACCGAAAATCAGAAAAGGATTGGAAATGATCTGCACGCATCAATGATTTGATCACAAAGAGTGGGAATTACCATTCTAGCAAAATATACACAATGGAGCCCAATTTTGTACTAACACTTATTCAAAACTAAATTATTAAATAGTAGAACCGCATGAAAATGCTACATCTAGATGAAGAGAACGGACGAGATCAGACTCATACGCATCAGTGGTTTCAGAGTAATAACGAGAGTTTCAGAGCGAAACAAATGCGGTAAAATGAGTGCTTTTTACTAACTTACATTTATGAATTTTACGGGGTCGGTTTCAAAAACTATTCTTCATATTGACGCGTTTCAATATATATTGTGTAGCACGTTTAACGAAAATGTTCCATGTAAAAATCATAAATAGCTTAAAACAGTTGTTTGCTAATCCAGGTGGTACAAATAACTGTTAGCAGTTGGCACAAGTAACTGTTAAGAATTGATTATGATAACATCCCTACAAGCTGGAAACTCATAAAAGGAAATTATTCGCGGTACTAGGATCATTACCACCAATTTGCTTATGCCACATACTATCGTTTACATAATTATAAAAAAATTGAAAAAGTTTAAAAAATTGAACTGATCTTGTTACGCCAAGTAAACAATACATAAAAGTCTGTATGGATGACAGGTCGCCCTTAAATGCGTGAAATCTGAAAAAAGGTATTTTGTAGTTACCTTCATGCGTGATCAATAACAACTAACTTTTGCATTCAAATTTCCCACAGTGTACTAACAACACAAAGTAACGCGCAAACGGGAAGGAAAACGAGATTAGTGAAAATAAATTTCGCTCAAGAGGTAGGTCCGAAGATTCGGTTTTCTGGTCAGGGGTTCACTCCACTGCAGGCCGCCTAGCCGGCCGATTTTTATTATGGCGTAGGTTTCTTTCTTGTTTCGTTAGCTTTAATCCACCGCGCTCTCCATCATCTTTGCCGGCTGGGCAGACCCACATCATGGCCGACGGTCGGACGGACGGACGGACAGTTGTTGGAAGCAGACTGGGTCGCGAATTGCGCGATCAGAATCGATAATCACTCTTGGCCAGTCGGCGAGAGTCGTTTTGTTTGGCTCGCGCAATTCATTGCACTACACTGCGGCGGCCGCCGACAGGCAGAGTAGAGCTGAGGCCTTGGCTACCACTACCGTCGCCCCCGCTGCGCTTGAGATCAGTCGGTCTGTCAGCCGGTGACTCCGACCAAAGTGTGTAATTCGGTGAATATATAATATAAGTATGTGTAATGTGTATGTGAAAGAGTAAACCGCTCCAGAATAGTGAAAATATCGGCACCAACCGGCAGCCGGTAAATATTCGTCGGACGGTCGTTCGTTGGCTGAGGCGATAGATGGATGGGAAATAGTGGAGGAGTATCCTCATAAAATTTAATTGATATTAACTTAATTTGCAAATGACCTGCAGTGGGAAATTAAAGGCTGGAAGAATATATTACTGCTAACTAAACAGCAAATGTTCTGTAGCACGGCTTGAAATTAGATATAATGTAGTCAGATTTATTGGAGAATAACCGGAAACATTCACAGCATGTAATTCTAGCTTCAGGCACGTTTACCCATATTTCAGATTTGTTTATCTTTTCAGTTCTATTTTCAGGTGACCTACTGACCTAACAATTCTGTACTATAACAATAGCTTCATTCTGGTCCTAACTACGATCATCGATCCAAGCAGCTAAGACAACCACAAAAGATCATCAACATCCAAGCAAAACGCCAATTGATTGTCGAAATACTCCATAATTTGATTCTGCAATCGCATGGAAAAGATTTCCTATTCGAGTACCTAGTATTCGATTTCACACGTTTCACGCGTCGGTAAGATAAGACCGAACGCCCAACTGTCATGTTCAACAGCGAGAAAATTGAATTCCACCGTGCTATCTTAATTTCCTAGCTACGTTCCAACAATACACGTGATTGTTATTCTGCCGATGGTTGACAGTTAGTGGCGCCCTCTGGTACGGAATATTTTCTTCACTGTTTGAAATTGCGCTGATTGCTAGTTTGCATACGGGCATCGTAGTTGTCGCGCCATCGGCACAACGGCGGTAGCATTGCTCAGGTTTCATTTAGTAAGGGGGTGACACAGCCGGCAGCCAGTGCGCGGCCGGCCTCGGATTTTTGGCGTCATCTGACAGTGTAACAACAACTGGTCGTACACATAACAATCGACGCGGCGACTGCGGTAACGGCGGCAGTGACTGAACGACTGTCTATATTGGTCGTGACTGGGCGGCTTTCCTTTGATTTCAAATCTGTGGGGTGGGGCACACCCGCCACCCCTCGATCCGTTTTCCTCCTATACATACGAGAAGGAAGGTAAACATCGCTTCGTACAACAACACAGGTGATTAATATACTTCTGCTAGGTGTGCTCGAAGCGGGCAAAAGACGACCAACGGCAGTAAAGGGGTGATGGGCGGGGTATGCGGATTGGATACAACACGGTAAGGCAAATATTTGCTTGCACCGTTTCTACAGCCGCTTCGTACCAACCCCCCAATCAGAATGTACACACCCTTCGACGGGGCTAGAAATCAAAGCAATTGCTCGAATCGCCCGTATGTAAACGGGTCTGCGAAATTTCGCTCGTGTGTTCATTGATGCCTGTGCTGGGATGTGCGCGACATGCCGGTTGGGGTTGCCGGGCAGAGATTGCTAGCCAGACGGGAGGAAGAATCTTTGATTTTGCCGTAAAAAATCAATTGACATTTCTGATTTTCAATATTTAAATAACACAGTTCGTAGGAGAGATCGCGGTCCACTCGAAGCTAAGCGTTTTATCACCATTGAAATTTTAACTTTTTCGGATTGGCGGGAAAGATAGCAAAAACTCATTTGAAGGTTTATGCTCTTCTGAATTTAATTCACTTCTAAGTTAACTAAGAGTGCATATTTTAAATATTTTGTTTTTATGTTATAACTGGCTCACTCATATTTGATGGAAAATAAGTTAAATTAAATTAAAGAAAAAAGATGGGTGGGTAATTCCTTGAACATATCCGATGCGACGTGGCTGCTTTAAGGGCTGACAATCTAATAGTTTCCTTTACACGATAAATACTATTGTCAATATTTGAGAATATTGGATGTAATGTACAAAACCTTTTTAAATCCATCTAGTGATGCAATTGTGCCTTTCTTATTTCTCTAAACTATGATTCTATGGCTATGGTTATGCTCAATATAATTGTGGAAATAGCTATTACATTCTTAGAACAATAGCTCCATGAACTTGATGAGCTACGTGGCGACGCTGAAACACTCAAAACGAAAAAAAAAATATCATACTTAATTAGCTTAATCAGCATTAGTTCAATGGTGTCTTCGCGTTTACTTATTTTGGTGGGTGTGTGAGGGGGATTAGAAACTCACAACCCAGAGCCACCACCCCTAGTTTTTTTGGTATGCCTGGTGGGTGAAGGCGATGGGAAGAAGAGAGAACACCCCTGTTCAAATCCAGAATACCTATTTAAGTCAAAATAATTGGCTTGAATTAGGTCTACGATTTTCAGAGTAATGATAAAATCTTTCTATACGAGAAGCAAAAGGAATTACGATGAAACAAGTAGGGAAGACGAGCCCATATTCATCTGATTAGTTAGGATGTCACACTAAACTACTATATGTATTGGTAACTCGACCAACTGTAACTGAACTGCACTTAAGGGGTTACATGCCTTTTTGTACGAAAAATGTGAGGAAAGTTTGACTTTACGAAAAGGCATAAAGCAACTATTTCATTACAACAAACTTATTATAATAGTACATTTTTCAGTGAAATAAATAAGCATAAGTTAATAAAAATATATTGATGATTGGCGGAGTTATGGCTTTTTCCCCGCAACCATTTTTTTATTTAAGAAGTTTGCGGTGATCACGATTGAAGACCAATAGATCAACTAAAATCCCAAAACTCAAAAAAATCCATTAGTATATGAGTATTCCTCGTACCTTAACGATTAGTTGAATAAATAATAATTTTTTCCTGCATTCGGGAACGTTTTTCCTAAAAAATCGGTGCTTAAGCCCTAAAAATTGTCTTATACAAAACAAAATTTTATGCATAAAAAAGGAATCGTTAAGGCACGAGAAGAATTAATAACGATCAATTGACAAAAAAGTGAAAATCGGTTGAGGAGTTTTTGGGTAATCGTGATCACGGAAAAACCATTTTTGAAAAAAAAAACGAAATTTTGAGATAATCGAGTTTAAAATTTCAAGTTACTACTGCTCTTGGTAGACGAAGTTCGCTTCGAAGCGCTGTAACTTTCGATCGATTGCTCGGATCTCTATAAAAATTTGAGAAAATATTCTAAAGGAGTTGTACTTTCACATATAGTAATAATAAAAATTCGATATTTTGAAAAATAAAATGGTATGTATCCCCTTACATAGGTTTCAACATCTTTGCTTCGTTCCTGAGAAGTAATACAATGGAAAATTTGGCTTGGAAAATGTATAATAGTCGCGTTTGAGCGAAGTGAAAAGTCGAGTACAAAGCACCCTTATTCATTCTACCATTTAAGCTGATACGTTGACCAGAGATAGCAGGCACTGCTCTAACTAATGTTACCCTATATGGGATATTCCTATGTGACTGCACTAACCAACCTGTAACTCCGGAACCGAAAGTCATATCGGGATGAAGTTCAATAGCAGCCAACTGAAACATTGCATCAGTCATTTCAAATTGAGAAGATGATGGAAATATGGCAAGAATATCCTGAGGAATAGGAGTGCAATTAACTCTGAACATTGGGTTCCACGGGGCCTCAAAACCATCCTAGGTGACCAATGTTATCAAAGCGACTATGAGCTGGAAATCTAAGTAATTTAAGACCCATTTTAATAAGTTTTGCATCATCTAGATATCATTGTGGTACTAGTTTTTATGGGGATTTACTGTATGACCGCACTTCACAACGAGTAACTCCAGAACCGGATGTTGGATCAGAAATTAATTCAATAGCAACCTGGGCCGTTCATTAGAGACAAAGTTTTAGAAAATAGGTTCGGTCATCTCCGACTAACTGATGTGCGATTGTTGGTCACATACATACACACATACACATATTTACCGAACACGACGAAGTAAGTCGAATAGTATAAAAATTTCGGCCCTTCGGGCCTTTGTTCACCCATCGCTTTTCAGAGTGACTTTTTTATAAGAGAAATGCAAAAAGATTATAAGAGGGAAATTTACGTGATATCGGATTCATTTACTCATAACTCCGAAACCAACACTTCGTTCAAATGAAATTTAGTAGTAATCAATGTGAATACTGTACCCTTCATTTAAGACAAAGATTGTGAGAATCAAGTCAGCAATATATGAGAAACAGGTGTGAATCTAATTTCGGAAATTTGCAACTTCCTCGAATCTTCCGGAATCCTCATAGGTTCTCAATGTGGTCAAAGAGACTTTGATTTGCAATCAACGATCAACGATTTCAAGCAATTTAAAACTCATTTCAATAAGTTTTGCGTCATGTAGATATAATGATTATACCGGTTTATATAAGAATTTCGCAGGTGACCGCATACTTCAATCCGTAACACAGGAACCAAAACTCCGATTCCAATGGAATTTTTTAGCTGTCTATAGGGATGTTTTTGTATTTGAGACTAAACATGAGCAAAACGAGTAAGACATTTCTGAGAAGCAGATGTGAATTCAATTCAGGAACATAGCCGGCATCCAATTCCGCCGAATGTGTCCAAAGTGGTCAATGTGGGTTTGATTGGGTATAACTGAGCGAAAACTATAAATCCAAACAATTTAGAATTTTGGCTGAGGCTATAGATCGAAGTATTTGCTGAAGTCTTGCATCTTTTAGATAACTTGCTGGCACCGATTTATAAGGAAATATCATGCGTGACCGCACTCTTCAACCCGTAACTCCGGAACCGGATGTCGGAAATAAATCAAATTCAATAGCAGCCTATGGGAACGTTGTACCTTTCATTTGACAAAACTTGATTTGATTAAATCGGTTCAGCCAGCTCCGAGTAACCGATGAGCATTTGTTTGTCATATACATAGATATACACACATAAGCACACATACAAACATTTGCCGAACTCGACGAAATGAGTCGAATTGTATAAGAGATTCAGCCGTACGGGCCTCGGTTAAAACTTTGAATTTTCAGAGCGATTGCATAGCCTCTTTATAGGAGAAAGGCAAAACGAAATATTCCTTCTGAATCCAACCATTTCGGTCATTTTATAAAATAAAAACACCGAAATGATGGGATTAAGATGTAATACTTCCTTTTTGCCGTTCTACTTTGACTTATTTAGCTGATAACATCCTCAGAATAAATAAATAAATTGAAAATGATTAAAGGGGGAGTGAAGGGAATATCGAAAATCGAATTTGTATTTTTGATGCCAAATGTATGAACCGTCGAATTGATCGAATTTTTGTAATCTCGAAAAAAAGTTTGACGAAAATTGACTTTCTTGGACTTGATTGGCACATTTTTGTCATTCTCATACAGAAAGGTTATGCAGTCGCCCTGAATTCGACAACCTCATACCATATTTGGTTTGACTAGGACAAATTTTTAGAAATTTAACAAGACCGTAGCTAGGAATTTGCGACGAAATGTTACGTTCCTCCTCACACATCTGGATAAAAATGGATCTCCGTATAGTGTAAAGGATAACAAACGGGTAGTGAAAAAAGTGGCGAAAAAACTTGTACAAGATGCAAAAAACGTGAAGAACTACACACGTACAAAAGGCGGAACTCAGCTGTTGACGAATCCGTATTGTATGATCATGATGATGAGACCTATGTGAAGGCAGATTTGTGTCCTTTTTTCACTGCTCTTCATAAGCTCGACGACCCAGAAGGAAGGTAGAAAGCAGAAGATTTCAAAATTTGCCAAACAATACATGATTTGGCAGGCAATTAGCTCGTGTGGAAAGCAGAATACTAGGTTCCTTTTTTATTGCTCGTCATAGGTTCGGCGTCCTTGAGGAAACTAGAAAGCAGAAGATGTTTGCCAAAAAATACATGATACGGCAGGCAATTTGCTCGTGTGGAAAGCGCAACATTTAATTCGTGACTGGAAGTCAATGGGTAGGTTACTTGAAAGAAGGCTTCCGATGAACCTCCGCTGAACCGGAATTGGGGCCAATTTCGAAATACTGGGCCATCATCAAGCAGACACACCGTAAACATTCTAAAGAAGTGAAATCGTAAGCGGAAATTAAGTAAAAATGGATCTCCACCCAAAAACAAGTTGGCTCAAACGTAAAACCTTATAGCAGTGTTAAAAGGAAGATAGATATGTGCATTAGAATATATGCAGCTATGAAAGCCAAATTCCCAAATAGGACTAATTTTGGATAAGACCACATTTTTGTGCATGAGAACACAAAACCTAACCTAAGCTTTTTTGTTGTTTCGAATTTTCCTCGTAAGTAACTAAAACCAACTTAATGCTAGTTAGATAAATCCAATTGGCACTAAGTAAATTTTCTAAATTTTAAACACTTTATGTTATTCAGCGTGATTTTCAATCTATATCCTAAATGACTATACTATAGTCATCAAAAACCATCATCAATTTTTTTTCTGAAATTAACTGCAAAATAAGAAAATATTTTTCCTGCGTATTTCGTCAATGCAGGAGACATTTATTTCGTCCTGAAAAATTTCTAAATCAAAAAGCCGGGATATTGAGACTGAAATAACAGCAAATGTCGGTTAATATAGTTTTTTTCAAAAGACATTTAGCACGTTCCAAAAGGACCCCTGAGGTAATTAAATCTTCATTTGATTGCTTATTTTTTGGCGTATCTATACATACTGCCAAATTTCCGGGTTTTCCGCATCACATATTTTATGTCTAAAAATGGAGACAATGCATTTAATAAAATTCATAAATGCCAACAGTCTGCTCTTTCATGCCACGTATTCTATTTTACAAGATCTACCTACATCAAAGCGATAAAAAATGAAAACTGAAAACACCGAAACCTAGCCCCGGTCTTCCCTACTGATAAATGATCACAAAGTCTTATGGTTGCACAGTAATATTGCAAAGAGGAAGCTAACACAGAGAGTAGAGCTTACAACTCGGGAATTTAATTTCCGGGATTTTTTAATTTCCTCGGTACCAGCCAGTTGCTTTAGGCATTTGATTTGAGTGTCTAACTGATGCCAATTTAAGGTTAGTTTTGATACATGGTCTAACTATCAGTTGGTGTTAGCTGCTGACGAGTGGAACACGAAACATTAAAATCCAACTGTTCAAAGTCAGGTCTTGCGCCCTTATGCGCCAATTGGTTAATCCATGTTGCAGCTTTTTTTTCAAAGGAAAAAAAACTGTGCAAGATGTATTTGATTTGCAGAATAGAGTACAAAAAAGGAGTGGGCATAGTGTAGTTGATAAATCGATTGCCGCAGCTACGCAGCTCGCCTGGATTAAATTCTCGACCCCGTGTAAAAAAATCAATCGGTTTTTAAAAGTGCGCCCAATATTTACATGAATAAATTCATTTGAAAAAGATATAGGGGAACATGGGGAGACTTGACTAAGCACAGAATTCTGTTATCGACTATGACGTATTCCACTAAGTTCTTATTTCTTATGAAGTAGTGAACCGATTTTACATAAATCGGAACATTGGAATAGTTATTACTAAAATTTGCACGACATTGAACGTAAGCACCAATGTTGGGGTGACTTGACCAAGATTTTATGAGGAGCTTAACCAAGTGGCAATAAACTGAAGAAATATTTAAAATTTCTGATATTTACTAGGCTTTGGTATCTACTGTTAATGCTAATCACGTCACAAATCCACCTCAAACACCAGTCTACATCTTTTAGTATTAGTAATCAAAGTTAGTATTAATATGGCAAATTTCGTAACGTGTGAACATGCAGTGTAAGCAGTCCAGATAATCCTTTAAAGGAAATGCATTTAAAAAATCGAAATTTATGAAACGCAACCCTTTTATATTTTTTACTGCTACCTAAGGATCTCGACAATATAGAAAAAAGGATTACAGTATGTTTATGTCATTATTTTTTGCCCTGATTTTTAAAAATTCCCTTGGTAAGTCTCCCCGCAGTGGGGAGACTTGACCAAAAAAAACGTTCACAGAAAAACTTTTCTAACTTTTGCAAAGATAAATTCAAAATCCTGAAAAAAATCATGAACACGCACAATACCTTTGCACATCATATCTCAATAAGTTTTGAAGATTTGAAAACTTTTTTAGAAAATTATGCAGGTTTAGCTGAAAACCTGGTCAAGTCTCCCCATGTTCCCCTACATTCGCAATCAATTTTCGGTATTCCCGGAATCCTGGAATCACCCGTGAAAAAAATTTTTTGTTACCCGAATTCCGGGAAGTTGAAATTCGCCGGGAAATGGAGATTCTAAAAGAGAGGCTCTCATTGGTATAGTAGACCTAATGAAATAGACATACTATTATATTATAAACATCCTACTAATGCAATCCCTTCCTTTTCATAATTTTTTTTAAATTCTGCATGCAAATTATACCTTTACAGGTCAACATAATACCACAAACACTTCTTCTCGAGTAACACCAGCAGGCACATAATTTCGTTATATATATTAAAACAACACGTTTCCTTTACATGAACTGAATTGGATCGGGAACTAGAAGCGACAAACCGATCCAGATTCCATATACGGCGAACATTGAACATTGATCACCAGCAACTTCAAGAGCAAGGAAATGCGTGAGCGTATAATCGTAAAACTGTCCATATATATTTGTTTTTGTTTATTCCAGACCGGCCGGGAAATCATAAATCGTGTCAGTATACGGACTATCAACGACTTAATACAGAAACACAGCTCAATACTGGTTGGTTATGATATTGAGGTAAACTGGAAGTTTCGATTGTCTTCAATGAACTTCTTCAATTGGTCATGATACGGTCTGGTGTGTACTTCCGGTTTTGGGTCACTTCAGCGAGGGATAACGATCTCTGGAATACGAGTTTGTAAACAATCGTTCGAGCCTTTTCAATTTTATTTTCGCTGCGCTTTGTAATCATCTCATATAGGCAATTATTTCCATTCCCTTCTATTCCTTTTATCTAGAAAAAGTCACACAAAAGTGGCTAATAATTTCACAAACACACATGCCTGAAATGATATCGTTAGACTACATTTATAAATGTTTTTTATACATCGCATCGTCATGATCAAGGAAAAGAGCAATATGCCGCATGTCCAACTTCGGAGTAAAATACTAAAACACCATGAATAGACGTTGGTTCTGCCACTATCACTTATTTGAACGCTGCTAAACTCAGGCCGAGATAGCACCTAAAGTAATCATCATCACATATGCCATTCAGCAACACACCCCTCTCTGCCGAAGCCGTTAGTAGAAAGCCCATAGTTCAAGAGTGAAAAATATTACACCCACTTACATTCATCAGACGCATGCTATACCGCGCACTCACACAGCATACGTACTCACTATTCGACCGCAGAAACGTTCAACCCTCCTCGCAATCACATTTCGGTAGATGGTTTAGGATAAGCTGTACACCATTCAGCACAAATTGTATCAATGCACTTCGTCAAGCATAATAAAAACATAAAATTATGCCTTCCTCACTCGATTCCGACACACACAGGATCATCAGCCTCGGGAGTCCCCTCCGGGCCGGGGATGTTTGCGCTTTGACGACCACCAAACGGCCCCAGTTCTAGGGGACTATCTATGTGCCTACATTAACAGATAACTTTAACAACCCCACCCCCCTCATGCTGTCGTTGAATAATAATTGTCTGTTTTATTTGCACTTGCTCTGCCGCCGCCCAGTGCCAGCTGTGAATGATGGATCAAAAACATACCTAGAGGAGAGCAGAGAAAATATCTTTGCTTTGGGAAAACTCAAGCAGAAATTTTCCTCACTAGGAACCCCTCTGTATTGTGTACATTGCAATTCCATTTCCTACAATCATGCCTTTGTTTGACTGTCTGTGTGTGTGTGTTTTCATAATCAGTAAAGATTGATCTACATCGTCTGAGTATTCGGTGTAGGAGGAAATGATTTTGAAAGGGGACAGTTTAAATCCTGTTGGCATGATGAAATAGAGGAAAACAGGGAATCAAACGGCACAAGATCGAGTTTTCGGGAAATCGATTTTTTGGATGATGTAGATGGATGTTAGATTGGAAATCATTTTTCTTATCATTCCAAAATTATTTTTTCCCGAAACCGTATTCGTTGATGTAAAGTGCTAAGTTACTTTGCGCATGCCGTACACGGAAAAAAAACATTGTACTAAAAATCGTGAATAAAGACACTTTTTACGCCACGGAATCAGGGCCATGAACAAAAATGATGTGTTTTATAATGAAGTACAATTTCCTTTTCCTTACAATCGGTTTTCTGTACATGAAGGAGTTCGTAACTTTATGAACGTTATTCATAAAATCAAAAGTTGACCTGTGATTTTATTCGTAAATATTCAAATATATTTAGAACCCGACTATACGACGTGAACTGATTCATGATTTATCACATCTCGAACATGATCTAGTTTTCGTGGTTGTGAATTAGTTCACAAACTCAAAACATGTTTTCTCGTGAACTATTTCACGAACCTCATGAATTCATTAAATTATCGTGAACTAATGCAAAATTCCTAATATATTAGTAACGAATAAATTCCCGTTGTCGCAAAATAGTTCACATAAATATAAAATATTATCCATGTATACGTTAACCTGCGTTAGGTGTCGGGGTCAATATGACCCAAAATGAATTTTCAAAATGCGGTATCTTTTATGTTTTGCATCTAGAAGTCGGGAATTTCTTGACTTTTCCTCTTCCATGGAGAGCAACGATTTTCAATCGAGTTTTAAATTTTCGGACATTGCTGAAGGTCAGTACAAAAATGTTTGGAATGAAGTGTTAGCGGGTCATATTGACCCCGATTTCGAACTCAATTTTAAGACACATTTTCAGTCAAATCTATATGAACTTGTACCCAAATTGTTGATTAGTTTCATTTTTCAGTTTCTGGTAAATATTACAGTTTTTGACCAGGTTGTGCAATTTCACGTAGAATCAAGGGTCATTGGGTGTTAATATCATTTTAGACGAGATTTTATATAAACTTTCAAGCTTATTACAAATTTTTGGTATCAGTTTCATTGATTAAGAACATTGTCACTTGTTCAGCATTATGAGACATACAATTATTCCGCCGGAATCGACAGCGTTATCGATCTTATTTTTGTTTTGTAGTATTGTATTTTGTAGTTTTGTAGTAGTATTTTGTCAATAAACTAGTGATTTATGATGACTGTTCTGCATGTATCTATGTATGCCCCACATGAGCCCGTTCGGCACCGATTCCCGCTAACCAACCTGGTCAAAAACAGTAATATTTACCAGAAACTGAAAATTAAAACTCTAACACACAATTTGGGTACAGGTTCATATAGATTTGACTGAAAATGTGTCTTAAAACTGAGTTCGAAATCGGGGTCAATATGACCCGCTAACACCTTATTCGTTACAAAATGTTAACACCTAAAGAAGGTTAACTGAGTCATGATTCCTAGCGTATTAGTCACGAATCACAATTCGTGCTCGTGAAATAGTTTACCAAATCATAAAATATTATCCAGGTACTCGTGAACTGGTTCATAATTCCTAGGATATCAGTCACAACTCACCATTCGTGTTCGTGGAATAATTCACAAAATCATGAAATGATATTCATCGAAACGGGATCTGGTTCATGATTTATAATAGTCACGCTTAACCATACGTGCTCGTGAAATAGTTCACAAAACAAGATACCGCGAATCAGTCACACTTTTATGATACCGGTCATATTGTTCACGTGAAAAATCCGACGGTAATTAAAAATAGCATATCACGATGGGGCGAAGAAAAATTACGATAATTATAACAAAACTGCTGATATGATGAACATGAGTCACATTACTCCAAGTGTCAAATTAGAAAGTAAGCATAAAGAATAAAATATCACGAACACGTCCATATTAATTATGAAAATCGTGACTAAGATCCTGAAATCGTGAACATAAACCACACTACGCGTGACTACAATATCAAAAATCGTGACTAAGATTCTGATATCATAAACACAAACCACTCTACTTCTGACTAAAATATCACGGTAACGTGAATAGAAATTACGATAATCGGGACTGAGACCCTGAATATAAGTCTTAATACTCGTGACTAAAATCCTAAAATCATGAACACAACTCACTCTACATGTGACTAAAATATCACGATTACGTGAATAGAAAATGCCAAAATCGTGACAAAGATCCGAAAAATCCGATAAGAAACTCTTTAATATAATATATTACGATAACGTGACCATGATTCACGAAAATCGTGACTAAGGTCCTGGAGTTACGAAAATCACGACAAAACTCCTTAAATTGCAAGCGTGCGCGTGCAAAGGGGTGGTTGGGTGCGAGAGATCGTGCTCTCTTGCTCTTTAAATGATGTGTGGCGGGCTCAGATAAATTCGTCATTTGGTTATTTTTCTTTTGGAAAGTGGTAGTGCGATTGACGATGACGATTTGATTAGCATTGGTGTTGTGTTGTGTGAAGGAGATGATGTTGGCTTATTGGATACTAATATAATATGTTCCTGCTGTTGATTTGATACTGGGACAACTTTTCACATATCATCGTATATGCTGCTATAAACAGAGTTCTATAACGATCCGTAGAACCAGATTAATTGTATAACTGCTGCATGTATGACGAGATTTGTACGTCCACATAAAGACCGGTTTATTTTATGTTCGGCGAAATGATTTTACTTATTTCGCAGTTCATCTAGTGAAATTCTCCATTAAAAGTATTGTACAGGCACTACATTCGTTGTCGGATATTATCGTACGTGGCAAGTGCAGGGTTATTGCGAAAACTCCCCGCTAAGAAACCTACTTGGTGAAGGTTTGAACATATTATGTATAGGTCATTCGCCTTAACTTTCAAATTCTGGCATTTCACGCGCAAATGCCCTTCGGCTGGCTCTTAACGGTAGAGTTAGGACTTACAGTAAGTCCAAAAACATTGTTATTCAATTTGGTACTTTATTTACTTTATTTGTGCATGCCATACTTAAAAGCGGCCTATTTATTTCTAAAAATATGCAGCTGGACGAATGCATGTTGATCCCACTATACATATGTGTAATGAAATTAAACTTAACCCATTATTGTCCAACTTATTTTTCGCGTGCATCACAAATTGAGTTTTCCGGTCAGAAAAAAATAATGTGGTCATTCCAGTAAAATTATTTTTGTACTCAAAGTAGCTGATATAATAAGGAACAACCAGTGAAAATTTCAGATTGATCGATTAATTGGTTCCTGAGATATCGTGATAGCCGCGAATGAACTTTTCAATAAAATACAACTCTGACATAATCGAGTTTTACTGTCGGTGCAGCGAGTCAACAGTCTAGCTTATCAAACACTACGTACCGCCTACGAGTGGTCAATGGGTAGCGGTCTATGAATAGATGTAACTCAAGTTGTAGTATTCCGATCTAAATGAAATTTTGAGAAAATTTTCCTCAGCGTATATAGTTTCAGAATATCTAATTTTAAAAAATTCGATTTTTTAATCCATACAAAAATGCGTAATTCCTTAAGGGAAAATTGAATAAAAACAAAACATAAACACCAGTTTAACAACTCTAACTTCTCTAAACGTATTCGGCAAGAGTATATGAACAATATTAACTCATTGATAATGCCTGTTCTGCGTTATTGATTGAGTAATAGGAGTTATTCTTAGCACCTACTATATATAGTAGGTTGGGCAATAATGGGTTAATAATCAGGGCCGGTGGGTAATGTGGGTAGTAAAGGTAGTACTATCCACTTGAAATAATCGAGTAATTACTCATTTGAAACTTTTGGAACAAATCTAACATTTGAATTTTGCCACGCATGTGTCTCGGGTGAACATTTGAAATTTTCGAGCTATGACCAAGATTCCATTTGAACAAAACGCATCGCAAGTGATTTATGTAAATGTAACGCAAGCGTATGTAGGGGCAGATGGGGTAAAATACACCTTTTAGAAAATATAATTATAACGTAGCTATAGACCATCAATTGGGAGAATTTAATTAATGATATCATTTAGCCAACATTTTACTCTGAAATCAAAATCGCTTTGCGAAATATTCAGAAACATGAAAAATATACAATTATTCAAAATCATTATAAATTGATCTTTGAAAAATGGGCAGGGCAAAACGCACCTGTGCGGGGGTAAAATGCACCACAACAAAGGGGCACAATGCATCATAACAAATATCGAAATAACTGATTTTAATGCAGAATTGCAACATTCAAATTAACAGCCTAAGTGTATTCTACTTCACTTCGGTTATGTCTCTGACATTACCTACCCATCTTTTTCGTTCATGAATCCATGAACGGATTTTTTCCGTGTAAACTCAGGTGATTTGCATTCGATAAAAATGCCAAAACATCCAATGCCAAAACATCTAGAAGCAAAGGATTAAGTTGTCGAGGTACTCAAATCTTGATCATGCGACCCTATTGCATGCTTTTCTAAACATTCACATCCTTGGCTCTTAATATTAAAAATACTTCACATCTTCCGGTCCCTTACTAGTTGAATGTCGTTACAACATAAAAGAAAAAAAGAATTGACTCACTCTTAGTCGTTAATAAAAAAACGTATTTCTATCGTTTTCATGTAGCTTTTAAATGGTTTACAATATCGCCTTGAAAGTTACAGGAAATTTTATGCTCATTTTGAAAAACCTATATCTCTTGAAGGAGAAACGCTAATAACTTATGAAAAGGTCTTAATATAATAAATTAATTGTTTTGTTAAGACAAAATTTAAAATATCTGGAAAACTACGACATTTTTGATTTTTTGTTAGGAGCATTTTGATTTGAAATGGCAGTTGGAATCAAACTGCAAATAATATGAATTATAGAAAGTTCGTTAAAAGTTGTTGTTAGGAAAACTTTTTAATTGGAAGCTTCTCCATGATCCAAATATACTAAAAAAGTTTTCTTACATTTTTAAAATGATAAAAAATTGATTGTTGATAATTTATGAACAAGAAAACTTATAATAAGGGCGTAATGTCAAGAATTAATTGTTTTTGTTGGAGCAAAACAAAATATTTCAACAACTATCGCATTTTGGAAGATTTTTGTTAAATGCATTTTGATTGGAAATTACTTTTAAAATCATATTCTGCAATGAAATTACAATTTTGTTTGTCAATTAGCATGAAATTAAAAAAAAATATCATAAGAAAAACTTTTTTACTGATTAGTTTTCCATTCCGAATATTTCATTTCTTTTTAAATTTTAGTTGACAAAATATAAAAGTTTTTAATATCTGCATAGGTAGTGATGTCTGATTTTTGCAAATAATCGATTATCCGTTAATCGAATAATTTTTGAGAGCTTGATTAATTCATTCGATTAATCGACTAAGATAATCGATTAAAATCAATAATCGATTACTTAGTAAAGCCTAGTTTGTCAACCAAAAAAAAAAAGGTCACTCGACACATTTTGAAAAATTTGGAGAAGTCTGGTCATATTTTTTGCATTGCGACTTTCATTTTCAATGCCACCCTTCATTAATTATGCTCTCGATTAATTGATAGCAGCTACTCGATTTGCTCGATTATACCGGAAGCTTGTAATCGATTATTGATTTTTCGATTATTTTAGAAATTAATCGATTATTTGCGTTAATCGAATAAAAAAAGACATCACTATGCATAGGAGTTCACCAGCTTAGTATTGACCAGGGGCTCCGCGTGGCCTCATGATGGCCCTAATTTACATTACAAAAACGTTGCTGTTTCTGGTAAAGCATCTGAGAGCTGCAATGAGCCAGACAGATTTTGTAATTACCCCCTGTGTCAACATGTCAGGAACGAATGTATAAAAACGTAGGCATATGTTTGAAGCTTGAATCGGTATGCTGCATGCGGCATTTTTATGTCCTCTTATTCAGCGTTCGGCATGATTTTTATGGTCGTCTATAAAGATTGTATATTCAAATGGTCGGTTAAAGTAACAAAAAAGCCTCCAAACGCTTCAAGCTAGACTTTGGACATATCTTTTTGTTACATCCACAAAACTTCGCGGCTATAAAGATTAATCCCGATTATGCATAGGTGTAAGGTTGCCTTATAATAACCGTGAATCTTATTTTTCTGAAAGGATTAGTTCCGATAAGTTTTTTAATCGCTAATTCATTGCACATTCAAAAAAGAAGACAAATTGGCAAGCAACTTTCCGTTCCAGACAAGCGTTACCTGCAGGGAAGGTAAAAAACCATGCCAACCCGTAGCTGACAGCACGACAGCAGAAAAACTGCGAGAAAGTCAATCAGTGATCAGTGGGAAACAATTTCCACACGATCGCTTTTTATGTGATTCAGCAACCATCAGCAGAAATTGTGCATTTTGCTCAGTCAGCACTAGTAGAGCGAATGAAAGTTCAATCTATCAGCCATCCACTCATATTGTTGATTACACATTATGTGCATCGCTGTGTACGTTTCGTTTCTCCGTTGAATTCAATTCTATAGTTGAAGATAAGCTTTTCCAGCCGCAAATTAATGAATTAAATTGATTACATATTCACGGTAAAGCAACTTATTGAGTGGCACTGTTCATTCCTGGGCTTGTCTTCACATCGCTTGGCAACTAAACTGCTGGCAAGGTTGTATTTTTTCCCCGTAATTCAATATCCATACAACTCACTGAACTTTAAGCGGCTTATTATCGAAAAGGTGTCAATTTACCTGAAAAGAGACGGTAGAGAAAACGAAAACTTGGTTACTAAAGCTTCAGCCTCTGCGTGATGTGGTGATATTGTTTTTCGATGAGGCCTGAGATGTCACTCACACGAAGCGAACTTTGCATGAACGTGACCGGCGCATCGGTCACGTGTGAACAGAACTGGAAAAGTTCCCCGTTCAATAACTGTCACTTGGTCAAAGTGACAGAGGTACACGGCAGCCTGCAGGCAGGCGGGAAAAACTTTTTCAAATTGCGGAAAAGGGAAACTCTCAGTAATGGGATGCGGAAAATGTTGAAATTTGTTATGCAGGACGAAGGAACAACATCGAAGGAAATTGGATCGGAGTGTTTTCCGCAAGGAGTAGGAACTCGGTAGGTTAGCAGCCCTGGTGCTCTTTTCACTGCGGAGCCCATGCAAAATGAATGGAACAAAAGTAGGCATACAAGTAATTACATTTCACTTCGTACTGACAGGCGAGGAAGCACTTTAGGTTTCTATGGAGCTGTTGGTGCGTTTTTTTAGTAAATGGCTTTAGGGTGTGCCGTTGGTTTAGTAGCAAAGTGAAACTCAGAATCACAATGTGCACTTTTATAGCGCTTGATCGGTTTAGTAGATACAGGTTACTAGATTAGGGTTGTAATTGGAGCATAGTTGTGTTGATTCAGATATATACATGAACGACCGAAAATAAAAAGCAAGAGAGCATAACATTCTTCCTAGTTATATATTAGAATGTGAAAAATTGCTCGAACTTCAAGCGAATAAAGCGGACTGAGATCCTTTCGCATATTAATCGCTTTAAAAAAAAGTCGGCAAGGATCAACCTCCAGTATACAAACTGTTTAAAAATAAATAATTCTTGAAATGAAAATCCGTACATCGTTACATTCGTGATTAGAAGTCGATTAAAGAAAACTACTTTGTAGAAATGGAATTTAGTTCTTGCATCGAAGAAGCCGATTTTTACGTACGAAGTTTATATCCAATTTTTACATATATTTAAAGAAAGTTTTACAAACCTTGTTCTGTTCCCCCGACTTTTATATTTCGACGCTCACATTTACATAAGGTGTTTAATTATCGAAGTGATGAGCTCTTTGGTTCAAACAGCTCTAAACAAATAACTAGTAATGTTAAAGATCGAATAATCGAAAAAGTTTTTTGGCCACACCAACTTTGAGTCTACTTTTTGTAACAGTATTGTGAACACCTCAAAAATTACACTGTTAAACTTATGTGACATGATAGATATTTTCTGCTGCAGAGCAATCCCATCAAGATTGATCCAATTATGTCAAAAATGGTGAGCATCTTCGAATCTTTTTAGGTTCGCAAAGAAGCCATTTTTATTCAAGGATAATATTTTAAAAGTGCGTATGAGATCTTTAATGCACTACTTTTAAAAAATTGTGCAGCAAAACTGTAAGAAGGAAATTAATTTTTCTGTGTGAATATTTTTTGACAAAATTGAAAACCGATTTAAGACACCTAGCAGTGAGATGAGCCCTTTCTTACACACAGCATTGTAGGATTATTCATTAGTTTGCAGAACTCACGGAAAATTGGCACCCAACTAGATGAGAGATGAACACACTTTCGAGTCCTGCACGAATAAAACCTCCAATAAATTACAGAAAATCAATAAAACCAATAAAAATTAAAAAGATTAAAGCAAAAAAATGAAAAAAAAGTTTTCAAATTCATAAAATGGATAGAAAGATTGAAATATACTAAAATAAAATAAATAAAGCAAATTAGTTTAACTCGAATGAAAACTAGACAATATAAAAAAATAACATTAATGGAGTAAATTAAACTGTTTTAAACTAACAAATTGGATGAAATAAATAATACGAATAAAACAACAAAAAAGAAGCAACTAATAAAATTAATAAAACAAATAAAATGAATTATGGATATAATTAACCCTTTCATGCCAAACTTTTTGTAGGACTGATTTGGTTCCAAAACCGTTTTTCTGCAAAAGTGTTGAAGTAAAGAAACACGAAAAACCTGTTTTGATCATGATAGGTGCTTTTTCAGCAGTGCTAGGAGCTACCTAATTTTTACATTTACCTCAACACAGCTCCAGTAAAATTTTCAAAAGTTCAATTGGGCTTAAAAGGTAGTCGAGGACAGTCTAAATTGATGAGATTTATCAATTTTCAAAAATATAGTAAGACAAAGAAGATATATCAAAATATAGGTTGTCATTGAAAACTGAAAATGTCTCTGGCAGCACTGCTCCAGTGGAATCCAATCAGCACATGTGCAATAACTTCAGTTCTGTGGATAACTCTTGTTACGCGCAAATAAAAGGTAATAGTAACAATTAATAGTCTTACTTGTTTTTGTGAGGAAATTTTGTCTAACCCAAAAGTTATAGTTTTTTTTATTCATTTCGTTTATTTGATAGGCACAAATGCGTTAGCTTGGCGGTGCCAAATTCTTTTGTTTTTACATTTTGTATATTTTAAAACTAGGAGGTTACAATGTTGAAATATTTTTTTAAAAAAGAAAAATTTTACAGCTATCTTAAGACTAGAAATAAGATTCTATATACAAGAGAGGGGGCGAAAGATTTTTTTTATGAAAAAATTTTAAAACAAGGAATTCAATAGTAATAATTTTTAGGAAATATTTACAGTTATCTTAAAACTAACAATATAGTTTGGTACACAAAAGGGGGAACAAATATTTATGAGAAAATTCGCAGGTGTTTTAAGACTAGGGATACAATTCTATTTACAAGATGGGGGGCAATAGTTTTAACAAAGAGGTAAAATTACAACTATCTTAAAACTAGGAATACACAATACAAATTTGAACTTTTTTAGCGGAGACTTATGCTTGGTCAAGATATTCAGAGGGGGGCTGTAGAAGCAATTGTATCAAGGACAGGGGAGAGAAAGCGTAGATGGTGACCGGGAGAGAAGAGCAAAACTTGCAACTTTCGCTCAAACGGGAGATCAGCGAAAGATTACCGCCTCAGTCTAGTAGGTCGGATTGGCGGATGGTATTCTTCGGACCCGCGGGGAATCCTTCAAAAGTCATCGGACCTTGAGTCGCTCTCGCTTCAGTTTCCGTAGTGGTAAGTGCGACGGCGGTTACATAGTTGCAGTCTGGAGCTGATCGGTCCCACAAGGCAAGAGAAAGCTTCTAAAACGAGAAATAAAAAGAGAGGGGCTAAATTGGGATATTTGTCGTTTTTATGAAAGTATAAATAAGGGACATATAGGGGAAATCACGATTTGCCAGTATATCTCGGACTGGGACATTGGGTGGTCTACCTCGGGCCCGAAGGGAATCCTTTAACTGAGACCTGGCGTCCAAGTACCCGGCGCATACCCAGACAACGTGCTCGATGTCGTGATAGCCCTCGTCACAAGCGCACAGACTACTCTCCGCAAGCCCAATACGCCGCAGATGCGCATCCAAGGTGTAGTGGTTGGACATAAGTCGGGACATTACACGAATAAAATCCCGACCCACATCCATCCCCCTGAACCAAGGCTTCGTTGATACCTTTGGGATAATGGAATGTAGCCATCGTCCAAGTTCACCATTGCTCCACGAGGTTTGCCAACTGTTGAGTGTCCTCTGACGACAAATACTAAAAAATTCGTTGAAGCAGATTGGTCTTTCGTATATGTCACCATTTATTGCGCCCACCTTTGCTAATGAGTCGGCCTTTTCATTGCCCGGGATAGAGCAATGAGAGGGGACCCAAACAAAGGTAATTTGATAAGATTTTTCAGACAACGTACACAAGGACTCCCGTATCTTCCCCAGGAAATATGGGAATTGCTTTTTGGGCTTCATCGCACGAAGAGCCTCGATGGAGCTGAGGCTGTCCGAAATGATGAAGTAGTGATCTGTGGGCAGAGTGTCGATGATCCCAAGGGTGTACTGAATTGCAGCTAACTCTGCGACGTAAACTGAAGCGGGATCATTGAGCTTGAATGAAGCGGTGATAGTATTGTTGAAGATACCGAAGCCAGTGGACCCATCGAGATTTGATCCGTCAGTGTAGAACATTTTGTCACAGTCGACTTCTCGGAATTTATTATAAAATATATTGGGGATCACTTGCGGGCGTATATGGTCCGGGATTCCACGAATCTTTTCCTTCATGGATGTGTCGAAGAATACAGTAGAATCAGAAGTATCTAGGAAACGAACACGGCTGGGAGTATATGAAGAAGGATTAATGCTCTGTGCCATGTAGTCGAAGTACAAGGCCATAAATCGGGTTTGAGAATTAAGCTCGACGAGCCTCTCAAAGTTTTCAATCACCAACGGGTTCAGAATGTCGCATCGGATGAGCAATCGATATGAGAGTTCCCAAAATCGATTTTTTAGCGGTAGAACGCCCGCCAGCACTTCGAGACTCATCGTATGGGTCGAGTGCATGCAACCCAAGGCAATGCGCAAGCAACGATACTGGATTCTCTCCAGTTTAATGAAGTGTATGTTCGCAGCGGAGCGGAAACAGAAACACCCGTACTCCATCACCGACAATATCGTTGTTTGGTATAACCTGATCAGGTCTCCTAAGTGAGCACCCCACCATGTTCCAGTTATTGTTCGGAGAAAATTGATCCTTTGTTGGCATTTCTGTTTCAGATACCTAATGTGACATCCCCAGGTACCTTTAGAGTCGAACCAGACCCCGAGATATTTAAATGTGAAAACCTGGTTGATCGTTGCACCCATTAATAGAAGCTGGAGTTGCGCCGGCTCACGCTTCCTAGAAAAAACAACCAACTCAGTTTTCTCCGTGGAGAACTCAATACCCAGCTGAAGAGCCCAAGCAGACAAATTGTCCAAGGTATTTTGTAATGGTCCTTGCAAGTCGGCAGCTTTGGGCCCTGTAACAGAGACCACCCCGTCGTCTGCAAGTTGCCTTAGCGTGCATGAAGTGGCAAGACAATCGTCAATGTCATTCACGTAGAAATTGTAGAGCAGGGGACTTAGACATGAGCCCTGGGGAAGACCCATGTAGCTAAATCGCGATGTTGTTAAATCGCCATGCGAAAAGTGCATGTGCTTTTCAGACAACAGGTTTAGCAAAAAGTTATTTAAAATTGGCGAAAGACCATGCTGGTGCAGCTTCTCTGACAGAATGTTGATAGAAACTGAGTCAAAAGCCCCCTTAATATCCAAGAAGACTGATGCCATCTGCTCTTTGTTAGCATAGGCCATTTGGATTTCTGTAGAAAGCAACGCAAGGCAATCGTTCGTCCCTTTGCCTTTGCGGAAGCCAAATTGTGTATCTGACAGTAAGCCATTTGCTTCAACCCAATTGTCGAGGCGAAACAAGATCATTTTCTCGAACAACTTCCGAATACAGGACAGCATTGCAATCGGCCGATATGAGTTGTGGTCGGAGGCTGGTTTTCCTGGTTTTTGGATGGCGATGACCTTCACTTGCCTCCAGTCATGAGGGACAATGTTACCCTCAAGAAACTTGTTAAATAAATTCAACAAGCGCCTTTTTGCAGTGTCAGGTAGATTCTTCAGCAAGTTGAATTTGATTCTGTCTAACCCTGGGGCGTTATTGTTGCATGATAAGAGAGCAAGTGAGAACTCCACCATCGAAAACGGTGTTTCGTTCGCGGTATCGCGAGGAGACGCGGCGCGGCACGTTTTCTGTACCGGGACAGAGTCCGGACAGATCTTCTTGGCGAAAGCGAATATCCAACGGTTTGAATATTCCACATTCTCGTTGGTACTATTACGGTTACGCATACGTCGAGCCGTACCCCAAAGAGTGCTCATCGCTGTTTCTCTCGTTAACCCGTCGACGAACCGGCGCCAATAACTGCGTTTTTTGGCTTTCATTAGACTCTTCATTCGCCTTTCTAACGACGCGTACTGTAGATAGCTAGCGGGTAACCCGTCTTCCCGGAAGGCCTTATATGCAGTGGACTTTTCCGCGTACAGCTCTGAGCACTCTTTATCCCACCACAGGGTGGGAGACCGTCCATGGGTATTCGCGCTGGGTACTGGTTTAGTCTGAGCTTGATTCGCACTGTCGAGAATCAAGCCAGCCAAAAACCTGTACTCTTCCTCCGGAGGAAGTTCTTGAGTGGATTCGATTTTAACGGATATCGCGGTCGCGTAACTCTTCCAATCAATGTTCCGTGTGAGGTCATACGATACATTGATTGTTTCCGATGATCTTGAACCGTTAGCAATTGAAATCACGATAGGCAAATGGTCGCTACCGTGGGGATCAGGGATCACCTTCCACATGCAATCTAACTGTAGCGATGTCGAGCATAGCGATAAATCCAACGCGCTTGCGCGTGCTGGTGGTGTAGGAATCCGCGTCATTTCTCCCGTGTTTAAGATGGTCATGTTGAAATTATCGCAAAGATCTTGGATTAATGTTGATCTATTATCATCATGAAGACAGCCCCATACCGTACCGTGCGAGTTAAAGTCTCCCAGAACTAGCCGCGGTGCCGGTAAGGATTCCGTGATATTACAAAGCGTTCGGTGCCCTACCGAGGCTCTAGGAGGAATGTAGATGGAAGCAATGCAAAGGTCTTTACCTTTGATTAAGACTTGACAAGCGACAATTTCAATGCCTGGTGTCGAAGGGAGGTTAATTCGGTTGAAAGAATAGCACTTTTTGATCCCCAAAAGTACTCCTCCATAGGGGTTTTCTCGATCCAGACGAATTATATTAAAGTCGTGGAAGTTGAGATTTATATCGGAAGTTAACCAAGTTTCACATAATGCGAAAGCATCACATTTTAAACTATTTAGTAAAAATTTAAAGGAATCGATTTTCGGGAGGATACTTCTGCTGTTCCACTGTAGAACAGTGATCGAATCGGTGACCTCGTTCGATGACTTAGCCATCGAAGGATACGATCGCTGCAAGGAGGGGCCATTTAGTAGTCAACTGCTTCAAAAATGTTTGCACTATAGGGAGAAAACGTATCAGAAGGCTTTTAAGAGGATCAGTAACATTGAAAGCTGTGAAAATTAAGTCCACTATGTCAGAAAATTTCATTAGTCCGCTACTGGACTGAGTATCTGTTTGAAAAAAGGGGACACTTGGGGTTTTTGGTGTCCCTGGAAGTGGTGGGTACTCCTTGTTAGAATTAATATTTCCAAGTCCTGGAGCAAATTGCTTCGGCTTTTGTGCATCACTTCCGTTGGATTTATTGATTGTAGTTGGCGCACTCTGAGTGGACGACACCTTGGCACCCTTACGAGGCAATCTAGGGGAAGCTTGATTTTTCCTCTTCCTGGACTCCCCTGGGTTAACCAATGATGTTCCCTCTTGTGGGTCGTCAGATTCTTGCTCAACGCCAGCCAAAAGAGCAAAGGAATTTTCGGAAGGGACAGATGGCGAAGCATTCTTTAGCATTTCTGCATAAGAGTGCCTCGAGCGATCCTTAAGGGAGCGCTTAATTTTATCCCCGCGCTGCTTGTACGCCGGGCATGACTTAAGAGCATGCGGAGGGCCCCCGCAGTAAATACACTTCTCAGTTTCTCCACCGCAAGCGTCATCCTCATGCTCTCCCTCGCATTTGCTGCACCGTTTTTTATTGCCACAATAAGTGGCTGTGTGGCCCAGTTGCTTGCAATTGCTGCAGTTCATTACCCGCGGTACAAATAGGCGAACAGGTAGGCGAACCTTATCCAGGAGGACATAGTTGGGAAGAGCAGATCCGGAGAAAGTCACCCGAATCGAGTCTGACGGAGAATAAGTTGTCTTATCATCTTCAGTTTTTGCGGAATACAATTGCTTGCATTCCAGAATTTTCACCTTTTGAAGTGAAGGGTCCTTAAAGCAGCCAACCCCGTACTTCAACAGGTCTTCGCACTTTAGACCCGGTTCGGCGACGACCCCATCGATCTCCACAACTCTACAAGGCACATACACTTTGAATTGCTTCGTAAAACGCTCGCTGCGAGCAATCTGGTTTGCCTGGTCGAGGTCATTTACTATAACGCGTATCTTATTAGCTCGAACACGTGTTATCTGAGCCACGGATGGGTAGTTGGCAGTCAGCTCCCGTGAGATTTCTAGAATATTGGGCGATTTCGTGTTGGGCCGGAAATACACCACCCAGGGTCCAGTCGAACTGGCTGGGTATGTTTTAATACGGGGAGGACTGGGGGAATCAGGGGAGGGAGTAATTTCGGGTTTATCCGGTATATCCATGGGAATATCATTCCCGTCCAATGTTACTTCGCCCTCGGCCATTTAGGCACGAGGATAACACGTGGTGTAATCGAGAGATGAAACTTATATTCAGGGGAAAGGGCAGAAGTAGAGATCGATCGGGGAAAGGGAAATGAAAGGAAAAAAAAAATACTTAGCTTATATAGCGGCGATTCCGGCTATTCTGGTATTCACTTCACCAGCCTGGGCACCGGCGAACAAAGACTGCCTCGAACAATGGTTGACCTTCACTGACAATTTATTCTTGTTCACTTTATGCACAGCACCAGAAAACGAACTGCTTCGATCGAGAGCTCGGAGAGTTATGTAAAAGTTATAGTTGTTTGAAAAGGTTGTTGTTTATAAACAACATGGGCATGCAAGTGTTAATAAAAGCATTAAAACGAATAGAATTATTAAAATAAACCTTATGAAAAAGAATGATCAAATGAATAAAAAGAAGAAGAAAAATAAACGGAATAAAATTATTGAAATTATAACATTAAATAATACGTTTTAAAAATTAATAGAATAAATTGAATTATGTCTAATTAATATTCTGGATGAGATGAGTAAAATGTATGAACTAGAGAAAGATATATCAATGCATAGCATGAAAAAGGTGAATAAAATAAGTTAAATAAGCTAAACGGTCGGTTGTCACGGTAAAGATGGACAAGTCTGTCTATGCCAAGACACATGCTGATGAACTCGGGTGATTCGTAGTTATGCTGCCTAAGCTCGACCCTCATCAGCAGAAGACAAAAGTTAAGCCCGTACGATATCAGCCCTGTTCTAATGACCGTGCCACTTCTAGTTTTCCGATCTGTTTACTTCTGTAATCTAATCTCTAGCTAATTGAATGTCGTTAAAATGTAAAAAAGAAAATGTGACTAACATAGTCGAAATAAAAAAAGGAAATATATACGAATAATATGCATCAAATGGATAAACTGCTCTGAATAAATCCAAAGAATGAAAGGAATAAAATACATAATATGATCTCAAATGAACAAAATGAATAAAAAAGAATGCTGAAACCTTCGCTATAAGTAAGAAGAATCATTATACTTGTATCCCCCATCGAGAGTACAGGGGGTCGTTTTCCCTGATATAACTTGTGGATATTTTTGGTCTCTGATTCATTATATTTCATAAAAATTCATTCCAACATAATGAATAGGGGAACCCGGGACTTTTCGGACCTACCTAAGCAAATCGCTTTTTTAGGTGGATAGATGTGAAAAAATTTACTGATCGAAGGTCCTAATTGTTAGTTTGAAACCTCAGCTATATTTTGGTGCCATAAAAGGTTCATTTGCACCACTCCATGGCAGCGCTAGGCAGCGATTTGCAAAACTCTACGTTTTTCACTCCTTTTACAATGTAGGGGTAATTCGGACCTCCCTACGGGGCAATTCATACCGTAAGTTTTTGCCTTTCTCATCTAGAAAGGTTATGCAAACGGTCGGAACTTCGGAACTTTTTAACCAAGACCCGTAGGGGCCGTATGTATTATACCGTTCGATTCAGTTCGTCGAGATCGGAAAAAGTCTGTATGTGTGTATGTGTATGTGTGTATGTGTATGTGTGTATGTATGTATGCATGTGTGTATGTGTCAAATAATCTCACCGATTTTTCTGAGACGGCTGAACCGATTTGCACAAACTTAGTTTCAAATGAAAGGTGCAACCTTCCCATCAGTCGCTATTGAATTTTTTATTGATCCGACTTTCGGTTCCGGAGTTACGGGATGAACAGTATGTTATTATACCACCATAATGTCCAAATGATGCAATACATATTGAAATGTGTGCAAAATTACTTAGATTTGCATGTTTAGGTCATTAATGACCCATCGAAGTCGCTTTGACCACATTGGCCACCTATGACGATTCTGGATGCCCCCAGGAAACTTGCCAAGTCCCTAAGTTAATGTCATACCTAATTCTCAACGAATAATTCACCAATTTTTACAAACTTTGTATTAAATGAAAGGTACAGCGTTCCCACTGGCTGCTATCGATTTTTTAATTGATCCAATTTCCGGTTCCGGAATTACAGGGTGATAGGTTCGAACACACAGCAAATCCCGATTTCAACGTATATGGCGATGAATGTAGAAAATTTTTCAAAATTTGTCCACAACTGCTTTGTAGTTCCATGTCACTAACAGTCATTCATAGTCACTGTGGCTACATTGGCGGACGATTCCGGAAGCCCCGGCGAAAGTACCCAAATTTAAAATAACAGTTCCATTGATTTCTCAGTGATAACTGGAGATCTCAAATAAACGGTGTTGCGTCCCCAAAAACTGTTATTAAATTTTATTTCGATCCTGTTGCGGAGTTGCGGGTTGTGGATTGTGGTCACAGAGAAAACTCCTGTTCAAACCGATACCGCGATGAATGCAAAAAGGATTTTTTTGCTCAAAAAGAAGCCAAACATCATTTGCAGTTCTAGGTTACTGACGGCCCATCGAAATCTTGTTGGCCACATTAGCCACATTGGCCACCATAGACAATTCTAGAAGTGCCCGGAAAAATCACCATCTTTCGGTTTTATGGTTTCGGAAATATAGTATGAATCGTCCGGTCACATAAGAAATTTCAATATAAGTAGGAACTAAAATGAAATTTCAGAAATCGAATTCATATTTTTGATGCCAAATATCCTATGCATGAAACGATGAGATTTTATGTTGAACCGAAAAACATATTTTGAGAAAAATAGACTTTGAGGCTACTGATTTCGTAAGCATCCTCTCTGAATGCAACATGTTTGCTTAACAGAAATAATAAATTTTCTCTCGTTATAAAAAAAGGTTATGTTCACTTTGCATTACAGAGTATTAACAGCAGATAACAGATAACTACTAAGAATGTTCCACCATAATCCAACACGAAAACAATATGAAGACTAGTGACGATCCAAATGTATCCTGCATATATAATTCGGGTTCTATATTTCACTAGCTAATACCCATCGCGCGTTGCTGCGACTTTCAACAAAATAGGAGGAAAACAATTTGTTCCGAAACGCCATCTGTCGGGCAGAAACTCCCCAACCAATAGCACACAAACACGCTCCATAACAAATGCCTACTACGTATAAATTTTGACGTCGATCGGTTAAGCCGTTTGGGAGTCCATAAATCATATACATACAAACATTGACTTTTATATATATAGAAGATAGAAGATAGAAGATAGAAGATAGATAAGACATGAATAGAATAAAATATTTTTGCTAACATTTATCGGGTTGTTGTACATAAAATCTATGTATCTCAGTTTGAAATTCAAACATAGATAACCTCTATTCGAGCAAAAAGCGAGCTTTTGTGTTCCCATTATCGCTAAGTTTTAGATGAAGATTCCTAACACATCATTGATTACATACTGTGTTGTTGTGGCTTAAATTTTAATTTTGATCTGCGTCAGAATAACAAAGCAACTGTCAATTTGATAACTGGCAGGGACCACCCTAGCGTGTCAACCCATGTTCCCCCTTCTTCCTGACCATGCCGCATCCAACGCAGCATAACAATGTCCGCAATGAATTACGGAACCGTAGTGCGTTTTGCATACATTTCCTTGTTTTGGAAGACAACGGGCACATACTAATTCTTGGGTGCTTGCCGCATTGTCATGAATACTAATCATGTGGAGGTCGTACATAATCCAGCCCATGGCTCGGTACAAGCACTTTCCGCATGAATGGCGTGGTGAAAGCAAGTGCGGATAAAATGAACCGATCGGCATGTCTTTACGTCCCCGCCGCATATTTCTCTATATCTATTCAAGTGTTAAGTTGGTTCCTTTTCAGAGATTCCCTCCGGCCAAGCACAATGGACAATCGCGGCGTAGAAGAAGAAGGGTGGTTTGCAGTTATCGCACACAATGGTTATACCGCATGGAAGGACTCTCTTGGCGATGATGAAGAGAAGTCTCTATTGTGCTCGTTGCGCTTCGTGTGTAAACATAGGCGATGTCGAGGGGTACGTAATTATTATGTAAGACATGTTTCTCGACAAGCGAATGCAGCCGCCAGTCAACCAACCGACCAACCATCATCGGGACCAGAACGGCTCGAGCTATAGGATGAGGTGGAACAGAGCAGCAACGGCAAACCTTGCAATGTCGCCGTCCGTTGGTGGGTTTGCTGCCAGTTGCAGTTGACGTTCGACATCACTGCGGGGGATGCAAACCAGCTGCACCCATCAGCCGCCGAGTTGAAAAACATTCCAAACTATGCCACAATGCTATCACTTGTCACGGCAGCAGACTGGCAGCTGAATCGAGTCCCTGACGGTGCAAAAAAGTCCCCGGTCTATCAGCTCGGCCAACCGGTGTACCGAGCGAAAGCTCATTCACCGCTCCACGTTGTCTTGGTAATTACGTTCCATTGCAAGCGCACCCCTGGCGCAGTCCTTTTTTGGGTAGAATTAGTTGGGGTTGGATGAGGTCATGACATTCAGTTGAATCTACGGAGTCTAAACACCAAAAAATAATTTCAGTTTGTACCCGATTCAACGAATGCGTCGTAATGGACATTTAAAACCTGTTATTTGCGATTATCGATGTACATTGTCCAGGTGCGTTTACTATTGAGATCAGCTACATTGTTAAAAAAGGCATTCCTCAACAGACGGTTAAAGTATTTCTTGGTGTCCTCGTATGTTTTATCTGCAAGAAAAGACACTGGTTCCATGATGATAACTATCGGTGCAAGGGTTTCAAGATAACGAATCAGGTATTTGCCATTTTCCGGTATACAGTAGCATACGTGATTATATCGGAAAAATTTAATATTCTTACAATGTGACCACCATGATAGCCTAAAACTTTTCCATTGCATGTATTTTGGTTACCCCCTCAAAGTGCACTTTGACAGGTCAAACACCATAAAAATTTAACATAACAAGAATTGTAACTTGGATTATGCTCATTTTACATATAATATCGCTGCACTGCATGGTTTATTTTAACAAAAAATCTTTCGAAAACGCCCCTCCAAAGATTCACTGTCACTCGTTCAATTTTCAGTATTTTGCAATGACATTTTGAGAAAATATTGTTCAATTGTGGCATAATGGAAAGTGAAAGAATATTCTAACACTCTCTCTATCGCCACAACGCTTTTTAAAAAGCATGTGTTTTTTGCGGAATTACCCTTACACTACCCCCTTAACCAATTTTCCGCTACGCTACTGTGTAAACTTTTGAATTGTTTTATAAATTCCGACCCGACTGAAAATAAAAACAGTATCGTTACATGGTGATAATTTGAGCATTGTTATGGCTTTGGATTACATTTGGATAATCTCTTTGGAGAAATTCTCCTCATCAAGGTTTCAAATCACTGACAACCCTTTGTGAGCGATGCGACAACATTCTGGGAGTTGCTAATCGTTACAACACCAAAATTCTGAATGCTTTATTTTGCTTATCGAAATTATTACGAACAAACTGCAACATGTGCCCGTTTGTCCTTGATACCAATCGTACCGATTCCTTTGCCTGCCACGGCCATGTAGTTCAATTCCGCCTGGAAATCCTGCCCGTTGAAACGACACGCGGCATAACATCAAAACGAGCCGCGCAAAACGATCGCGCAAGAAGCACCGACCACACGATGCTGGGCACGTTTGCTCCAAAATGATGAAAATACGCAGACAAAAAAATGAGCCCGAAAGCGAAACGGATCGGAATTTCGTTTGCCCCCAGTCCCAAGAGCATATCTGTAAGAGCGCCTTTTCGGGGTTTCTTTCATTTCGATGTGTACCTTTGCTGCCCACTTCGATGCCGAAGATCACCTGGTACAGTTAATGCTTGCCAGCGTATAGGTTCAGAAGACGAAAGATATTTTTATGGTTTATCTTTTTCGGACCTATAAATCGAAAGAATGAATAAAAATTTATTGTTACTACAACATGTGGACTTAGGTTGTAAAGGTGAAACCCATCAGGCGGGATGGATCGGGTTTTCGGCTTGGAAAGGTTTGCTTTCAAAGGAGTGCCACGGTAAACCCATTAGGTGGATGGTCATAGGAAACAGTCGTTAGACCAAATTCGAAGCGGTATCGTACCAGAAAGCAAACCGTATCAAAATGTGATTCAAAGCGGGTAATTTGGGCTTATTCTTTCATTCGCAAGTGGAACGTTTCATTCATTCAATTTTGACCATCGAAATGGTGTGACCTAGTTTGTTATTCAATGCATTACAGGAGGTCCCGTATTTCACCAGCATCGCATCTGGTCCAGAATGCCATTATCACGTCCGCCAGCGTTGGTTAGCAGCCGTCGCTTATCCATCTGTGGATTATAGCAGTCCTGTTTCGCTGCCTTTCTGGTTGGTCGTTCGGTTCTCTTTCGAACAAATTGCGATTTGCCGTGTGGGAAGCTTTGACCATCGTTTGTGCTCAGTTCCATAGTTGTGCAGTTGTATTATAGTTATGGGATTTTATTCATTCAGTCCATGTACATGTTCGCGCTGGACCATGATTTGTTCGGAGGATTTCATCCAAAATTAATGTCACGCTACGCTTGACGAGAAAATAGGTCCGTTTTTACGAATAAATGATCGTCGCGACGTGATTGGATTGTAAGGTTCATAAATGGGTTTTTAGGCAAGAATGCTGAATATTTAAAATTCGAGCAGAGGAATCTGTTTTTGATCTTATTATCAACGATATTTCGGAGTTCTAATATCTGTAGCTTCGAGTTGATTCAGCAAGAGAAAAAAAAAACACTTTTTTTTAATTTGTTTTAGAACTTTATGTGGAGCGATTTAATCAAAACTTTCGTGTTATTATGATATATTAGGCGATATTTTGAATCCTCTTATTATAATACATGGAACTGGTAATTTTTGCGCTGTGACCAGTATAACATAAATCCTACGAAAGAAGTTGAAATTATGAATTTGAATTATATGAGAAATCTATTATCTCACTAGTTGTTGTATTACTTGGTGATCTGTGCATTCATAAACCATCCAACATCTACCTCACGGCTTAACGCAACGTTTAATACAAGAGGTAATTACATCGACTCTGGAAAAATTTTCACTTTGAAGTGAGCTTACACATTATTTTGTCTATGAAGTGAACTTATATATTAATTTTTGAGAAATAGTTTATTCTTTGCTTAGCAAATTCACAAAATGATTTCGGAATAGATTTCCTTGAATCTCGTGAATGTGTTATCATCGAGGTTTTCGTACCCCGATATTCAAAATCGGTTTAATTTTGCCCCTAACCAACAAGTAAACCAATATTCTTTATATAACGGTCTCATTCTTAGTTCTTGAAAATTAGACATCGAGGAATAAAAATATAAAATGATTATAATTTACGCCAATCGTGAACGGATCCTTACAATCTACAGCTTGTTAGAAAGGTCAACTGTCACAACTTACATCTATCTGGCTATTTCTCTATCCCTTTCTAAGTTGTGCCATAAGGCGCTCTAATGCTTTAATCTAATGTACCCGACCTAATTAGGTAGGTTTAGAAAGAAAAACACCAATTTTTGTTTGCTGTTTCCCTATAAATTTAATATTACATCCTAGTAGTCGCGAGAAAATTTACAAAATGTTTGTATTATGACAAACAATAACTAATTCATGTTCAAACCCTGCTTTCTGGATATCCCTTCGAAACGTCGCACTATGGTGAGGCCAAAAATCGAAAACTACAGCAATTCCAATTTAATTCAATTATCTACTATATAGTGTTTATATATGGGTCATTCCACGCGAAGTGATCAAAAAAAGATGCAAACTTGAAATCGACCTTCACGGATTTGAACCAAATTCGGAGGAATTGTTGATCTAGGGTTAATATATAAAAACCCAAATTTTTGTGTCAATTGAACCACCCTCGGGTCATGGGAGCACTCTCCGTTTTGGCAAATTGCCAAAACCCTTGATTTTCTTTTGATCGTATCTCCGGTTCTATTTACTCTAGAATCAAACCGCAAGATGGCTTTTGAAGAAAATTGTTCAAGGAATCTAGAAAAAATATTATTATTTTTGGCGGCAGTGCTGCCAGCTATGAGATTTTTTCATTTAAATATTAAAAGTTAATTTTTCTCTCAATACATATATTTTAATTTTGAAAATTCTTGGGTTGGTTCAATTGACACAAAAAATTGGGTTTTATATATTGGCCCTAGATGAACAATTCCTCCAAATTTGGTTCAAATCCGTGAAGGTCGATTGCACGTGCCTTGATCACTTTGCGTGGAATGACCCATATACTTTAGTTAAGGAAATCCTTGGGTAAATCAGAAAAATATAATTTGGTAATAGGGAAGCATGAAAAAAATTTTTAAAAAGAAACCTTTCACGTGCGTTTTTAACGTTTCGTATCTCTATTGAATTTTGAATGCAATATTTCTCGACAATCATATGATTAAGGCTCAAAAGCTAACTTTGGGAGGAAATTCCGGACGAACCGTTAATCGCCTAGCACAGCCAAAGACAAAAGAGAAAAGCCTTCTCTTTCGTTGACTGCTGTGCACCGTGCTGGGTACTAACGGTTTCTTCAGAAGTTTCCCTCAAAGTGAAGTAAGATATTTCACTTTTAAGCCCCAATCATACGATTGTCGAGATATGACGGCACCGGTGGTTGAAGGGCAACCGTGATTGGCGCTCATTGCAGTTGGTCTGGCTTCAATCCAAGCCGAGGTCGTTGAGATTTTTCTGAGATGAAAAAATCTGTGGTCACATCTTCCTTCGGCAGGGAAGTAAAGCCGTTGGTCCCCGGTCCATGAGTTGATGGAGCGACATCTAGTCCAGATAGTGGAGTCACCTCTCTGGCATCGATCATGAAGAAGTACAATCCAACTTCTATATTTACTAACAAATATCCTCCTCCCGTGATACTTGTGGAGTGCGCAGTAGTATATACGGCCTCTAGCAAAAGCAAATATCGGACTAACATTCCTTTCTTTTCCCATCGCGATCTACGTTCTGGCCTGGCCGGCGCCGTTATTGATCCATAAACACTTTAGGATTTCCAGGAGTAGCACATTGAAAGATGTTTCGCTACTCCCAAGCATAATTATCTACTGATTTCCTGAGCAACTTCAGCTAGTCCAGATCGATAACGGAGTAGCAGCCAGGGGTGGTCGCACAAGCTCAAGCTCAATCATATGTTTGTCGAGATATGTTTAAATATGTCATTTGAAAACTAAGGATACCTGGGTTTTGATGATATTATCGAAGAATCACATTAAATGTCTTTGTATCCATATGTTCATACATTTTATTCAGTTTCTTAAACTTATTAATCTGAATAATTTTGTTCAGTCAGTTAATTTGATTCAAATTAATTGATTCTTTTAATTTAATAATTCTTTTTAAAATTATATATTTTTTCTTTTGATATTATATATTTTTTCTGAACTGATTTGATTTCTTTATTTTATTAATTTGATTTACATTAGTCATTCTACTGATTTAAGAAATTTTATTTTATTTTTTCACTCTTGCTTTTGCGTTAATCATTTTTAAATTCATTTGTTTTCTATAATTTATTTAGTTTATTTGAGGTTTTACGCTTGCAGTACTCGTGTTCAATCACTTTTAGTTGGGTGCCCACTTCGCATGAGTTCAGCCAATTGAATGGCTGGCGTCCAAAAGGGGCGAACCCATATTTTTTTCCGAAATCGACTTTTTGCATTTTTTATAGTTCTAAATAATCCACGTGTACGGCCATTTAAAAAATTTGAAAATAATTTTTAGATTTTTCGCTATTAGCAGTCAATATCGACCATGAAGGTAATCCCGGTACTAGCAAAAGGGGCTAACCCCACTTTGAATCTTATGGAAATTCAAGTTTTCTCGTTCGTTTTCCGAGGTTTTAAGAAAAAGTAGTCTATCGGTTCGCAATCAGTAAATTTTACGTTGTAGCTCACATATCGGTGAACTCGATAAAACTCTGTATTTAGTTGGATTACATTGTACGTTGACGATTCGGCCCAAAAAGCAGTTCCTGAAGGTAAGGGCCGCTCACACACTTGCTATGCATGGCTATTTTCTATCTAATATATATTTCTTGCACAAATGTATATTATTGAGCGCATTTTTTCGAAAATTCCAGTGAAAGTGTCATGTCTCAACATTGAAAGTTGACCGAGCAATAAGGAATGAAGAGAAAATCGGTACATTGTGGTCGGAAAGTCAATGAACGTGGAATCAATTATTCTCTTTCGTTATTGAGTTATGGTGTCTTCGGAAACGTTACTGTATGGCACTTAGCGTTTTATTCGGTGGAATCAGACCAGTTCAAAATTCAGTCGCTAGGGCGGCGCTGTTAACAACTGTTTAATAAAGATGGAAATGTGGTGTCTTCGAGAAAGTTGTAGGTCTTATCATTTTAAATATATCTTCTGGAGTTGCAAACATTGTAGGTTATGTATGTTTCGAGATAAAGAAGGTTTTAGTTAAGAGGTTATATACAAAGTTGCACATAAAAAAATCGAAAAAATTTTTTTTTGAGTATTCTAAAAGTACATACTTTGGAGAATATCTGTGCGAAATTTCATCCAGATCGGAGCAGTTTTAAATTACAGCCGTTTGCAGCGCGCCGTTTCTTCCACGAATGTAGTTAACGCAAAACTTTAAACGCAATTATCTCTGAATGGAGTTTTTTGAAAAATACCGTTGCAGTGAACGTGATATCTCAAAAGCTATTCATCCGATTTGCCTAAACTTTGTTTTAAATTGTTTGTATTTTAATTCTTGTATCTTTAACGGTTTCTTTTTCATCAAAAAAAATTGATTCTTCGCAATGAGTTTTTGTTCAAAATTTTGTACACTATAAAACTCAATTTTTTGGTCAACATGTTTTATTTGCAAGAAACAAATTTTTTATTGGGAAATCGATCCGTTCAAGTATACCACAATACATTTTTCTTCAATAATCTTTTTAGTTTTTGGATTTCAATTGAGCGGTTCGTCTTGGAGAACGTTCGCCGCAAACCTTTGCCAAAAAAACACGCTTCGGGGGATCGGCCATAACTCCGTCAACCTTGAATTTCTTTTTTTCAATTCAACTTGTTTTTCTATCTTCGATAGTGCTACACCAACGATCTGGCTTTCGCTTTTTCAAATAAAATTTGCACAAAACACTTTTAAAAAATGACGAACTTAGCTCAATGTTTTCGCCACAACTATGTATATAATTCCTTAAAACATTTACGTACAGATTATGTTTTCAAAAATGCGTCATCTTTCAAAACTTGTAGGACCTACAAAGTTGGTATCTTTAGAAGATATATTTATAATTACTTGACATACAACTTTGCCGTAGACACCATCTTTCTATCTCATTCCATTAAAAAGTTGAAAACAGCGCCGCCCTAGCGACTGAATTCCGAACTAATATGAAATTATCAAATAAAGCGCTAGATATCACACGACAACTTTGCCAAAGACACTATAATTCTAAAATGAAAGATAAGGAAAGCTCGTGTGAATTGTGGGTTAGCCCCTTTTAGACGCTAGGTACCCCTGGGGTTACCTCCTCGAATTACGAAATTACTCGTGGATTGAAAACTAGTACATGTAATGATCTTATTTTTTATAGAGAACATGAGTCAATGATCTACTAATAAAAACGTGTATTTTTACAATACAAACAATGCTAATTTGGAAATGCGGAATTTTTTTCCATTTCCTGTAAAAAATGCAAAATGTGGGTTAGCCCATTTTGGACGCCAGCCATTCAATTGATGAATGAGCCAACAGTGATATGTGTGATAAATGTCTCATCTCACTGCAAGAAGGATTAAGTAGTTTTTTACAAAATATGCGGAACAGTGCAAAAATAGTCATCAATTATTGTCATTTCTGGAATACACTGCAAAGCCAGAGAATCTTTTTCTTGTATATCTCGTCGATGCAGGGGACTTACTTACGTTTACTAATCGCCTGAAAATTTGCTTTTCAATATTATTGAGATTGAAATATAATGGCAAGTGTCGATTTTCAAAATTGGATTACCTGCCCCATACATACCACTAACTTACCCCGGAGTCGGGATAAGTTGACGGGATTTACGTGTCGCATATTTATGTCTACATAAATAACGACAATGCATCAAACACTGATAAAACTAACCCAAGGCTCCCGAAATATATTATTTTTTTTTTTTGATTATAGGGTTCAATAGTTTAATGACGATAGTAGTAGTAACAATAATAATAAATAGTTTGCATATACGCATATATTCACATACGTGTAATTTTCCGATTAGCCTACAAACAGTCTGACCTCTAATGCCTCCACGAAACGCCATTTTCTAGTTCAAATCTGAACCTTTTTTTCAAACTCTGCTGCTAGAAACACCCACCAACCAAGGCGAGTCACAGTTCCGAGTATTTTCTATTTAGACCTTCTAATCCCTTTTCGCTTCGCTTTTCGAACCCAAATTCGTAGCTTTCGATAGAAGCCAATAGCTGAGACCTCCCACAAACTGATTTTATGTTCGGCTTCCTTTCTTCCCGAGAATTGATTATGCCAACATAAGCCAGCGGGTTGGAATCGGCAACCGCCTGGGCACCAGTGGGATGCGGTTGTGTGCGTTTGCTGTAAGCGATCTCCCTTTTGTATAAATACCAAACCTATAAGGTCACAAACAAAAGTGCGAAGTACTGTGCCAAAAAGAAACACAAATATCCTTCGATTCTTACAAATACAAACCGGTGCCGTTCAGTTGATCGGAATCGGAATCGTGTACTCGGAGTGCGGACCGCCGGTCCTCATTATTCGCTGGTCCCTTGCCGAGAGAATTGCCCGCTGGCAGCTAGTTAGCGTCAAAAATTTATACACCCACCGGCTTAGGCATCCGGTTCCAGAAGAAGGTAAAAAGGCGCAAGTCACGTACTGTCTCTGTGAGGCAGCCTTTATCCTGAACCACTGAGAATATGCTGCCAGCTTCCTGTGCCTAGAATGTTATAAATTTTCGTATAATTTGAAATCAGGGTCGGAAGTGATTTTCAACATTATGGCGTAGTATAGACAACGGTCGCTGTTGACAGGAATTCTTTAATTGAGAGCATTGAAGGTGGATTCACTGGTCAGTAGACGCTACCATCTGTTTCAAAGGAAGTGAAATTGCTTCGGGGAATCATTATTAGCAATCTGGTCGTTTGCTTAATTGGCTCCTATGTGGAAACTCCTACTTTTGATACGTCCTCAATGATTGATCCGCTTCGTATCATGCTGGATCTAGCACAGAGGGGATAAAAGTCTGCATAATTTCATTATTATATGTACCTATTTCTTATGTGGGGCCGGAAGGGATTTATTGAAGGGTGTGGTCTTAATTTGCACTTGCGAACTAGTTCAATGGCTTTATTCCGTTTCGAAGGCTCTTATATGTGAAGTAGAATTATTATGAGAGCTCTTCCCAGAGTGCAAATTATCTGCAGAGCAAATTGATAATTCAATTTCGCGCAACTGCAGTGATGTGAACGAACTTCTCATCACTAGTTTGTGATAAGTAATTGAACCTTATGCCATTACAGTTTACCCCAAACCTTGTTTAAATCTCAACAACTTGATTTTGAGCGAATGTAACGCAGATAACGCTCGTGATGCTGGTTTTTTCGGGATGATGCTAGCAGGTTACAAATAAAATATCTGGAGTTCCGCTGTATTACCACATCACAGTGGGCTTAAATCTAACTACTTGAAGAAATGCAGCTAGTTAAGCTCTTCACTCCCAAAATAAGAAATAAGAATTCAACCAATCCAGTGATCTCGAAAAAACGTATCCACTTGAAATCGCATGCAATCATATGAACTCCCGCAGACTCGTCGGACCAAAAGGAAAAATTGGCTTGGGGGTATCATACACATCAGTTAGCCGAAAGCTGAACGCTCATCTGGGAACGATACGGTTCGGTTGCTTTCGGATATCTTGAAAAGTGATTAAGCTGAAATTGAGACCAGGTCCCGTGACTGAAGTACTCAGGAATGGAGGAAAAAGAAATCTGTGCCATGCCATCATCGCTTCATTCTATGCTATGTGCTATTGAATACGTGCTGCACCGAGTGGCATGTCAGTGTTGGGCGGAATGCACAAGCACCGTGGAAGGGATTAAAAGTGAACCGACAAGGGCAACGTTTTTTTTACTCCCTTGAAACGAATGATGAGATTGAAATTCGGGGCTGTCGAAAACATACAGTGTGCAAGAAAAGTGAGAACAGACTGATTACCTCTCATGACCGATCTTTCTACCAAGTTTTAATTTGGCAGAGAAAGAGGGAATGATGGGTGAAATGTTAATTCAATTATAAGGGGCCATGCATAAATGACGTAGCATTTTGGGGGGTAGGGCGGGTATACTAAATTTGTGACGAAGTGTGACGAGGGGGAGGGTAGGGTCAAAAGTTGTGCAACGTAGCATTGAATTTAAAACCCATTGTTTAGAGAAAATAATTTAATGATCCTCCAATCCCAAGAGAAATGAATTTAAATAAATAAGTTACTTTTGATGCGGTTTTTCATGAGGTAAATTTTACGATTCGCGGAATTACAAGTTCACAAAAATACGAAAAGATTTTGTATGCGGATTTAACTTGCTACATTAGTTAGTTAATGTTGCTAACTAGTAGACTTAGTTTGGAAGCTGAATTAAAATTTCACTTCGGATTCAACCAAACAAAATTTAGTAATTTAGATGAACGTATGCTTCTTAGAATCATTGGTAGCTGCAGGATTGTGAACTAAGAGAACTTTTCTTTATGCTCCCCTTGACATATAAAATTCAAAACAAAACTATCAACACAAAATTTGTGATGAAATGGGCTTATTTTGCACGCAATTTGCTGTTATAATGAAAATGTTGATAAAAGTCGTCAAACATTTTGAAAGGACATGTATTTAAAATAATTGAAAAACATGTAATTTTTTTCATCACCCGGGTGCTTTGCATGGGACGGGGGGAGGGGGTAGGTAAATGCTACGTTATTTACGAGGGGGAGGTTAGAATTTTGTGACCAAATGCTACGAGGGGGGAGGGAGGCGTCAAAAATCTCCGAAAAAAAGCTACGTCATTTGTGTACGGCCCCTAATGTGACGGTTCAGGGTAGGTTAATGAAGATAATTTGTGGTTTGCATTTTTTGGTTTCAAGTTCATATGTTTCCTCTGTATTAAAAAATATCCGAACATGTTTTACGTAGTCGAGTGTGAGGATGGAAGGACTTTCATGCACATCTATCTTGGCAAAATATGTAGATTCCATGATACATTCTTACATATTTTATGCATATGCCGGATGGTATAGATGGTACATATATCTTATGCACGATTTAGGAAGTGAATCTCAACATTTCGGAAAAAAAGTCGTGTAAGCTTTGGAACGTTTATACCTTTTGTTGTAGGTGCTGAATGCAACTAATAAATTTCTTCGCTATTTTGTAGAACAATGTTGCATTAAATTTTGAACATGTATTAATATCGAAAAAACTTATATCGCATTAATATCGAAAAAACTGTGTTTTGAAGAATATTTCAAAAACGAATCGGGAAATGACATTATAAGTGCGTCACAGTGCCCAAGATGTCCATTTCTTCATAAAATCCGAAGACGATAGTGCGTAATAGCGTCCGGGACATTATAACGCACAACAGATGCGTCATAACAACCGAAAACGGATGAGCGTCATACGGTCCAGGACTTTATGTAGCATATTCATTTTCGGATTCTATGACAATGTCTCAGATGTTACGACGCACCGCCTTTTGGGACCATATGTTATGACGCAGTGCCAGTGAGTCAAAGTATTCTCAACCATGAGTGCGTCATATAATCCTGGACTTTGGAACGCAATACCGCTGCGTCATAATATCTCAATGTCAGTGTGCGTCATAAGATCCCGGACATTATGACGCACCACCTCTTTCGGATGTTGGGACACAACAATGTTTGCGAATCTTTTGACGTATTGTTGTTTTCGGATGTTATTATGTACTCTTGTGCGTCATAATATCCCGGCCGTTGTGACGCACCATCCTTCGGACGTTATGACTTCGAACGTTATGACTTCAGACGTTATGACACGGTGTCATACAGTACCGAGAGGAAAATGTGAACTGTGCACGGCTGGCGAATCGCGATTCAAATAGTTTGTGTCGTTCCAATTATTTTTTTCCGATGCATAAAAAATGACATACATAACGAAAAACGCGTTTAATCCACCTACAGGCTTGTTATTTGCTCACTCAATCTGCCACAAAGAGCGAAATACGCCGATGAAAAATAGAGCAGCACAAAAACACTGCGATGTGCAGAAGGCACAAAGAGAAACTTGAAAACGAAAGGATCTGTGCACCAAGAGCTGCATAATTTCGTTCAAAGAGTCACCTCGACGAGCCACTTTTTTATGCCTCCCCTCACTGGCAAGCAGGTGGGAAGCTGAATCAAACTACAATTCAGATAAAGTTTTTAGTTGCCTTCTCTGCTTCTGTGAGCGTGGGACCAAGATTCACACTAAAGAGCCTCTTTATTTCTACTCTTTAAAGTTTACACTGTACAGTCACCGAGTATGGCACATATAGGAGCCACACACATCGGAGTGAACGTTTATTGTGAAAGAGAAGAGCGGTGGTTCGCATTAAAAGTGCAAAGAGCGTTTTTATTCTTATTTTATTTGCTCTGAGGTGCATTACATCCCTGTCCATCTAACAGTGTGATGAGACATTTCTTATAACTCTTATCGCTATCTTCGGATATTATATCGATAGAGAACATTTAGAAATTGATGCCTCGCAATATTTTTGATAACACTTACTACATGGGATTGTGTCAGGACTCAGAAAATCGCTCAAATCAGCATAGAACAACATCAGTACGAGAAATATCAAAAGCCAAACAAAATCAATGGAAAAGCGAAAAATGGTGTATTAAATAGACATACAAACGAATTATTGCTAGTGCTCTATTAATAACATATCTAAATTCTTCAATCAGTGCATTGTGTAAGGAAAATTGATTTTTCCTAAAGGGGTTATATATGTTGCGCTGGGCTAAAAAAACGAAAAAATATTGAATTAATTTGAAGTTCATACTCTCAATTTCTAACGCGACTGAGCACTAAAACCTGAAATTGTAATTCTTGATATCACGCTACCTCTGAAGTGCATGCGTGCATAGTTCAAAGTTTACTTTGATATCGACTTTTTCTAAAAGTTACTTCCCTACTACTACTCTTTGATTTGACTTATTATCGCTTATCCTAATGCCAAAGAACAAATAAAAATTCTTAAAGCCCGTTAGGGAAAATCATCCTCATTACTAAAATTTTCTTTTTCACGAAACTTTTCGATAACTTTTTTCTTTTTATTTCGACTATGTTAGTCACATTTTCTTTTTTACATTTTAATGACGTTCAATTAGCTAGAGATTACTGGGTAGGGAAAGTTATGAAAATTAGAGCCATAGTACTCAAGTGAGAGCAAGGATGTGAAGTAAACAGATCGGAAAACTAGAAGTGGCAGGGTCATTAGAACAGGCTTAATATCGTACGGGCTTCATTTTTGTCTTCTGCTAATACGGGTCGAGCTTAGGCAGCATAACTACGAATCGCCCGAGTTCACTAGCATGTGTCCTGGTATAGATAGACATGTCCACCTTTTCGATAACCTTCCGTCACTTGCGTTAGTGCACTGAGTGCACGTTGCTCTGAAAGTCTATTAAACATTTTCAAATGCCTTATAATTTTCACAACCTTATTAGGGAAAGTTGTTTAAAAGGCTTTTGAAATATTGTGGCCTTTCACCAGGACCACAAAGGGGGGAATGGGATGGACTATTCGCATTCTTAACACTCGAACATCGTTGCGAATGCAGGGTTAGAAATTTCTACTTTTATCATAAGGGGGACTCCTCATTAGTGGCTCATAAAAAGGAAGCTTCGATAATTTTTTTGAACAGGGAAACAAATCATCTTATGCGTATTGAGCATATATTCATTAAACATGAAAAATTTCTTTGTGTGTCAAAACAAAAGAAATTAATTAACAATTTCACGCAGCAGCTCGCCGCGGACTCCGTGCGAAATTCAGCTCGTTATTTTTACCTTAAACAAAAAATTGAAATACTTCCTTATTTGGAAGGCTTTTCAGCACACAATAAACTATTGTGGTGGTTTAAAGTTTTTTTTAATTACTCGGATTTTTTGGATTTTTTTAAAAGTAAATGCGGTCTTAACATTGTAAAATGAGATTTTTAACGCATTTTTAGCTCAGTATGTGCACAATTATATTATCTAAAACCAGTGTTTACTTGTATGCAATGTTTTCACAATTTTTTCTGTAATTGTGCACGTAATTTAAAAAAAAGTAATTTTCATAAAGTGGGCAAGTGTTTAGAAGTAAAAAAATCAATATAAAGGAAGCTTACTGTACTCGCAGCTTGATCGTATACTCATGCATCCAACTAGTGGATATAGATATAGGCGGGGATCTCGATCCTAAAGTTATGATGTTCAACAAAATGTTCGGTATTATTGTAAACTGCACCACATTCCGCATATATTAGAGCTGAATAAGGATAACTCTGTAATCGGCAATATAGGGGAAAGAGGGTAACAGTGGAACTATGAAAACAATACGTTTTCATAGTTCCACTGTTACCCTCTTTCCCCTACATTTTATCTTACAGTAAACACTCTTCATTACTTTGACATTTATGTAGTAATGTTACAAGACACCGTATTTTTGTTGGAACATAGCACATAGGCCATTGTAAAGGGTCGATATGATTGATGGCTCGCGAGACAATACAGTTTATTTATGGCTTGTATACTTCAATTTCGGGAATTTCGCGTGTCAGAACTGATCGTTTGTACATTTTTAGAGTGCTAAGGAAAATAATAGGTTGTAATCCACCTAGTGGTGCAATTGCGCCATTCTCCTTTCTCCATACTATGATTCCATGGCAGGTTTGGTTCAATATAATTGTGCCGATATGTGGCGGGGATGTCCCCCTCACGGACTCCCTTAGCTGCACCCCTGTTAAAATCCAGAAAACCTATGTTAGGCCAAAAAATTGTCGGGATTAGGTTGATAATTTTCAGAATGATGGCATAACTTTTCTATATGAAAAAAGGCAAAAATTGCCGAAATCCAAAAAAGGAAATTTTCGTTAAAAAAATCGAGTTTGCATCAGATCAGTTTTTTGCATTTTAAAGACATTTGACATCAAAATTACAAATTCGATTATTAAATTTTTCTTTATTCCTTCCTCCCTTTCAACATTTTCTACTTATCAAGGCCACCTATGACGAAAGCAAGAACCGTCGTAGGTGGCCAAACGCGATTTTGGTTAGTCATTATTTTTTTAGACTAGCAAATCCTTATAATTTTGCACCCATTTTAATAAATTGTGCATCACTTTGATATCATGGTGGTACCAGTTAATATGGAAAGTTGCTGTGTGGCCAAACTCTTCCACCCGTAACTTCGGAACCGAAACTCCGATCGACCAAAAATTCTATAGCTGCCGATGGAAAGGTTTCATTTGAGTTTGTGAAAAACGATACAGCCATGTCTAAGAAACAAAGTTGACATTTTTGTCACATACATATACACACACACATTTCCCGATCTCGACGAACTGAATTGGGTGGGATATGACACCCCGGGTCAGGATCAAGTTGGTAATTTTCGTAGTGATGCCATAACCTTTCTATATGAGAGATGCAAAACGGAGTAGAAATCCTAATTAAATTTTTTATGCATTTTATTTGTGGCTGCGAAAAGAGCCTATATATGTTTATAGGTCGATACATAGCAGAAGTTATAACGAGCTAGTATACTTAATAAATATTTGAGCGACTATTCTGGCAATAGCAATCAAACGGTGTTCTATATCTAACAATCCCTCTCGATGAAGCTTCAGAGATCCCGATTTTCAACGCTTAGGTCTTGCCTTCTGTGTGACATTGCTTTTGCGTCTTAACAGAACATACTGATGAAGAAAACGCACCACTAATGCTTTTAAATTCGACCACACTGTTCGTTTTTTCGTTGCTCGAAGAACGGAGTAGGTAAGACATTGTAACAAACCTCTTTATGTACTGTTTCGTTGACCAATGATAGGACAGATATTGTCTATAGTTTACGAGAGAGCAGAAGTTATTTCGCTACTGTTTATTTTATTTTGGAATATATTCGATTCTTTTGGTGTTGCTAATTTCTCCTTAGCGAAGAACAATTTAGGAAAAACACATTTTTTCTCCATTAAGGAAAAAATTGTTAAAAATCATAAAGAGCACAAAACCAATAACTAAATTAATTATGAAATATGCGTTTCGACTTCGTCTCATCAGAATCTGGCACTAACTTAGTGGCAGGACTAAGCACAAAACCGAGACAGTTTGTGTTCCTGAACAAACCTCTAGTTAAGCGCGATGCCCCCCAAGAAAAGGAGCTATAAAGGAGGAGGAGTATGAAACCCGTCAGAATTTATTGCTTATACGGTACAGTTACGAAGAGCAAGGCACAGATTTTTGGCAAGCTTAAATTGTAAAAAAAAACTCCCTAAATCCTAATCATACTCCTTATGTATGGTATTTGTAGCCCTGAAAAGGTTCAATGCCAATTTCCGTGTGGCACGAAAACTATATTATTTTTTTCAAAGAGGCTATGTTTTATACGTTAGTATATATCCAATGTTATAATTTTTGCTAACCAAGCTATAAGATGTTCGCGCGTCGGTCGAACAGCACGGACCAATTATGGCACAGATAATTACTGTTTTCACAAAATCCAATATTTTCGTTATAGTAGATATTTCCGAACAGACAGTTCAAAAATCTTGTCATTTCGTTCAGTAAAATGAAAATTATGTGCAGTCAACAACTGTGAAATTATTTCAGCTGAATTTTTTGATATGGGACTCCTGCATTGCAACTTCAGAAGCATTCTACTTAAAAATATTATATTCGGTTTACACATTGCCAAGTGGTTTGCAAAGTGTCCTATTATTATCCGAAAAAATATATATCTTTTCTCGCGCAACGTGATCTGGCACATTTGCAATCCGCTATCTGTTTGTAATCCCAAGCACTTAAGAAATAATTATAGTAGACATAGTCGATTTCAGCTGGATGGTAAAGGGGGGGCACTCTTGCTTATCAAATTGTATCTAATGAACGATTCCAAACGCGTGGAAATGCGAGTCCTAACATGTAGTGAGGATGGTAAATCATACACAGGACTGATTTAAGATGTTCCTCGAAAGGCCTACCTAGGGCTACTCGTATCAGTTTTATTCCTCAATGATATTGACTCAGTAAACTAACATGTGCTAAATAAAAATATTAACGCTTCACTATGATTAACGAAAACAAGTATTCACAAATGTTATGTATACATACTTCTATCTGCTGAATCACTTTCCGGCTGAATAAGGGAGGGAGTGGCCCTCTAGAGCCACCAGTGATAGTAGACCTGATGAGGTCATCATATATACAATTTGGGCTTATAAAGCTTGGATATGCATTATTTGTCGTGTCGTTTGTCTTCAAATAGCTAGCTTTCGACCGCATTTTTTCTTACTTTTCTATTTTGAAACACGGAACAGCAGGATACGTGCCATTTGAGCCAATATATTCTGATTCCTACTTGTCATGACGATTCGACTAGAAATCAAATTTAGTGTAGAACATAATAGATTTTCCCAACGATACGATAAACTCAATTCAAAACTTTCGTCCAATCAATTCGAAAATTTACAGCACACCCAGCACGGTCGCGATGTGTAGATGGACACTGGATTCTCCATTTGTGCATCAACTGAAAATGTAAATATTTCCTTCCAATCCAGTGGACCGTAAGTCTGTTCAAGTGAAATATTCAAATTAGTTCATCATATCCCCCTGCTCCAAATCTGTTCCTCCCATCGGAACGCACTCGAACCAATCCGCATCTCGGCAATTGCTTATTCCGCGTTCGGATCCGGTACGCTGCCGTTCAATTTTTTTTTCAAGATTCCTCGAGAGTGGAAATATTCAAATCATATGTTTGTCTGGCTGGATTTCTTTTACGGACGGCCTTCTCCGTCGCATGTACCCCGTGTATATTTGGATTGTTGAAAGCAACTAAATATGTATTTATGTAAAGTAGGATTACATTTTATGCATACATGATAAGTGGTCTGAAGAAGTTTTACTCCTCCTATTCAACTCGCTGTCGCCGGGGTCTTTCTATTGGACCAGTAGTGACAGCGCGACGCACTAGTTTTGAACTAGAATGAGTTTTTCTTGTTTTGGACCCAACAACAGAACACTTGGTAGGAGGATTCGATGCTAGGAAGAGACTGAATATTTATGGTCTCTTTTAATCTAATTTATGGGACTTCATTCTCCTATTATAGGATGTAGGTCTTCTGAAGTAGAGGACCCCCACAGAGTCCTAGAACTATTTCGACAGGCTATAACTTCGATTGCGATATGTTGTTGTCTAACATCTAATGATCGATGCGTATGGTGTCGGGTATCAGTGTTGCTCAGCTCGTAGTTACATCTTTCAGGTAACTAAAGCACTAGGCGAAAAAAATTATGCATCACCGAGGAAATACGCCCAAGCACCCTAATTTGAGATATCTACGATATTTCGATATCGTTTTGCTGTGGTTTCTTTTCAAGCTGACACCGCACCATTAACCGCAGGCTCGAGCGCTTTGAAGGTTGTACAGCGCAGTCAGTGCACTTTAATCCTTTCGCCCTTTCACCCGTCCTCTGTAGTGGTTCAGTCCTATCAAGAAAAAAAAACCAAACCACAAAGCACTATAGGCAGCCTTTATGACTTTCAGAATCCGTTTAGAATTATCTCTCTGGTGCTGCGCTCTCTTCTTCGGACGGGCAGATGTACCTACTACAAATACAAAACCGCTCGTTCGTGCAGTCTACGACGTTTATCGGTCGCAACCGCGGATAGGACTTTAATTCAAAGAAAAACACTGGATCCAACAGAACCTCTGAAAGGCTCTGTCAAAGATAAAGAGCGTAGTGGTAAAGCCTAATGGTAAAATTATTTTTATGACTTTTACGCTTTCCGACGACCATCAATGGGCAACGCGATCATCATCTGGCGAGTACATATAGTCGAACTCCGACTCCGAAGAATTCAACCTGTTATTTTCCTGGAAATTACATTCGATGGATAAGAGAAGATAGTGGTTTTCCTCGTGCGTTTTCTGACCCCTGACTGTTTGAGGTTGACGATGGACACATCGCTGCTCGCCTCAATTTCCATCCGCGAAGCGAGTGGTTTTAATTAGCGGCAATCAATTAAGATTCTTCGTCTCTATACCGATGCGCACCGATCAGCATCAAAGCCTTCACCGATCGTTGGTCTCGATGGATGGCGGCAGCGGCGGCGACGTCCGTGGCAACTTTGGGAGTGGCATTCGTTGGAGGCGGAACCCTGTCGCCAATGCACTTTGCTACGTGGCTCTGCTTCCATTAACAATGGCGACAATAATCGTCATTAATGTATTTATTGCTGATTATATGTGCATTTACACATATAAAAACGCTCTCGTCTGGTTCGACGACTTGCAAACAGAGACGAAGGCCGTGCGGATTTAATTTTGTGCGCCATTTATTCTGCTTACTGCAGTTTTGCAACGGTAGCGGTCGTTTTGTTCGTATCCTTTATGCTTTGTGGTGTGCTTTCTTTTTCATTAACACCATTCGGCGCGATAACGACCAACAAGCACTTCACCGGCAGAGTGGGGAACAGTTACTGCAGATTTTCCCTCTGCCCTGGGTACCTGTTGCATAGTCAAGGCCGTTGATCTCAAACTGGTTGATAAACGATGGTACAGGCGACTGGCAAGACCTTCGTGCGCTTCAAACGGAGATCCATTTTAGTAGATCCGAGTAGAGGTTTTTTAAATGCAAGTTGAAAAAATGCGTCAAGTCGAAGATGACCAACTTTCGATCGTAAAACTCTTTATTAATAGTAATAGTTCTAGCCACATTCAATTAGTTAGATATTACTAAATACAATAGGTAATGAAACGGCAGCGTTTTCTTAACTACACTGCCAATTCTAGTTAACCAAACAGTCCATTGTTTAAAATCATGCTTTCACTTGAGTTCTGTGACTCTAAAGTTTTCATTTCGACTGTTACATACTGTCATATAATTATCTTTTAATGATTATAACCCTCAAAAAGGAAAGTTTAAATTGTGACTTCAAGAAGAATCGCTCATAAGACCCAATGAAATCAAAAGCCTCTTTTTGTCGTTTTATCGGTTATATTATAAGTATGATAGCCTTCACTAAATCGTGCCTAGATGTGCGATTGCCCGTTCGACGTTGTGTCCCATCGCGAATGCTCGACGGTTTGTATGTTAACATGTTCGATCTAGTGTGCGTATACTTGAATGATCGCTCGAGCCGTGAATCTGATACCTAATTTTCAGTGTATGAATTGCTAGAAGAAAGCGGGTTTCCCCATATCACTAGTTCCCGGTCATGTCACCATGGAACGTGTTGTCTAGTGGATATAACCAATAAGAATTGGTTTAACGAACGTGACCAGTTCATGAGCGCGCGAAGATGGGCGGTCGTAGGTTCTCCCTTGAGACCATATTTGTAAATTTATAAGTGGTAACACGTTCACTTAATCACCGAGATGTTATCATGTTTGCTAGATCGCGGACGTAGGTATGCGTAGATGATCGCAAAGAGCTTAAGTGTTTGAATGTTGACCTTTTTTGTTGCGTATGTGAGCGTGTGTTTATTTTATGACTGTGTGCCATAAAATAAATACACTCAGGTTTTTTTTTACGCGGGGGATACGAGCCGCGTAAATGAAAACCGCGTAAATGAAAACCGCGTAAATTTCAAAATCCGCGTAAATGAAAACCGCGTAAATTTCAAAATCCGCGTAAATGAAAACCGCGTAAATTTCAAAATCCGCGTAAATGAAAACCGCTTAAATTTCAAAATCCGCGTAAATGAAAACCGCGTAAATTTCAAAATCCGCGTAAATGAAGACCACTTAAATTTAAGAATCCGCGATAAAGGGAACCTCATTGATGGATACCGCGTAAATTCCAAAATCCGCGTAAATGAAAACCGCGTAAATTTCAAAAACCGCGTAAATGAAAACCGCGTAAATTTCAAAAACCGCGTAAATGAAAACCGCGTAAATTTCAAAATCCGCGTAAATGAAAACCGCGTAAATTTCAAAATCCGCGTAAAAAAAAACCGCGTCAAAAAAAACCGCGCAAAAAAAAACCGCGTAAAAAAAAACTTGAGTGTATACGGATCAGACATAGAGTTCTCGGTCATGTTGCACTGAAACTTAGTGGTTAGTGTATGTGCGATATGATGCTACTGAAAGCATAGATCAAGGCTGCTAGCACCAATGACAACGGCTTCCGGACGTGACGGGTTCATGAGTGCATGCAAACGTTTGTATAATCGCACTTTAGATCGCGTTTATAAATTCGTAGGAGTCAAAAAGTTCGCCTAATCGCAGTGGCGTTTTTATATCTGCAAGACCAAGGATGTTGCTTTGTGTGGATGGTCGCAATAACATATTCGCGTTTATAACCAATTATGGGTATTGCCGCGGGGAGCACGAGCGTTTGTATGTTAACATGCTTGATCGCGTGTGTGTAGCATGTATGTAACTTCGCTTATATTAATTCATGTGTATAACCATGTGCTTGCATATTCGCGTGGGTATTTATATGTTGGTGCATTCCACGATTTTGAATGTACAGTTCAGATCTAGAAGGAAATGAGCTTCCCCGTATCATTAGAGTATCCGGTCATGGCGTCCTAGGACATCTAGTGTATACGAACTTTGTTTTGTTTTGAGATGAGACTGGAAGCTTCCAAACATGAACTATTCGTGATCACATGGGAACGGGCACAATAAAGCCGTAGTCGGAGTGAAACGACATGAGCAAGATTGAATTCAGAAGTGAATCGCTACGAGAAACAACAAATAAAACTGAGGATTTCATAACCGAAGCATGCAACCCGCTTCACTCCTACTCTGATAAGCTGGATTATATTTACTGTGTTGTATTTCTCACATCTCGCATCCTAATGTCAGTTTTAGCTCAAGCCTAATTCTGTATGCGCTCTAGGATAGTAGACAAAATTCAACGCGTACCTGCAAAGAAAATAGAAGAAAAAAATACTTCTGTATTCAATTCTCATTACTATATTATAGTAGTAATAATCTATTTGTAACAATTATTATAGGAATATATATATATATATATATATATATATATATATATATATATATATATATATATATATATATATATATATATATATATATATATATATATATATATATATATATATATATATATATATATATATATATATATATATATATATATATATATATATATATATATATATATATATATATGATCTTATGGACTAAGGCAATTCTCATAATCTTATGTAACTCTCAGAAAGTCAGTAACCATTTCGCATGTGCTATGATAGAAATAAAAAAAAATACGATTCAAAAGTTGTATCACACAGATAAAAAAAAACCGATAAAGCACCATGGATCGTTACAATCACATACTGGTGCCAGGGGTGTTAGGTGCAGAAAGGGTTAAACTTAGTCTATAATTATCCCCGGTCCCTCAGAGGTCTAGTCAGCGGAAGTCACGCGCAATCGCGGTACCACTTTTGCGCGAAATAGAAGATAATGTACATCGATAAGCGGTAAATTAACCCTAATTGGCTCGTCTAGCACTGCTGGTTACAAGTTAGTGTGCAGATAGAAAGAGCTCGATTTGTTCGATTACTGGTCAGTAGTCACCCTACTCCACAGGTTCAACTCTCAGAGCTTTTGGTTATAGTGTCGAATCAGGGCTAATACTGATGGATTGCATCAAGGCACCCATAAGATTCCAGAAAGGTGCTAATAGATGTTTCTTCGACAACATCGGCATCGATTACGAGTATTAACACCAATATGTGAATAGGTTAACTTTTATGCAATTCAACTTTTAGCTCAGGGCTAGTGTTGATTGTCATGAGGGTATTTTTAGTGTGATCGTCAACTTTTGAACCGTTTTCTAGGATCTTTTACAAGGGGACTACTGGATATATTACGAGAAAACACTGCTAAATATTTTGACGTATTTGTTCACTACCCTTTTGTACACTACCTTTCAAGTTGTCAAGAATCTTGATGAGACTCGTGCGCAGATAATTTTTCGTATTTCGTTACTTCAGTTAATATATTTACACTACACGATTTTGTGAAATTGCGCATTACAAAAGTGGCATTTGAGCTGAACTTATTTCATTTTTTTCAATCTGAAGATTTATTTGAAACGGCTCAATGCGTTAGCACAACTGAGCCGTTGGTCTTTTAATTTTTCTTTACAATAAGAAAAAATAAAAAGGAATTAAGAATGTCTATCTGCCAGATCTTGTTGACGCAGTTTGCTGCTGCGTGTTGAGATCCTTTTCCTTGGCGGTGAAGCCGATTGGGGGTCATTCGGTCTGCCTTCTCTCGCGTTATCGTTCTCGTCCATGTCATCATCGGTACTGCTTTCTTGTTGTTCACGATCTGAGGTTCTTATTTGTTTCTTGTTCTTACGGGTCGCTGTTGTATATCCGTCTTCATCGGTATTTGCTTCTTTATTGGCGATGCTAGTTGTTGGTTTGGGAGCGGTTGTCGTGGTCGTTGTATTATTGGTTAATTGGATCGTTGTTTTTGGTTTATCTGAAGGTGTCGATGGCTGCTTGTTAGAGTTGGCTGTAGTAGATGAGTTTTGACTAGTTGCTTCGGCGCATGTTTTTCCGTAGTGGGCTGTATGGTTACAGAATTGGCATGTTGGGGTCTGCCCGGGATATGTAATTAGCGTTGTTTGTTCATAGGTCACACCATCCTTCGGTGGTTTGCATTCGATAGTCATGTAAGATGGTATTGGTTTAGTCACTCGAATTCTCACAATAGGAGCGCCGTTGGGAATGCCGGTGAATAAATGTAATCAGGTGTCATTCGTAATATATTCTACTTCTCAATATTGCGACATGATTCGTTTGATGTAATCTTTCCTAGTGCGCGGGTCCAAATCATGGATACGCACGTCCACCATGTCGTTTTCCATATGCACGGGGATATTGATTCTGGTGTTATTAAATTCGACCTAGTGTTGCATATTGTTGGTGTTATTAAATTCGACCTAGTGTTGCATATATTGCAATGAAATTCTCTGCCTGTGCTAAACTTCTAAACGTGCTCAAAACACAGTTTTTAACGTGGTGCAGCTAAATGTACGCAACTTCAGCGAAATTAAGCTCCATTTTAACCTTAGCTAACTGTTCCACTTCCTGAACTGTGGGTCTAACGCGAGTTTTATTAAAGTCGATCGAAATCATGTTATCCCGTAGCACGGACACTTTTATTTTATTTGGCAAACTCATTTCACTCCGCAGCCGGGGGCAACGATACAATTTGTTTGTGCACTGATATAGAACAAAAGTTGGCTTGATTCACTGGTGCCTATAGCCTGCTATAGCGTAGCGATATTGTTTAAAACCCTTTTTACACTTTGTGAGTATCATTATTAGAGATGGAAAAAACAGTTCACTACGAAGATCCAATTTCGTTCGAAAAGTTCTGAATAAAGAGGCAGTTCCCGATCAGAATGAAATAAGATTATAACAGAATGCAATTTTCGTAACATATCGTGTTATAAATTTGGTCTCGTTAATAGTTAAAATAACAGAAAATTATAACAGGTAACAACGGGAGATATAGTTTTGAAATATTCTTGTTATGTGTTTCTGATCGGGTTCTCAAGAACCGTTCTCCTGTTCTGCTGTTTCATACTTATACTTAGCGGATGGTTTTCAAAACAATTGATTCTGGAAAAGTAACCAAACAGATGCAGTAAAACTTCGAGTGAGAAATCTCGTATAACAGCGTATAAGATTGTACAGCTCTTCTTTGCGTAGACACAATGATACAAAATTAGTGTCAAGATAGATGATCGAACCTGATCAAATGTGGCGACTCTTTTCTAAATAAATATTGACCAAGGACAGAACGAATTAAAAAGTAAAATATGTTCTCGGCAAAACGAAAACGGTATAGTAATGATAGCTTCCAGATCGTTACTTGCGAGCTTGTAATTTTCTGCTCAAATTATCTGTTTACCTAAGGCGCCGCAATCATTGCACTGGCCGTGTGTAAGTTTATTGTCTTTTCAAATTGGCACTTCTATTACAATAAATCCAGTACAAGTTATGTGATTTGGCAAACCAGATTAATAACTACAACTCAACTGTAGTGATTTTGCGTTTACGTATACTGCGTAATTCTACTGATGAGTCTATCATTAGACTCCCGTTATTGCCAGATAGATTTATGGAAACGGTGGCATGTTGTTTCTCAAGATTCAGCTCTAGGTTAGAAATATTCTTCGTGGTGCCCAAAATACCGGTAATCATTCTTATTGAGTACCGCTACTTCATTACCAATAATGAGTCGGTATTTACGGAACCGGTTCAACCCTACATCTGATGTGGCTATACCGACCCATTCGCTCTTACTATTTAAAATATTCGAAGTAACAACTTTTAAAGAAGTTTGCCCTTTAATTTCACTATATAATTAGTCAAACTGATGTGAACACTGTTTAATGTGTAATGGAGTACAAGTGTAGATTTTAGATTTATATAGTGGAATCAAAGCGGAATATTTTGCTATTACTAGCCCAAGCTTCACCAGAATGTGGTTTACTACTGTAGTAATAGATTATAATCCATTATAAGTGGTAAACTAGCAAATAGCTATTTGAAAAAATCAAAATAAGACAACGTAGGCTTGTGGGGAAACATCCCTCATTATTCCTAGGCAAACGTAGACTATGAGTACTTCCTCCCCCCAACCGTCTATCTTACTGAGTCTATGTGGTTTACGAACGGCCTCTAACGAAATAGTGCGGAACCCTCTTTTAATGGGGCCAAAATAGTCTGATTACCTTACTACATGCTGTCACAACTGCAACGACACAATACAACATACCAAGCCGACCCGATGTCTCACTAGCAGCAACAATGTTTGTACCAATTAAACATAAACGGTCCATATTTGCATTGAATGTGTATCGTATTGGGACCCTTTTTCTGAATCGTACCTATTGTTAAACTGTGTTACTAATAATAAATGTTTACCGAGTGTCAAATTGCCATCATTAGCTCGAGAATTAGCTTTTCGCTATCGTATCGTTTTAGGTAGGTAGATAGAGACTTACACGAGTGCATTCAATACTTTTGAATTTACTGAAACCTTACGATGCTGGTTTTTGTTATACACTCCAAGACATCTTTTCATTTTCTATGGTAAAATACTAGGCTTGTTTACATCCAAGTAAAGGATACAAGTGACCATAACTAACAATACAATAGAAATTTCTTCAGTTGTCTTTAACCCAAAAATTCCGAAAACTTCATAACCTATTAATCTCCCAAGTAGGAAAGAACTCAACCGGTAGAAATTATGCAAACATCAGTGTGGTATCGTACTTATCATATAGCTACATAGTATTTAAAATCACATGCCGTGAAATCTTTGTGGTTTGTAAAGAAAACCGTGAAAACATCCTTCCTAACGGATGCAGGGAAGCGAGTGTAGGATCAAAAGGGAAAAAACCAAGCGCTTCACACCCTTATAGAACATATAAGATGGGAAAAGATGTTGAATCTGGCTAGGTTATGTATAGAATTTTCCCAGCACTCAGCAGCAAGTTTTTCATACCTCATTCATGTACAATCTGGTCTATCTTGAAAGACAATACTTGGTGTGAGCAGCAGCAGTTCATAGAAGTACTTTCGCTGAAGGGTGTTCATCCGAGTATCTGCAGTAGGAGTCTAGTGAAAAACTTGAGGAATTAACGATCACCCAATAATTGAATGCTTTCTTTCTCTAATGTTTGGCGTACATACTAGCGTTTTTGCACGAGAGAAAAAAACAAGTCAAACGAAATTCTTTCGGGATATTAGATATTGTTCGCTACTAATATTGCAAATATTTAGTCTTCTTTTTAACATAGATTGTAGGGTGCCTAAAAATGACATCATATCAAAAAAGTCATCGGGCTTTTCTCCCAAATGAAAGGTTAGGGTCTTATAGAGCTTAGAGCTTAGCTTAGAGTGATTCCTTATTTCGCTTAAAGTGATTCCACAAAAACAGTTTTCTTAGTAAATCCCGAGTGATGCCCAGGAAAGCAAAGGCAGAAACGCTGGTTGGCTTACGAGAAAGCAAAAACGAATGCTTGTCTTTTGGCTAGGGAGCCAAACGCCTGGCACTATGCAAAGGGAAAACATGGATTGAACTAATTTTTGCATTAAGGTTCAAGTTACCTTTTTTAAGCATGTGTTAGAATTGAACGCTTGGTAGTGTGCGTAGGAAAATTTATGTTCAGCTTTGCCACCGGATTATCCATTTAAACCTTTTTAAAACTCTAAAAGAAGAATATCAGTCGATTTATTAGATCATCACGATTCAATTCATGCAAAATACCTGCTGGAAAAACCATCGGCTTAGCTAAATGGTGCTTTTGAAAAAGTGGCTGTGGTTTTTTCATTGCGCAGTTGTGTTGCGTACCCCAGCTCGGTGTGGTAGTGTGATAAAAAATCACAGCCACTTTTTCAAAAGCACCATCCAGCTAAGCCGATGGTTTTTCCAGCAGGTATTTTGCATGAATTGAATCGTGATGATCTAATAAATCGACTGATATTCTTCTTTTAGAGTTTTGAAAAGGTTTAAATGAATAATCTGGTGGCAAAGCTGAACACAATTTTTCTTACGCATACTACCAAGCCTTGAGGTAACTTGAGCCTTAAGGTCACAATATACTGTTTCCTCTGTGACATGCGCGAGGCTGAAGAAACGGGTTTTCACCATTTGTAACAGTTTCACCATAAATACCACTTCGCCGGTTTCAAATTGAGTTTCGACGAATAATAATTTTAGAACAACGAAAGTAAACCTTAGGAGTGGATTTCAGCCGCTTTCTGAGGAATACCCCGGTACATTAAGTTCTCCGTTCGATATGATCTTTTCCCGGACGTGTCATCTTCCAGGGTTGAAAAGCCATTCGGCGTTTTGATGAGGGTACGTAGCTACGCACAAAACCCCAAGAAATCGTTAATGAATTCCTAGATTCCCAGAACGCCCAAAGACACACCGTGCCGGGAGTTTCCCAAAAGCACATCAAGCTACGACGATCTACAGTCGTTAGACTGGTGCGGTAATGAACGACTACGGGCCCGGTCGTGGCTGCGCAAAGATCGTGAGATAGAGCCGCGAGTTTCATGTAGCAACTCGACATCGCGGCTAGCAGTCGAGACGAGATCACGATCGCGGCACTACCTAAATTGAAAAGCATTTTTCCCTCGCGTACGTACACACACGGTCGTAATTAAAACGGGCGATCGCAATCTTACGCGCCGCTCACGTCGACATTTGATGTCTGTGTTACTCGCCGGGACCGCGATCATCCGGACGGTCCCCGCATCACATCATCATCGGTGGGAATTGTCGGTCTGCGGTCAGAATCATAAAGGCGCGATCGACTCCAACCCACACGTCGCGAGTGCTTTTGTTGCCGATCGAGGTAGGGAACAATAACCAACCAACCAGCCTCGCCAAAGACCCACAAAACGCTGCAATTTTTTATTAATTAAAAACGCTCCTCTTGCCTTCGCTCAACTGCTTTGTTAAGTTCGCCCATACGGATATTCAGCATACCTTAAAAGTCTATTCAACCGGCTGTTTGTAAGCGGCTGCGGCATCGCTTTTTGCTCGCTCTTTCGGAAATTTCATAAAAGCATTCCATTCCCTCCGACAGGCGTTGAATATGAATGCAAAAAATAAGAGTAGAAAACAGAGCCACGAGCGCAATCTGTTGAAAAATGGCTGGCGTCAAGAAATTCCCTACATTTTTGTTCCAGCAGTAATATTTTGAGACGCACTCTGGCAGACAGACCATAATTAATAGAAAATTGGCGGCTTAATTACAATCGGTCGTTTCTGTATGACTAAAACTACGCATCAAAACACGTGCAGCGAATTAACAAGTCTGACCTCGAGAGGGTAACACTCGAAGCAAAATCTTGAGGGATTTATCAAGTTAGTATGTAGCGTTTCGGATTCTTCTCATCAGTAACTAGCACCATCTCGGCACCAGTTGGATGCTAAATCTAAATTATCATCAAAATTTGTTCTAGTTAGGCGCTAAATCCACGATAGTGCTAGTTACTGATGAGGAGAATCCGAAACGCTAAATACTAACTTCAAGTTAGGTATTGTAGGTATTGAGATTCACTATCACTCACTCCATTTTTAGTATTTTGCAATGAAAACTTGAGAGAACATTATTCAGATGTTGTATTATATTGAAGCTGAAGGAATATACTAACACTTTTTGCATCGCCAGAACCAATTTATAAAAAAGTGCATTTTTACCGAATTAGCCTTACCCTTTCTCTGCTATCCCTAATAAAATTATAGAAATATTTCTTTAAATTCGAAGTAAGCTGCATGTCAGGTAGTCAATCATCAATGATTTTAATCGTTTATTTTGCATTCCGGAGCATTCAAAAACCAATTAATAGTAGGTAAAACTTCACAGAAAGCTATTCTACCTATTAAAATTGATTCTCCAAAATTTCACAGGAATGGCTCCTAACTGCGGGATTTCTGGAACCAACATTGGCCCCAAGCTAAACGATATAGATAAGGAATTAAAAATCGCTGCTAAATTACGGCACCTGTGCTCAACTGTTCCGTCACAATTTAAGAACTTTGCACGGTTTTAGAACATGGGAAATTCACGAAAAATGTGCAATACACACATAGAAACTCAATGCGAGCACACGCATACATGTGTACTCAATACATATAGTCTGTTAGGTGATTGGAGATCGGGCCGACCAACAATCGCGCGGAAAACACGCAAAAAGCCAAAGTATCCACTGTACAGACCCGCCAGCAGCAGCAGCAGCAGCAGCAGGAGAGGATGAATGATCATGCTGGATGATAATGATGATGATTATAGAGGCAGGGGTTATAACACCTTTTGTGAAATGTTTCTGTTTTTTTCTGGTCTCGGCCATCGCCGCCGTTCATTTCCATAGTGCGGAATGTACACGTTTACGAACACGCCGAACCGGCCGGTCCGGGACGGCTTTCGTGTGTCCAACCGGGGAGATCACTGAAGTACTGAAGTAAAACGACCTCGCCATCGCGAGCCGCAGGAGGTGCCCCGCTCGGTTTTTACTGCTACCTCCGTCCCCCCGGCCACTGGTAGTAGGTACGATCGTACCCAGAAAAGTGTCTGTGATGATACCACGCCGTTGGACACTATAATTGTAGTTTTGAGCAATTTAACTCTTTGAATTCTCTTAACCAATCAATTTTGGTAACAATGTTACAATGACATTGTGTTTTGGTCACAGCTCTACGTATTATGAACTCATTATTGAGACAATCGAAACAAATTTTTATGATGCAGAGTAAGATTAGTCGACTAGCTCTCCAAAAAATATAGGTAAAGTTTGATATTGTCATCCGCTGTGAACACGCTATCGCTATCGCTATTGAAATAGTGGTAAAGGATAAGTCGATAATTACTGCGACACTCGATTTTTTCATACATGATGGAAATGAACCAAATTTTGCCCAGTTTCTCTTCAGAGTGTATTGTTTACATCCGCTAAGTTTGAAACAGGGATGGCAGGTACACAGATTAATCTGTGTTTAACAGATTTTCAAAGTTCTGCACAGATTGTTAAAACTGCACAGATTTCCACAGATTTCTGTTATAATGCACAGACTAGCACAGATTTCTCAATTTTGGACATAGCGCTAAATTTTTGCCTCGAGCAAAAACTAAAAAAAGCCGCCGCTTCTTGTTTTGAGACAAATTTGTATGTTTTCCTTAACACAGATTTGCACAGATTGTAAAATGGGCTGCGCACAGATTTCAAGAAATATGACCTGGCATTCCTGGTTTGGAAGTTGTCAGTCGGTCAAGATTGAAGAACATCAGCGAAACGTTCGTAAAAGGATTTTATTAACCGACATCCAAATCCTGGGATGTCGCAATGAGAAAACTGATACACATTATTCGACCGCCTCAAGGGTTCTCCACAGGTACCGGGAACGGATGACAGTAAATCACAAGTCAAAAGCTGGACGAAAACTGGGAACAACGCGTCAAAAACCGACAAAATGCTGATTACTCATTTCAAGATTTCAGGAATTCGAATATTTTGACGCGGGAATAGTTTCAATTTTTCACAGCTTTCACTACCTATCGACATCTACAGTGGCCGAATGGTCTAGCGGTTGCTCACGGATGAATCACCAGGGATATTACGTCACATTATAGCGATTTATGTGTGCATTTTATAATATTGTTATTCGGCAATCTAAATTCATACGCTTTTTGCGATAAACGTTTTGTTGTCACTATTGAAAAAACCTACGCTTTGTTTTCTCAAATAGAATGATTGTGCAATCGCTCGGGATATCGACTGTTCAATAAAGGTCCGGAAAACCGAGTCTCTTATATCATTCTACTCAGCTCGTCGAGATCAGAAAATGTCACTCACTCATTTTGCTCAGAGATGGCTGGGCTGATTTCAACAAAATTATACTCAATGAACTGCTACTGCATTTTATGTGAATCGGAGTTCTTGTTCCGGGGTTATGAGTTGCAGAATGCGGTCAGACATCAAATTCCCATATAAACCGGTATCACCTTGCTATGAAGATGACTCAAAAATTATTAAAATATTAGTTTCTCTTTGAGCGTCTTGATGGAATGCAACATTTCTTCTTTTTATATTTGTATTAGAATATTTTCGAAATCGCATAGATTTAATCAATGATTTAAATCCATTTTGAATAATTTGAACAACTACGATAGTACCGGAAGATACGAGGAAGTGACAAAGACCCCGAATCAGTGATGTACCAAATCGGGTTTTTTTATAAATTTGTGGAAAAAACCTAAGGTTTTTTTTCGATCAAGCGATTCTTCAGATTTTTTTTTTGTTATCTAAACATTTTTTTACAATGTCATTTTTTTGCTTGGATCTGAAAGTCTTGCTGGATGGCCGCTTTTCCAAGCTCTCTCAGTTGAACCTTAATCGGCTTAAAATCTTAAATTCGCTCTTGTTCGTATTGGCACTTTTTTATGACCTATGATGCTGAAGAGCAAGCATTCAACAGCCAACAAGCTGAACAGCAGAGTTACCATATAAACCTTAGCACTTTTCCCCAAATATTCACCGGCAAAACAAGAATCGTTTCAACGCAGAAAAATTTCTTTAGAACAATGAGGTACAAAAAATGCGAATGACGGCGCCTTTATATGACGCTGACAAAATATTTGCATTTCTACAAAATAGTAGCATTTCTAAACAAAACAAAAAACAACAAAAAAGTTAATCCTAGATAATAGTGGAATGAAACCATCGAAACGTAGGAAGGTAAAAAAATATTGTTATTTTCGCTGTTTAATCTACGACTGATAAGAGGAAAAACCACTTGCAAAATGCTTGTAAAGCTTACTGTTTAGTACCTTTTTATGAAGAAGGCTGATGAAACAATTTCAAAAATAACAGTAGTATGAAATTACAAATTTCATGGATGCTAGTTTGTGGTAAGTGTAATTACAACTTAAACATTTTGAGGTTTTTGGATTTATTGGTCGCCGCAAAATTGCTATGTATTCGGTTTGTATATGAATAGCAAGGAAAGCAGACGGCTGAATAGGACAAATCGATCGCCTGTCGGCAGAAGACGTGAATGAATGGAGTGTGTTTAGAGCGAATTTATACGTCCGATGATGGCTGAAGTGTAGTGGACCGAAACGTTACGTAACAACTAGGAAAAGAGAGTTCGTTTTTAATTTCACCGAAAAAATTCAACAAAACGAATACATACATAAGTCAAAAAATTGTCTAATTTATATTGAAAATAACAAGCCGAGGAATCATAGTTTGGATAAAAGAGAAAGGGTCAATTGTACCACTAAGTGGATTCAAACAGGCTTTTTCCATTAAGGTGGGGATATGATATTTATCACTGGGTTCGATTGGAATTGGTACCTCTAAGAATTCAATCTTTGTTATAGAGAGCGTCCATAGCGCATTTGGTAAATTGATTGCCTTGTACGCAGCTCACCTGGGTTCGTTTCCCAACCCCGCACATAGGGTTAGAAATTTCTCTAAAGAATCCAACTTGTAAAAGAGGCGAATGAAACACGGATTGTGAACACACTAAACGACTCCCGACTTACTGTTTTTACTTTATTTTTATTTACGAGACATTAAAAAAAATCGACGCGACTCCCGACTTACGATGTCCTGTAAGAGAAGATGTTCTGTATGCTGCTGAGACGAATTAAAATCGAACCATGTTTTCAGCCAGAAAGCCAATACGTAGCAATATGCAAAATTCCCCCCATAGGATTTCAAAGCCGATTTGTACATAAAAAGATCAAAACCTAACAATATAAATCCAGGGTTTGCGTTTCGACTTGGTCTCTTCAAACTATTGTGTCTCCAGATATACCAACAGCGAATGGCCGCATTCCTACTAGTATCCTACCCAGTTAAAGTGTTTGGATACAGCATGTTTGATGTATTCTTTGATTAAATGGTAGAAACAAATTTAGACACTAGATTCGAATATTCCACAACGACCAGGGCATATTTGTTTTTGTACTGTTTTTTAGGCGCGAAGCAAAAAGATGGGTTGCGCATCCCATCTATTGTAGTTCAAGTCAGAAACAAAATAATGTCACATTCTCTCTAATAGGGTCAAAATGGGCTCATAACGCTATATGTGTAAATGAGGTTGCATTTCGTTTATGGTGATCTGTGCTAGGTGATTGTGTCTGCAGAAATGTCTCTCGTTCTAACAATAATAATCACAATCCCTAATGAAAAATGCATCTCATCGAAGCAAAAACCTTGCCAACTATCGAAAATCAAAAACAGAACTTGCAATAGCTGTCGGTACGTGACTCTTCTGCAGTTTCAGCCAACCAGTCGACCGAGCAGACTCGGAGAGGATCGGACAAAATAATGCAATATAACGTGTCCGCAAACCCCTCCCACCATGGTAGTGGTGTGCCCAGAATGAATCACACAGACCGTCCGCATAAATCGTTGATGTCTTCTGTCAGTACGAAATCTCTTCCGTTCCGTTCCTGCCTCAGCAAATGCATTTGATGAGCATCTCGGTGTGTCGTATTTTTCCACCCGTCCCAGAGGCCCATCTGCTGTGCTTGTCTTCTAAACTCCCACCGGTCCCATTGCATTGTCCTGTCCGGGTGCCTGATCAGACCGGCGGCGGCACACAGGCAGGCAGATCCACATGTTCGTCAACAATCATCCGTTCTTCCTATGTTTCCACACACTATTCACCGTGTGCCGAGTTGGAAACGATAGGAATGACGACTTCGAAGGGGGCAGGCAGCATCCCTCCATAACTGTCAAATCATCAGACATCCGTCTTATTCGATCGTTCGCCGATGGTTGGATGCTATGTACTACCTTCAAAGATCTGCCGAGGCCGCCAAGGGCTCCGCGGTTTCACAAGAGTGGCACATGTGTGTGCCTGTGGACGCGGCCTACAAGATAAAATAAAATAAAAACCTTTGCCGGATGAGACCACGGTGCCGTGCGCGGTCGTATAAATGGTTTCGTGGAATCATTAATTCTCTTCTCTGCTCCGCCGAGGCTTTGATTGTTGTTATTGTTGTTGTTACTGTTAGTGCGGCAAGCTTCATAACCTGGCTGCATTCATTCTTCAGATTTTTTTTTCTCCTTGATACGAGGTTCACGCGAACTTTGCTTCTATGCCTTGAATGGAGAGCGGAATTGTACTGCTTTTGTCCATTGGGACGGTCGTTTCTTCGCAGTTTGTTGTCCGAATCATCCGTTCGGAAGAAATGATTAGCTAGGATAATTAACTGATGAGTTTCGAAGGGAACAACGGAAGTCTGTGACGAACAAGAAAATCTAGAACGTAAACCGTTTACCGTTGCGCCGTGTTTTTCTTCGTTTTCTAATTACGACCACATTCAATAAAGAAATTACCCAATTTGGTATCCCCCAGGGCTCTGGATCGAGGTAAAACCTTATTTAGACTTATTTTTTTCTTCCAATTCCACCCTTTCTTCACGCTACAGCCCAATAGCTAGCAAATGGCCAGAAGGAATTTCGTGAAAAAAACACCTCGTCAAGGAGATTCGATGCGCACCGCAGCCACCGTCAAAAATTCGACACAGTCGGTTCAATTCTGCTCGGATTAGTTATGGCTGTCGCTTTTTCTCTCTCCCGAGACCCAACCGATCAGCCCAAGTTTGAAGTCTGAACGAAACGCTGAAACGAAATCAACCGGCCTCTCACCGTGTACAACATTGAGCTGACCTTTTCTGTAATCAGCGGGCCCCGAAAAGTCCATCAACCTGTGCACGTGGTGATACGTTGTTTCAACGATATATTCTGCGTTCCGAAAGGTATCTCGAAAATTCAATGTTTGGTTATGGTAAACGAGTTCGCGAAAATGCAAAAATCCTGATCTGTACACTTTATAGTTACCAGTGTTGTACGTCGTGCCGCACAAAACAAGAAGATTGTGTGTAGTTTTGATATGCTGAATTGGTTTTTGATATTAATACATATTGAAAACAATCACTTTTTTATCATTAGGGTGGCTCAAAAATATTGCTTTTAGAATTTGTTATAGTTATTTTCAGGCCGTGAAACGTTTCCGATATTAAAATTTATTAGAAAAAAATGTTATTACTAATTAGGGTGGCACAAAATTGCGTGGTTGATAATTTCTTTGAAGAAATGTTTGGGCGCTGAATTCCTTTTTTGGGTACTTCAATATATTAGAAATGAACTCTATTGGATAGGCTTGCTCAAAAAAGTATCTTGCCATTACGGGTAAAATGATGTTTACAATAGTTATTATGGTACGATAAATTTATTTTTAATATTGAAACGAATTAAAAAAATATTATTTAGTTTTAACGGGTTAAATAAGATGTGTTTGAATACTTTTGGGACGTTGAATGCATTTTGGTTTAGTGAATATGACAAATACATTCACGGTAGGGTGGTTAAAGAATATTTTTCGAAATGGAACGAAGAATACGTTTTATGTAATTAAGAAACTTATTTCATATAAAACATGATGTAATCAGCAATATTTCCCATGTAGTTCATTCAGCCTTGATTTTATTTTATTTGGGTTATATTGCTTACCCTTAAGATCAGTACAATACAGATTCTGATCAAAGCTGTGTTGCCAAATTACTAGAATGAAATAAACTGTGCTTAATAAATTTGATAGTTACTGCGTAAGTTATCATAAAATAGAAACATTTAATGACATATTCCAATAGGTTGAAAATATTTGATGAATTTTAAGCAATTTGAATCGTTTCGTCATCTAAGAAACAACTGCTCCCACTCGACTCATCTCTTTTTATTATCTTCTCAAGGGTATTAAGAGTCAAGTAAATTTAGATGTACAACATTCAAAAACTAACGTGGCTGCCGCAGCCGATATTTTCAAACGGGGAATCTATATTGAAAGCTAAAATGTCTACATTAAAAATGGCTCAGAAAACTGTCTCTTGAAATAGATCGAGATCCGCAATCGGAGTTGTCGTCACTTCCCCCTTCTATTACTACACAAGCCAGTACTAGACAGTATTGTCGTATAAATCTAATATATGTATTTGAGTTCGTCTGCACTGCCCGAAGGTCATACACGCTTTCTTGACACTGAACTCAATGTGAGCAGACAAGCAGTACCGACTCAGTCAATAAGCGCAGGGGAAACCGGGCCTAGTTGGCTGTGTTTTTAGTTTTCATTTTTTTCCGCTTTGATTTATGTAGTTCTACTATAAAATGGAAGACTTTTGGCAACATCTCTGGTTCTTTCCAAAGTATTCGTTACATTGTCTTTGATTTTCTAGACAAAAGTATGGACCGCGGAAAACTCGCCAACTTACCCCGACCCTGCACAGTGATGCAAAGCTGGCGAAAATTGAAAACATGAAATTCAATTTTTATCATCGAAAATAGTTTTATTATGGTCCAAAATAGTTGAATTAATAACCTGCGAAAAATTGTGGTGTTTGAAAATCTCTAAGTATTTTTTGAATGTTGAGATCTGTTTAGAAATTCAGTATTTTCAGTTTTCGAGCTCATTTAACACTTCTAACTCATAATTGAATTTAGAACATATTCATCGCAAGTTAATTCCCAATATCTTTAAAATTTATGCATGCCACCTCAATATGTAACGAAAGCAGTTTGGAATCCAACACAACTTCAACGTGCTTGACTTGATCCGCACACAGTAACTCAGGGTCAAAGAGTTGGAGGCGACAGGCCCTGATTGTTATTCGCTTGTTCGTGAAAAGAACCATTGAAGTTTTGTTTGGATTAACTGATAATTTAACTTGTCGACGCCACTGTACCAACGACTCTTAATACTTCTTGTATTAATTCAAAGAAGGTTGCGATGCAAAGTCCATTAATTAGTATGTAGTAATTGACAGCTAACCCGTAGGTCGGAGTTTCATGCTCATTAGGCTTTCTCAACAAACCGATTGCAAACAGGTTCCATAGCAAATGTGATGAAATGCCACCCTAAGGGCAGTCGCAAACACTCAACTTCCTTATGTGTTCTATCTCAGTGACGAGCGATGAATGCGATTACTAAGCATTGCGTTTATCCGAGATAAATGCAAGCTCTCCATGACCGCGCGTCGCTTTCAGAATAGACTGGAAGGATAATGGCTTCCAGAATAGCCTGGAAGATAATGTCAAAAGCTTCCTCAATATCTACGAATACACCCAAGCTAAAATGCTTCAGCGAGAAGGTCTTTTCAATATTATAAACTACTTCGTGAAGCAGAATAATTGTGACATTTTCACGCTTATAAGCATGGTGGTTTATTTCATGCAGTGGACACTCAACTAAGCTCACGTTCCTGATACGACGTTCCAAAGGCTTAGGAAGAAAATAACTTAAGCTAAAAGGCCTAAAAGGCTTGGCTTCTTCATAGCTTGAGCGTTCACCTTTCGGAATAAATCTAACAATTGTTTCTCGCCATGCTTCCGGTATATACCTGGGAGCAAGACTGGTAGGCATCTTTTCTAAGATATGTTTGAGAATATCAAAATTCATCAGTATCAGCACGAGAAAGATTCCATCTTTTCCGATTAGTATGGAGCTAAGCTGTCAACTGCCCACTTGACCGATTCAGTGGTAACCGACGTTCAAGAGTCCGAATCACCAGAACGAAATCCGTGCATAGAACATAAAAAAAATTGACCTAATAATGCAAAAAATATCGATCATAGTCACAAAAGATCTACTCTGCTGATATTAGAGATGTGCCAAATTTTTAACAGTACCGACTCAGTCAATAAGAGCAGGGGAAACCGGGCCTAGTTGGCTGCGCTTTTAGTTTTCATTTTTTCCGCTTTGATTTATGTAGTTCTGCTAAAAAATGGAAGAGTGTTGGCAACATCTCTGGTTCTTTTTAAAGTATTCGTTACATTGTCTTTGATTTTATAGACAAAAATATGGGCCGTGGAAAACCCGCCAACTTACCCCGACCCTGGGGTAAGTTGGCGGTAGGTATGTGTACGCCATTGGCAATCAAATAGAAACAATTACTTCAGTGGTTCTAATGGAACGTGCTGGATGTCTTTCTAATAAAACTGTATATTAAGGGACCATCCATAAATGACGTAGCATTATATAGGGGAGGGGGAGCTTTGTATTTTGTGATGATGTGTGACGACATGGGGATAGGGGTTCATGTCAAGCTACGTAGCTTTTTTAAAGGGGAATAACTAACATCGTTTTTCATTATTTTTTTTTAAATTTACGGAGACAAGGGGGGAGAGTTACCGTCAAGCTACGTAATTCCCCCTGCTAATTACGTAGCTTGACGGTAACTCTTCCCCCCTTGTGGTTTATGACGAAATGCTACGATGGGGGAGGGGGTGTTAAAAAACTCAAAAAATGCTACGTCATTTATGGATGATCCCAAACCGACGTTTGCCAAATATATTTGTTGTCAATATCCCGGCATTTCGATTTCGACGCCTTCTCCACATTCAAAAAAAAAATTTGCGAAGTTCTTCAGACGATTGGCCGAAGGAAATGTCCCCTACATTGGCGTGATACACAAGAAAAAGAATTACTTACTTTGGAGTGAATTCCAGAGAAAAAAATTCTGATGATTATTTCTGCACTGTAAATAGTATCGCCAAACTTGCCCCACGTGCGTCACCGCCAACTTGTCCCAATCGCATATCAAACGCACCCCCACCTAATTACTGGACAAGTGAATCAATTAAACACATCGCCAGAGTACTTGCAACCACCTTTTAAGGACTTAGCTTAAAACTAGAACAAATCAGGTTAGTTTGTTTCGAGAGTTGTCCTACTGGAGCTGTAGAACTAGGGTTTCGGAATAGTTCCCCATCAGCATCACTCGCTACAATTACAGTCGAGACGGGAAATGTCGCCCACTAAAACACTGCTTATGGCCAATTGCAGTGGGTCGTGATTTTGAATGTGATATTCATTGTACGGTTCAGATATGTTCGGGCGTAGGGACTTCACGATCGCGTGTATCATCGCGAAGGACTCGAGTGTTTGTTCGTTAACGTGTTCAATTGCGTGTATGTGCATTTGTATGTCGCGTGTGCTAGCTTGTATGTAACTTCGCGTATATAAATTCCATTTTATAACCGTGTGTGTATGACACATATTCGCGTATGTTCTTGGATGATCGCGCGCGGCCCGTGAATTTTATACTTAATGATGCAATAATGCAGTTCAGATGCTAGAATAGAGTGAATTCTTTCATACCACTAGAGTTCCCGGCCATATCACCATGAAACGTGTTGTCTAGTGGATATAAGCGTCATTTATGTTGGTCCAAATGAAAGCATGAACCAAGGCTTCTAGGGTCGGACTTCCGGATGTAACCGATTCATACGGACATTTGTAGATTCACGGCTAAGACCGCGTTTGTAAATTTAAGGGATACATACCTTTTTGTGCGAAAAATGTCAAGAAAGTTTGAATTTACGTAAAAGCATAAAGCAATGATATCATTGCATCAAACTTTAAGTATTTTCTTTATAAAAATATATTGATAATTGGCGGAGCTATGTCTTTTTCCCCGAAACCATTTTCTATTTAAGAGTTGTTGTTTAGAGTTGTGCTTCGTTGAATAAATAATGATTTTTTCCTGCACTCGGGAACGTTTTTCCCAAAAAATGCGTTGTTAAGCTATAGACTTGCATTAAAAAATTCTCATCTACAAAACAAAAATTTATGCATCAAAAAGGAATTATTAAGGTACGAGAAAAATTAATTACGATCGATTGAAAAAAAGTTGAAGAAAAACGGTTGATTGGTGTTACGGCAATCGTGATCACGGTAAAACCATTTTTGGAAAAACGATATTTCGAGACAATCAAGTTTAACATTTCAAGTTACCACTGCTCTTGGTAGACGATGCGCGCTTGGAAGCGCTGTAACTTTCGATCTATTACTCGGATCGCTGTAAAAATTTGGGAAAATATTCTCAATGAGTTGTACTTTCAGATAAAGTAAAAAAAAATCCTTTTTTTTTTAAAATAAAAAGTTATGTAAAAGCGCTAAAACGTTCACTTAGTCATGGGAGAGTTTTCCTGTTTGTGAAATCGCAGCCGCAGGTGTGCGTGGATGATAGCGAAGGGATCAAGCGTTTGTACGATAACGTGTTCGTCGCGTGTGCTAGTGTGTATGCAACATTGCGTGTATAAATTCGATTTAATAACCGTTTGGCAATCCGCATATTTGCGTGTGTTTTTGAATGATCGCGCGCAAATCGTAAATCTGATACTTAACTTTTAATGTATGGTTCAGACACTAGAAGAGAGTAATGGCATTTTCGTTTTTGACAGTGCACTACACCGGTGTAGTCGGTGCTACACTCATTCAAACTTGGGTGTAATCAGTCTATCTCTTTCTTTGCACTACACCGGTGTAGCACCAAGATAAAACAAAAACGCTATAAGTTTCTCTATATCCCAGAGTTCCCAGTCATATCGCTATGGAACGTCATTTTTATTGGTACAACTGAAGGCATGAGTCTAGGCGGCTAGGATCGAAGGTAGAGACTTCCTGAGTGACCAATTCATGTTTGCGCTAGCGGTTGGTCAATGCTTGAGACCGCGTGTGTAAATTTATAGATGCGAAAAGATTCACTTGGTGAGATCGCGGGCGTAAAAATGTCTGGATGATTGCAATTGCATGTTCGCAATTGTGACTGTTATTATCGTGTAATTGTAAAGGCCACGAGCGTTTGTGCGTTTCGAATGGGAGAGATTGTGAGTGAATAGGGTAAAGTGCCTATTTTCACCATACTAAGCGGGGTGCCTCACAAATTCATCAATTTCTCGGCCTACAATCAATGGAATGTGTGAAAATTGGCATCAACAACTTTGCTTCGTTGTTAAGAACCAATATAATGACACAAATGCGCTGAAAACAGTGTAATTCTCGTGTTTGAGCGCAACGAAAACTCGAATCGAGTGCCCCTATTGTTCCGCTACCATTTGACGCAATGCGTTGAACAAAGGTGGCAGACACTGCTCTAACCAACGGTTTCAAATGGGTAGGGTGATAATAGAAACATAGCGAAAATGGGCTCATCACCCTATAAGATAATATGCAATTGATTGTGTTAGTGTTAGTATGAATTTAATTTATATATATATATATAGTAATAAAAAGAAACATAACATGCCGAATAAAGATAAAAAGATGCAAAGAGATTAATAATGATAATTATTTACCATTGACGACAATTTCATTCTGTTAGAATTGCTTCATTGCATTGAACATCAGAAAAAAGTGACCGACGAATCCCAGTGAGGTTTCCCACTATTCTACCATATACGTAATTTCTAAATCCATTCCCTTACCAAGCTCGTCACTGTTGTGCTATCTTATGACAAGCACAATTTAGTACATTTCAAGAAAAACGATTTTTAAAGCTTGAGGTTAAGTATCTTGAAACAAACATTACGGAGATCGGTTGACTGCATTGAGAGTTTTTGCTATAAGCGTAAACAAAAATCGCACTTACACGTATCATAGATGTGTATTGATGATACAATTATTATGACGTGTCACAATTGTGCAACGGATGGAAAAGTAATAAACATACGTTTCTTTCTTTTTCGCCTTTTAACAACATTCAACTAGCTAGAGAATAAAAAAGAGAAATGTGACTACATGTGAGTCGTAATAAAAAATTAAAAATAAAAAGGGTAATAGCAATAGCCTAATATAAATCTGCTTCGGCCTTATTCATTGATGCTGTGAATCGTCGACAGAATTCTAGTGGTGATCTTACGTGACTTATCGGTTCTCATGGTAAAGAGAGACAAGTCTGTCTTTGCCGTGAGACGGGTTGGTAGACTTGAGCGATTCGTAGTAACTTTGCATAAGCTGAACTCCTACCAGTAGAAGACAAAAGTTTAGTCTGTAATTTCATTCAATTTTCCTACAATAATGCAACAAGTGAGCAGTATTTGCTAAAATTTTCATCGCAAAGTACAGAAAATTGAATGAGTGACGGTGAATCAAACTCATATGGACGCCAAAATTCCGATTTTGGATTAAAAAATTGGTTATTTGCATTTGAAGTGAAGAACTTGCAAAATTTGAGAACGATTCCTCCAGTAGATTTAGATTTATGATGCACATCACATTTTTTTTCTCTTGAGATAGAGACTGAGTTGTGCGAGAGAATTCCTAAATTGGCTAATTCATTTTGTTGTCCCGAAATCAAACAACATTTAAAAAAACAGCTCAACACATCATAATATCGGAGAAATCTGTTATCTTCACAAAACTATTAAAAAATCGTAAATCGGCTTAAAAAAGACAACGCGGCTGCGAAAGTCCCAGAAAATGTTTTTTTGGTTTAAATCAAGTTTTTATTATAATTGTAATATAATATGAAAATACTTCAAAAAGATTCACAAGCTGCAGATTAGAGACGAAAAATCGCGAAAAGCTCATCGGAATTTATGTGTACAGATTGAAGTTGCTGCGTATCAGTTTTCCATTCTGTAAGGATAAATTTTAGAATTTTTTTAAATATTTGGATTCCAACGGCATAAAACTCAGATCTTCATTTGGTCGGCCGTAAGTCAGGCCGAGCTAAGTGACATTGTATTGATTTCGAGAAAAACGAGTTTAAAGTTTGAATCGCAGCATCCTTTACGGTATAATTCGATAGATAGATAGATTTCAAATCTGGCAAAAGTCGAATGTAGCCAAAGAAATTCTCGCATTTTTTAAGATTTTGCGACTTAGTCCGGTCTGACTTAACACCGACCATTTGTGTTAACTGTTTATTCTTATTGCCAAATCGGTCCGGCGACATAAAACTATTTAACATCTTATACCATATTTAAGTTATCGTTGCACCTGTTACCAATTACCTCCACGATTAGCAAGCAACTCACACGGGAATGGTGTAATTAGTTAGTCGCTCATATTTCTGTCATACCAATTATCTTTTATTAATGCAAATAAAACATGTTGAGGTAATTGTGTACCTTCACATTGCATTATGTCGAGTGCTTTCATCGCTGAATACAACCCAACCGTATCGTCGTTATTATTCGTATAATATAATTGCAGCCTTTATATTCGTTACGCCAATTTGCACTCTCTCGAACACCAAGCGCGATGAATTCCCATATCATAATTCGCTACATTTGATATACATACAGCCAACCACGTGCCATCAGAACTCGTCAATGTGGATAGCGGATGCTTTCCCATGTGTCTACACTGGATTATTGCCATCGTTCCGTGCGCCCAGAAAGCGGAACACACCAATCTTCGCTTTCTCATGGCATGGCATTCTCGGTTAGATGAAGCGCCACATCAGTAGGTAGGTATATTCAGGCTAACATTCCAAGTTTTGCTGATGATGGAGCCAAAGAAACGGGTGAAAAAATATACTTCCTATACTTCACTCAGTCGTCGATGAGTGCAGCATGACAAAGATTTTTTTTCTATAACAAGGAGTAGCTCAGCGAACAAAAAAAGTCTTTACCGAGTGTGGTGTTGAGTGTGATAATACTACTCCAAACAACTTTGCAGATTTTCAGGGCAATCGCAGCAAAAAAAAAAATATTCGTAGGAAACCATCGTCGTTACAGCCCTCCGGTACTGTATTACGGTTTTCGTCGTCACACACTGTCCGCTAATGAACTCAATCACGGTTCAACTGGTACTATTCTCGCAGGATACTACGATGTTAATGAGTTCTTCAAGTCCTTTAAGCATAATGTTAATGGCAGGTGGGACTTTGAAAGGAGTACTAAACCACTTGACGCTCTGAATGCATGAGCGTAAGAAATGAGAGATCCTTGAAAATCATGAATAAAACATAAGGCTCTGTAGAAGCATCCGCTCGGTCGGTCTAATGAGGTCTGGGAGAAACACATACGGTGCGCTTGGAAAATCGTTACCTACCAACAGCATCCGTTGCTGTGGTGAGATTTTCGTACATGAATTGGATGTGTCTGATGGCAATTAAAAGTTATGATGTTAATTTTGACCAAGTAAATTTGACTTTGAAGAGAGATGATTTTTAGATTAGAAACCATTGCTACAGTATCTGACGACAAGATTGTTACATCATGAAGCGGGTGACGTCAACAGTCTATCTTAGAAACGAAATAATTTTGATCGGATACGCCTGGGAGAGAGACAAAGCGTGAATAGAAATACGTTTTGGTAAAGCGACACTGTATGTACAACACCTTGCTACAATAGCAGCTATAAGAATCCACATAAAATATTCATTAGCTCGTCTACCTAAAATCTAACGACAAAGTACAATCAGTATTTTGGGTCATACATAAATCAGTCAACAACAATACACACCATTATTGCTGAGATTTACTGAAGTTGCATCACATTATAACGATACCATTTCGTTCGTACCTGAAAACTAATCGGTTCCCTCGGGTTCACCAATTTTCAGTATGGGTTACCATTTTATTTTTGATAACTTGCGTGCTAGCTAGAAAGAGTTCATTAGCGGGAGCTAGGGGGTTAAATTTTATCTTCAAACCAGCCTCCAAAAACGATCGTCGTCGTAAAATAAAAGCAACAATGGTATAGATCAACAAAATATGACCCGAAGGTAACGGCATATATTTATCTGTACCTTTCAAACAGTTGTTTATCACCGTCAAGCTTCTGTTCATTATACTATATCCCACGTGTAACAATAACGGAAAAAAGCGCACAAATGATTTGCGCTACCTGTAAGAATTTATCATCTTGGGCAAAACCATCACCAAGACGACGACGACGATGATGATGATCATTCTTCTTTCTTCCACTTCTTCATTCGTCGGAGTCTTAGTCTTTAGCCGACAAAAGCATTCAACCGATCAAGACAACTACGAAAACTACAATCGCCGTAAAGCAAAGGCAACAGACCTTTCCCGTTTGTTACGCGTATTTGAGAATCTGTGAGCTGAGGAGATTGACCTGGGAAAGGGTCTATATTGTGCGCTAGCGAAAGGCAGATGAAAATGGTGTACATATTGTTGAACAGATTTTTGTGTAAGCTATTATTCGAGGCCTGCTGAAGATTTTGTTTTTGCTCGAAACGTCAGGGGTGCTAAGGATAGAAATAACAAAAATCAGATGTTGCGAATCCATTTTTAGGGTGAGCAGATCTAATTCTACAAACACATTTCCACTATTTTTCGCGTTCACAGAAGTATGAATTAGGGAACCGGCAAAAGTTTCGCACTCGACATTCTCAGTCCATCCGTCGAGTTTGTTATGTACCAACAAGAAAAAAAAATGTTTCCTTGCTTTTCGAAAAGACGAACGAGCTATAGGTAATATTTGCCTCTCGTTCGTATGGGATCATTAGAGCAAGAGCCGAAAAAGGACTTGCCAGAAGAATGATCTTGAAAAGGAAAAAAATAACGTAATGAAGGTCGAAAATTCGAACGATCAACGAGCAAAAATGAGAAGCGGAGTTCAATACTATGTTTTGCAAAAAGGTTCCGCTACCTGCTGGATTTTTTCCAGTAACTGTCAAATGGGTATCCGAAGGTTGGTGCTAAACTTTTCTATGAGTACAGTTGATGTGATGTTGTTTTTGGTATAGCGTAAATGTGTATGATAAATTTGTGATGAAACTTTCGATGCAAATGGTTGTAAATTTATTGTGCAAAGAATTACTTATAACCAGCAGCACCAAAACATATGAGGATGATCAAGGTGGACATCGGCATTATTTTTTTTTAAATGTTACATTTTTTAACATTAGATTTAGTCACACTAGGAATAATTTTAGATCAAAATCGTACTTTTTTACTCAGCGCCTAATAACCAAATCAAAGCCAAAACCGCTTGAAATTTTATCTATCGTAAAAGTATCAAAAATGTGTTAGATATGTAGGTTGATAAATGAATGAATGAATAAAATAAGATATTCATTTTTGTCATATGCAGTAATAACGTAACGTTGATAGGTAATAGTAAAGACGCTGTATCCTTCTGGTATAAAGATTCGCCATCTCTTTTGTGTGTTTACAATTTATCTGTCAGGGCCATTCCAATCGAATCGAATCATTCTCAATCCAAAGGAAATCTCTTCGAATTCTTCTCGAACGAGAGCCATTGACAATTCTCATACTTGATTGGAATGACACTATTAGATAAAAGGTAACCAAACGATAGAGGTAGCGGGTGTTTATACCAGAGGAATTCAGCGTCTTTGTGTAGTAGGTGATGGCGGTAGATTCAATAAATAGATATAAGTAGTTGTAACGTTATTTGATATCCTGCGTAACTTACGGACCGGAAGCTAAAGTTAGAATACATAGAGAAAATCTGAAATTTTAATTTAAACGGTTCGAAAAGATTAAAAGGTCCCGTATGCAATCCATTACCATTTTTGTCACACGATCGCGAATTACTTTGAATTACTCACAAAAAGAGCGGGCAATGTACTTTTTAACCAGACCAGTGCAATTATTCACCTGCTGCTTCTTAGGCAAGTTTTGGCGCATTTTAATAATCAGCAAATGCAAGGCGAATGATTTATAAAAAGTATGATGTTAATGATACCTAGTTATTAGATCTATCTACTAAAAATCGAAATTACAGGCCTTCAAAAGACATCACAAACCAATTATTTAGTGACTAATAGAATGATGGATTTTGCGATTGCGGCATTCTGATCTTTCCCCGTTTTATTTTTCATCTATGCTTACGTATAACTGAGCTACCTTAAATAAAAATCGCAAGGAGAGAACATGCTTTGTATAACCAATTTCAAATATATTATAATATAAAAATCGGAAATAAACTTCAAACATTAAAATTGGACAGAGATCTTTCAGCATAAGAACCGCTTAAAAAAATTTCACCCTTAAAATTCGACAAGGATGAACCTTCAGTATAAAAACCGGTTAAAAATAAATAAATCGTTGGCAGGAGTATCCGTATATCGTGATGTTCAAGATAAAAAGTCGACTAAAAAACTACTCAGCGCCTAATAGCCAAATCAAAGCCAAAACCGCTTGAAATTTTATCTATCGTAAAAGTATCAAAAATGTGTTAGATATGTAGGTTGATAAATGAATGAATGAATAAAATAAGATATTCATTTTTGTCATATGCAGTAATAACGTAACGTTGATAGGTAATAGTAAAGACGCTGTATCCTTCTGGTATAAAGATTCGCCATCTCTTTTGTGTGTTTACAATTTATCTGTCAGGGCCATTCCAATCGAATCGAATCATTTTCAATCCAAAGGAAATCTCTTCGAATTCTTCTCGAACGAGAGCCATTGACAATTCTCATACTTGATTGGAATGACACTATTAGATAAAAGGTAACCAAACGATAGAGGTAGCGGGTGTTTATACCAGAGGAATTCAGCGTCTTTGTGTAGTAGGTGATGGCGGTAGATTCAATAAATAGATATAAGTAGTTGTAACGTTATTTGATATCCTGCGTAACTTACGGACCGGAAGCTAAAGTTAGAATACATAGAGAAAATCTGAAATTTTAATTTAAACGGTTCGAAAAGATTAAAAGGTCCCGTATGCAATCCATTACCATTTTTGTCACACGATCGCGAATTACTTTGAATTACTCACAAAAAGAGCGGGCAATGTACTTTTTAACCAGACCAGTGCAATTATTCACCTGCTGCTTCTTAGGCAAGTTTTGGCGCATTTTAATAATCAGCAAATGCAAGGCGAATGATTTATAAAAAGTATGATGTTAATGATACCTAGTTATTAGATCTATCTACTAAAAATCGAAATTACAGGCCTTCAAAAGACATCACAAACCAATTATTTAGTGACTAATAGAATGATGGATTTTGCGATTGCGGCATTCTGATCTTTCCCCGTTTTATTTTTCATCTATGCTTACGTATAATTGAGCTACCTTAAATAAAAATCGCAAGGAGAGAACATGCTTTGTATAACCAATTTCAAATATATTATAATATAAAAATCGGAAATAAACTTCAAACATTAAAATTGGACAGAGATCTTTCAGCATAAGAACCGCTTAAAAAAATTTCACCCTTAAAATTCAACAAGGATGAACCTCCAGTATAAAAACCGGTTAAAAATAAATAAATCGTTCGCAGGAGTATCCGTATATCGTGATGTTCAAGATTAAAAGTCGACTAAAAAACTACTTTGTAAGAATCTGATGTATTTTTTCTGGTTTTTATACTGAAGGTTTTTTATCCGACTTTTACGTTTAATAATATGAAAACTTATATTTGGGAGAGTTCTATTAGTTTTTAAGAAGTACTTAAATTTTAGGTTACAGTGATTTCACTAATATTAGTAAAATGCACAAAACAAGAAAACTGCGAATAGTACAAGCTTCTTTAAACTTTTTTAGAAGTTTGGAGTCTTTTTTCAAGTCAAGGAATCCAGAAAAGAATTTTAAACCTACAATATTTAAAATATTTAAGATGAAAAGCATCCCTTCTGGTACATTTTTGGCGATACAGATAGTGTTAGTATACAACATTTGAACAATATTTTCCTAAATTTTCTTTGCGAAATGTTGAAAATTGGACAAGGGTCGGTGAAGCTCCATAGGCACCTTGAAAAAACTCGATGTATATCATAACCCAACAGCGAGTGGACCAAAAGTTTTGGAATTCTGCACAGTAAAGGTTTCATCGTGAAAAAAACATTTTTTTCTCAAAATTTTTTTAGAACTTTGCGTGAAGCAAATTTATCAAAACTTTTGTACATTATAGTGTATCATTTTAATAACATGCTGTAATTTCTCTATGCAAAGTTTGAAAGAAATCGGTTAAGTAGTTTTTGAATGACAGGTAACACCACAAATCATGTTTTTTCCAGAGACGTTCTACAAAAAGCTTCGTCACCGACACCGAGTCATTTGTCGACATTTTTGCATAGAAAAATTACAGCATGTTATTGAAATGATACACTATAATGTAGGGGAATTATGGTTAAAACCGACACCTTAAGCTTAACACTTTTTCTAAGTTGCCACAAAACCAATAAAATTATATTTTTTATGCAGAATTCTTCTTCAGAAAATTCTTAACAAGACTTTATTTTTTCAGCGCTTCAAAAAATTAATTTCATTAAAAATTATTGGAAAACAAAGTGACTTTTTGTAGGCACTGCGGGTAAAACCGACACCCCATAGGGGTAAGATCGACACCCCATTTTCTCTCCACTTTATTAAAATCTTTATATTTTTTAAAAATGAGATATATGCGTGATTAATAAAGTATGTATGATGCAAATATGTGCTTTTCATTGCTTCATCATGTAGTGAGGGGAAGAAAGTTCGAAAGCGTAGTACTATAAATAAGAGTATTTTATGCCATAGGATTATTTATTGATATGAGTATTTCCAAATAATCCTTGCGCACAACATTGCAACCTCCAGTGTCATTTTATTTCGTAAGAGAAGATTTGCAAGCGTTCTACGTTCTGTTAATTGGATTCATTCACTTATAAGTGACACACACACTTCTTAGTAAAACTATCTTTTTCAGATTTGATTTTTCGGACTCGTTCGTTCGTCTATGACAAACCAAGAGAACACTAGAAATTCGGTTTGATGAGCTTTTTGCAGAAATAGCAAAAGCTTCGATAGAATCAGATAAGCAAAAATTCCAATTTTTGATTTTTAAAGAGACTTACAAGAAATAAACACAATAAAAGTATTTCTGTGTATTTCTGCTAATACTATAGTGTTCTAATAGGTTAATTGAAGTGTTACAAAGATCCCCAGTATTTTGAAATGAATTGCATGTATACACAACCATCTTAACAGCGTGTCGGTTTTACCCTAACCATAGGGTGTCGGTTTTACCCCAACAGCGCACATTTTTTTTTATAAAAGCAATTAAAAATATTGAATTTCTCAAACTTGTCTTCAATGCACCTAGTTGATCATAGGAAAGGCCGATAATAATAGGTACTGAAAAATGCGGTGATATGAAAAGCTTTTGTTCGGTTAAAACCTTAAAATCTACCAACGAAATTTAACATCTCGACGAGTAAGAACGCTGCTGTCGTATGTTTTGTTTATTTTTATGACATTCGACGCACTAACGTAAATCAATTTTTTCTTCAAATGCTCTAAATAAACGTACTAATAATAATGTATCATTATGAAATGAATAAAAATTTGATTTCTAGGAAAAGTTGTGGGGTGTCGGTTTTACCCACAGTGTCGGTTTTTCCCACAATTCCCCTACAAAAGTTTTGATAAATTTGCTTCGGGCAAAGTTCTAAAAAAATCGCTAAAAGCGTTTTTTTCACGCTGATAATCTTATCCCCCCCCCCGCAAAATGAAAGATCAATAAATTAATAATGTAGTTTTTTACTCCAGTTTTTTTAATATTTTTAGGTTCTCCAACACACACGAACCATTTCGAACTATGAAGCGCAACTGATGTCTTAAAGGGCCTCAAATAAGCGGAATCACCGCGTGGCACGTCGCATAAGATAAAAAAAAAAACATAACATACAATATATATCGGAAAGTGAGCTCTTGCACTATGCCAGCATCTTTCCTTACATTTTCACCGTGCACCGCATTCAGCCTCGTTCAACCAGAACGGCTCAAGAACGGAACCACAAAGCAAAAATCACAAAGCAGAAGCGCGATGATGGCGGCAAAAGAAAGAAGAACTTGCCTCACGCTGGAGCGAGCTGGGGCAAAATGCATCCTTTTGCAGAATGTTCGTTTAATACAGAAAGTACAATGCTGAAGGTAAGAGTAGCCCTTTCAGTTCACAAGTCGAAATGACCAGTCACTGCAACTTGTGGGAATTCTAACAAATCGGTGTACCATGTGTGTTTTGCATTTTATACCATTCTACCCTATTTTTTCTAGTTGAGCTGAAAGCGGTTGTGGCGGCAATCGAGCACGCTTTTGTCTTGAAGGTGGGGTGAATTGCCGCGATAGTTAAGGCTCGGTGACTGGTTGGATGTCGTACAAGGAGCGGCAGTTCGAAGTCGAGCGTTCCCACTCGGTGTGTACTTGCGAAGAGGTTATTCCAAACGATTGGCACATATCTCACACTCTCAGCGAACGAAGATATGGGTTTAGCCATGACTATTTTGAGATAATCGTAGCTATGTGGATCGTTAGGGCACAGTTCAGCCATTACGAAAACCATCACCCGCTTCCCCGGAGTGCAATGTTTAACATATCAAACATTTAGGGATTTGCCGAAAATTAAATCACAAGCAAACGTATTCTGACTCAAATCAGTACCACCACACATCAAGGTGAAAAAAGTGCGTTCTATGCTTCTATGTATGATGGCTCGAATCAGGCAGAGAAATAGGCATACTTGTGAGCACTCACACATACAAAAACACAGTATAGATACGGACCACGATGTGGGTGGACGTAGGGTGGATCTAGTAAATACAAATCGAATGTATGGCAGGAACAACTCAGACTGTGTTTAGAAATGTTTTATGCAAAAAATAGGTTTTTGGATAGATCATTCATGTGTCCATGTTATTCTACGTTGTACACATGGATTTTTAAAACTACAACATGAGAGACAAACTCAAATTTTCAAACAATATATTGGTTTTAACTTCATTTAATAAATTAAAATTCTCCAAATGTTTAAAAAAAAATATAGCTCTATAACCGATTCAATACAAAAAAATAGGAATGAAAAACGTAAATAAAATATTCAAAATTTAAAAGAAACATATCCGCTTGTTTGTTCCAAATTTCGAATAATTTTGTTTGCAATTATCATTCATACAGAGATTGAATAATATTTCAGTTAATTGTCATGATAGCTCATTTGTAACGGTTTAGAGCCTCCCGAAACAATTCTAAGGAAACGTCAGATTGTTGTTGCATTAAAATGAGAATTTCGGACACGAAAATGTACTAATTAGATTTTCGTAGATTATTTCATCAAAGTAGCCACAACGCTACCCGAATCAGTACACTGAAAAAATTAGATATATTAAAATCATTTCGAAAAAACTTGAATTCATTTCATTGTAATACGCATGAAAAGCACACGTTTGCCATTTCGATATGTAGTTGTGTGAGGACAATGTGATTTTCAAGCGGATTTCATGCGAACATTGTGTGAAATTCACATAATCTGATATTTCTAAATTATACGTGTATATCAAAGTCGAAGCTGAGTCAGGTTACAACCCCAACCGCTGACAGTTTTGCTGATTTGACAGCAGTTTGGCTTTAATATTCGTTATCTTCTAAATCAATGTTATCAAAAAATTTCTCTAACTTAGGGGTAAAGCGTAACTGCTAACTGGGAATTTCATCTTTTGAGGAGAAATTCCGGATGACCCACTACTCGAAAATCATAGCTTTTTATAATAAATAAAAGAGAACAGTTTTCTCTTTCGTTGACTACTGTGAACGGTACTTGGCCAATATTGCTTTGTTTGAAATTGTCTATCAAAGTCACAGGTCACAGCCACGTTATACAACCAAATTCTAGGTTTATCGAGAATTGTTTCAGGTTCAATTGAGAAAACTTTTGCACACAGTTGACAGTATCTTCATGGAAATCAACCAGTAGTATTCTAATAACGTCTCGAATACATCGATTGGTTTTCAAAGAGATAGCGAAAAAGTGCTGAAAAAACTGTATTTCTTGCTTTCACCGAGGGCCTCTTTTCGAGGCTTTCTCAGCTGAACTTTAAATTGAATATATGGAGAACTTTTCAATACCAAAAATACAAAAACATTCTAACAAATCTAAAGCACTAAATGATAGTTCGATTGTACGACATTTTCGATTAAAAGTACTAGTTAGAGTGTTGGATCTATTTTGTCCCTATTAGGAAGTGGGCTGCACTATTTGTTGAACAACTTTTCAATGAAGCTATATTATCTATAACCTTTCTCAAAATAAAGTACTAGTGTACTGTTCCCTAAACATTTATATGATACTTAATGAAATGTCTCTATTTTCATCATAAATGAAATTGAATGTTTCTGTGCATCTATTCTCACCGCAACAGCATAAATATCGCCTCCTGGGCATATTTCATCGCATCGAAAAAAAATGGTTGAAAGGCAATGCCTTATATTCCGTTGCGCCGAAAAATTTCTAACTAGGAATCAAGATCATGGACGCCATCGCATGATTTGTAAAAAGGATCATTCTACTTTTTTCGTACGATCAAAGCAAACATAAGCATCACGCACATGTATGGAGTTCATCAGTTGTCAGAAATGCACTTGCAGGAAATTACTATGCAAAGGTTAACAACTGATAATGATTAGTTTCACACCAAACATTACATTGTCATGAGCCAAATTTTATGAGCAGATGAAAAAAAATCTGCGCAATCAGCAATCAGTTCAATAGCGTGAAATAATTGTTTGCTTATACCTGAAATTGCATAACAATTTTCAAGTTTATGTTTTAGCTTGGCCAAACTGCTGATTCTTTCCTGTGTTCTGGATGCAGAAAGATTGTTTTAATTGTGGTAAGTGTATACGAAGAAACAGGGCAATAGTGTGTACCACCGTATTTCTGAATAAAGTATTATGACACTAGGCCTATCCCAGCGTTTAACGAGCGCTTTTATAGTGAATTAATCAGGAATGGATACTACTGCTAAAATAAAGATATGCAACAGTGCAATGTTTAATATATTCCTGGTGGAATAACGAGATATGATGCGGTAATTGTCCGTTCATCCGCTGTCGTTTTGCTAAGTGCCATTGCGTCCTGTATCGGTTCACTATGTGAATGAGGTGATTACTTTAATAAAAAATTGTATTTAGCCAATAATTTTGAACATGTATGTGCATAACTAATGAAGAATAAAGCTTGTACTTATTTTTGCACGCTCCTTTTAACCAAATAGATGTTTGTATGCTCTGCCGCTAAAATAGGCACATTACCTGAGATCTTTTCAGCGTTTTCTTAATATACCTTCCCTCAACAATGTTTCTACAAAAATTCAAAATAATCTCATTCATGTAACTGATATTACCAAATTGCCAAAGGTGAACTGTGACCTAAGCTTAATTTTGACGCGTAGTGATGGGCATTTTGAAAAATGAAAACGATTTTTCTACATGAAGACAATTTAAAAAAATCGATGTTGTCAAACATAGAATCGAGAAAAATCGGCTGAAAAAATCGATTTTTCGAGGTAAAAAGATCGATTATGAAAAAATCGCGTCATTTTCAAGGGAATTTTGGAAGAAAAATCGATTTTATTGAGTCAATAATATCGATGTTGATTTCATGACGCGCAAAAATCGATTATGAAAAAATCATATCGACATCGCTCTTTCCTATTCGCGCGTCCAGATTATTTCCCAAAAGACAAAATGCGTATATATTAGGATTGCGTATCGAATGTTCCTTCATTCCGGAAGCCACGTACGACAGAATGTACATAAGTATTAGTGCGCTAATGATTTTGCGAAAAGTAAGTTTATTTTTTAGTAACGAAAGCTCCGAAAAATAGTTTTTTTTGCTATAAATCAAGATTTTGAGAGTCTGAAACATTTTTCATATATTATTTTGTATTCAATTTGATGAGATCTACAACCTTTTAGAGGTCATTTGAAAAGTAAAAAAAATCTATTGCACCGTATAATGAGAGTTATAATCAATTCATCTTGAAAATTAGTCCAAAGATCCTTCCTGGAGGCGTTTCGCTAGTCGAAATTGCATCTTTCAATTTGCATTTTCAACGAAGGAAATAGTGCAGTTCTGAAGATTTTTCAAGCATTGGAGATATCTTGTGGTTCTAATGCCCATCAGTTTGTCGCAATGGAGGACAAGGCTAGAGACTACTAAAGAGTTGTCGACATCAAAATGACAATTTTGACACTACTGCGACCACAGAAGACACTCAAGCAACCACAACTTCGGATAATACTTAAAAAGCACACTTCAAAGTTCATATAATGTTCTTAGTGGGCTTTAATGGAAATTGAAAGGCTTAAAGGCCTCTATTGCAACATGAAACTAATCGAAAAATTACTCAACACGAGAAGCTTAAGCAGCTCCCTTATACGAACTTTTGATTGCTTGGTTAGTCAGTATTGTGCACGAAAAAAATACTTTCAGTTACACAGAGCCACACATACGAGCGTTCCAGAGTAGACGTCCAACCATTTCCACGTTGAGGAGCGCCACGGCGACCACGATAACTCTTAATAAAATTGTCTGACACATGAAATTCAATAAGATTTGTGAAGCTTAGACTTGTAGTTACTCGATGAACCAAAGAAGAAAAAAGTTCGAGTTTCCGAAAATGAAATTATGAATACCGAAAACTCTCATGTTCTACTGCAAAAATCGCTTACTTTTCTTCAAAATAATGGGAGATTTTTTTTGTGTTCAGTTTTATGTGGTTCATCGACAGGCTACATATATTGTGCATTCTCATTAAAAATCAAGTCAATTTGATTTGTTTCTGAGTAATCGTGTTCGCCAATTTGAAAAACGCGGTTTCGAAAGAACGCTATTAAAGGGTGTCCCACATCAAATTGCACCACGGAAAAAAACGTTATTGAAAATAACCCGTTGGGTATTTTCTCTTGAAAATTCGGGTAGGAGTAGTTTAGAGTGTATTGTTCATGCTGTATTTTTATCGGTGTCAGTATTTCGAAAATAGTTGCCGATAGATTGAAATTTGCGTGTGTTGCAGCAAATACACGCGAGGAATGCGCGACTGTTTAAAATAAAAGAAGTTCAGCGTGACCACCGAGATTGCGGGAGATTATTCTTGAGGTTCAATACTAACAAGTCGATTTTTTGCCCACTACACCAGGCGCACTCCCCCCCCCCCCCCTTAAACATTGCAAAATATTGACGTGAAACTTTAAACGCAATGATCTCAAAATGGTGTTTTGCGAAAACGGCTTAGCGGTGACCACGATTTCTAGGCAATAATGAAACCGATCGATTTGAAACTTCAATCTATAATTTCTCATAAAAATTGCTTTTTCGTGGACGAAAGAAATTGTTTTTTGGGTATATTTCTATTCAAAATCAACAATTTCAGAAAAATATCACCATTTTGTAACAAAGTCAAATCCTTCGTTCACGAAAGGTGTCAACTAAAGAAAAACAGTCGGTTTTTCTGTTATAGGTAACTTGATAACTCTAGAATTTGGCATATGGGGTGTGAAGCTAATTATCATTTGAATTAGCAGTATTCTGAAAAAAATAATGCAAATTGAAGTAATTTTCTTTGGTCTCATGTATAGTTTGAAACTGACAGGCTTACGAATGTTTAACAAATTGCTAGGCAAGTATGTTGAGAAAGCCCCATTTATTCACTTTCGAAATATTATTGAATCTTTCTACATATGCTATAACATTAAATACTACAGTTCCAATCCATCAAGAAACCTACCTGTAAACTGCTTGTAGCCACCAAGAATCTTATGTTTCCACCATTTAACGATATTTCCAGCCATGTTCACCTTCACTGCTTACGGCCGATTCCTTATCAGCCAGTGAAAAACACTGCCCCCAAAACGCTTCGACACGTCTAAAGTTTCGTGTTCAGAAGAACAAAGCTAACCATTTCTTACACCTCCTTAAACAGGTGATCATCATTGTTGACTTCATCATATTTCCTTCTTTTGCGGTTTTTTTCAACACTTCGATTCCCGATTTTCCCCCCACATTTCCTTCACTTTTCACCTACACTTTTTTTATCAAAACATACCACTTTGTGCTTCAAAATACGCACGCAAGCACACCTATATCTTCTCCGCTCTCGCTTACTGCCGTTTCCATCGCTTCTCGGCCCAGGTAACACCGAAGGAAGATTTATTTCGCCTCATTCTTCATTGTGCCACCTCCGAAGTGGAGAATATTGAAAAAACACCGCTCAAAATTCAACAACACATCGAAACTTTCTATGTATGTTTTGAATTCTCCGAACTATTTACTATAATTCCCCGCGTGCTATCGATTCAACTGGAAGTGATACGCGGGCTGCGGTACACGGAGAACGCGCGGGTGAATAGCTGTCTATGAAGAATTTGTTGTTCCGCTCTCCGTTCCCGAAAGTAGACAGGCAATCCGAAAACGATCTCCGCGTTCGGGAAAAAGTAAAATATTTTGCCCCCTTATCCGTAGGCACCGACAAAAAAGCCACACCGACAAATATTATTCTTCCCTTACGCTCCGAGCACTCTGCGTCACTGTCCTCTCGGTCCCTACGTCTGTTATTAATTCAGAGAAATTTTTACAACTTTTTGTTTGTGTTGCCTCCGCGATACCTCGCTGGGTCGTCTCTGTTTCCCGACGCGGCGGCCTACGACGTCTACAACAGCAGCACCAAAAGCACAACCATCGTCTTCGGCGTTCCTTCGTTCCACGTTATACACGGACTTGAGGAGAGGTTTCTGTAAACACATACGTTCTTATGCCCCGTTGCATTAAAATGGTATCGGTGTGCGCAGACCTCGGGTTCACGTAGCTGTCAATTTCCACACAAAATAGTGCAGGCATAACATCAATGGAGGCGCGTTCAATTTACGGTGCTTTGTTGGCTATTTGATTGAATCTCGGCTGAATCCCAGTCCTGTCGTGTTCAGCTATCAAAAAAGTAATTGCTAGAACACCAAAACACCATCTACGTCTCCCGAAAATCACTTATTTCTTCGATGTTTTTTTCTTCAATTCCTCAACTTCGCCTAGCTTAAGGCCTAAATTCACCTGTGGCCCTTCAGGCCATCCGATTGAACGCGGCAAAACACAAACCAATGAGTATAATCCTTGATCTCGTACGCTGTGTGATCCTTGAATTAAGGGAGGAATCAAACATTTTCCTATCCCCATTGAAATATACACAAAATACACGCGTACACTGATGTTAAGCACAGTCCGAACAAGTGGGTAGTTGAATTGATACTGACGGAGAGCGACACGAACGATTCTACGACCCTGCTACGGAATGGAGCGAGACTCACTGAGCTGCAATGTAACACCAAGCCATCGAAACAGGCGTCGAGTTTCCACGATGACAGAAGCATTGCTCGCCATGGTTCCGAATGTGTATGAATGAAGCAGCATAGTATTTATGTCCACACACAGAGACGTGATTGGGAAGTTATGCTGCGTTCATGTATACCTACGACAGCCAACCGATACGATGTTCGGCACTGTCTCTTGTTGTTGTTGTTTTTGTTGCTTGTGGGTGGATGTAGTTGTGTCAGGATGCTATGCATGGGAGAGGGTGGATAGTGTAGTACTAGAAGGTGTGCTTTCGTTCATAACTGAGTTTCCATGTTTGTTTTGTATCGACAGACCGAGAGCTCGTGTTATCAAATTATTGAAACGACTGGAACATTGGAACGATAGATTCAACTGTACGACACTAGAGAAAAAAGTTGACTTCAATGACGAGATCCAAATTATTTTTTGTAAGTAGGGGAACAAGGGGAGACTTGACAAGGTTTTCAGCTAAAACTGCATAAATCTCCAAAAAAGTCTTCAGTCCCTCGAAAGTCATTGAGATATAATGGGCAAAGTTATTTTGCGTCTTCATGATTTTTTGTAGAGTTTTTAGTTTAATTTTTGAAAAGTTACAAAAGTTTTTCTGTAATCGTTTTTTTTTTTTGGTCAAGTCTCCCCACTGCGGGGAGACTTGACCAAGGCGTGGGGAGACTTGACCAAGAGAATTTTGAAAAATCAACAAAAAAATAATGACAAAACATACCGTAATTATTTATTTCCATATTGCCGAGATCCTTAGGTAGCATTAAAAAATATTAAAGAGTAGCATTTGATAAATTTCGATTTTTTTAATGCATTTATTTTTAAGGATTAACTATACTGCTTGCATTGCATATCCACACGACACGAAATCAGTCCTACTATTGCTAACTTTTACTAAAGTATAAAGACTTATGGTTGAGGTGGGACTAAAGTATAAAGACTTATGGTTGAGGTGGGATTTTTTTTCTTGCGTAATTAACATTAACAGTAGATACTAAAGCATAATAAATATCATGAATTTTGTATCTTTCTTCAGCTAATTGCCACTTGGTCAAGTCTCCACATAAAATCTTGGTCAAGTCTCCCCAACATTTGTTATTGCGTTCAATGTCATGCAAATTCTAGTAATAATTATTCCAATGTTCCAATTTATGTAAAATCATTTTACTGCCTCACAAAGATTAAGATGGTATATTAGCACATTAATAGTAATTAATAGTCGAATAGATATGTCCATACAAAGGTTGATAAAAAATTACGTCATTTAATGCAAATTTATTAATCACGTAATATTTTCTGTAAGGAAAGGATTTTTCAGTCCAAACTTTTAAAATTACCTTAAGGGATCGAAACAAGTATAAAAAACGATCACTGTTCTACAGTGAAATTGCAGAAGTATCCTCCCGAAAATCGATTCCTTCAAATTCTTACTAAACAGTTTAAAATGTGATGCTTTCGCATTATGTGAAACCTGGTTAACTTCCGATATAAATCTGAACTTCCACGACTTTAATATAATCCGTCTGGATCGAGAAAACCTTTATGGAGGAGTACTTTTGGGGATCAAAAAGGGCTATTCTTTCAACCGAATTAAGCTCCCTTCGACACCAGGCATTGAAATTGTCGCTTGTCAAGTTCTAATCAAAGGTAAAGACCTTTGCATTGCTTCCATCTACATTCCTCCTAGAGCCTCGGTAGGGTACCGAACGCTTTGTAATATCACGGAATCCTTACCGGCACCGCGGCTAGTTCTGGGAGACTTTAACTCGCACGGTACGGTATGGGGCTGTCTTCATGATGATAATAGATCAACATTAATCCAAGATCTTTGCGACAATTTCAACATGACCATCTTAAACACGGGAGAAATGACGCGGATTCCTACACCACCAGCACGCGCAAGCGCGTTGGATTTATCGCTATGCTCGACATCGCTACAGTTAGATTGCAGGTGGAAGGTGATCCCCACGGTAGCGATCATTTGCCTATCGTGATTTCAATTGCTAACGGTTCAAGACCATCGGAAACAATCAATGTCTCGTATGACCTCACACGGAACATTGATTGGAAGAGTTACGCGACCGCGATATCCGTTAAAATCGAATCCACTCAAGAACTTCCTCCGGAGGAAGAGTACAGGTTTTTGGCTGGCTTGATTCTCGACAGTGCGAATCAAGCTCAGACTAAACCAGTACCAAGCGCGAATACCCATGGACGGTCTCCCACACTGTGGTGGGATAAAGAGTGCTCAGAGCTGTACGCGGAAAAGTCCACTGCGTATAAGGCCTTCCGGGAAGACGGGTTACCCGCTAGCTATCTACAGTACGCGTCGTTAGAAAGGCGAATGAAGAGTCTAATGAAAGCCAAAAAACGCAGTTATTGACGCCGGTTCGTCGACGGGTTAACGAGAGAAACAGAGATGAGCACTCTTTGGGGTACGGCTCGACGTATGCGTAACCGTAATAGTACCAACGAGAACGTGGAATATTCAAACCGTTGGATATTTGCTTTCGCCAAAAAGATCTGTCCGGACTCTGTCCCGGTACAGAAAACGTGCCGCGCCGCGTCTCCACACGATACCGCGAACGAAACACCGTTTTCGATGGTGGAGTTCTCACTTGCTCTCTTATCATGCAACAATAACGCCCCAGGGTTAGATAGAATCAAATTCAACTTGCTGAAGAATCTGCCTGACACTGCAAAAAGGCGCTTGTTGAATTTATTTAACAAGTTTCTTGAGGATAACATTGTCCCTCATGACTGGAGGCAAGTGAAGGTCATCGCCATCCAAAAACCAGGAAAACCAGCCTCCGACCACAACTCGTATCGGCCGATTGCAATGCTGTCCTGTATTCGAAAGTTGTTCGAGAAAATGATCTTGTTTCGCCTCGACAATTGGGTTGAAACAAATGGCTTACTGTCAGATACACAATTTGGCTTCCGCAAAGGCAAAGGGACGAACGATTGCCTTGCGTTGCTTTCTACAGAAATCCAAAGGGCCTACGCTAAAAAAGAGCAGATGGCATCAGTCTTCTTGGATATTAAGGGGGCTTTTGACTCAGTTTCTATCAACATTCTGTCAGAGAAGCTGCACCAGCATGGTCTTTCGCCAATTTTAAATAACTTTTTGCTAAACCTGTTGTCTGAAAAGCACATGCACTTTTCGCATGGCGATTTAACAACATCGCGATTTAGCTACATGGGTCTTCCCCAGGGCTCATGTCTAAGTCCCCTGCTCTACAATTTCTACGTGAATGACATTGACGATTGTCTTGCCAATTCATGCACGCTAAGGCAACTTGCAGACGACGGCGTTGTCTCTGTTACAGGGCCCAAAGCTGCCGACTTGCAAGGACCATTACAAAATACCTTGGACAATTTGTCTGCTTGGGCTCTTCAGCTGGGTATTGAGTTCTCCACGGAGAAAACTGAGTTGGTTGTTTTTTCTAGGAAGCGTGAGCCGGCGCAACTCCAGCTTCTATTAATGGGTGCAACGATCAACCAGGTTTTCACATTTAAATATCTCGGGGTCTGGTTCGACTCTAAAGGTACCTGGGGATGTCACATTAGGTATCTGAAACAGAAATGCCAACAAAGGATCAATTTTCTCCGAACAATAACTGGAACATGGTGGGGTACTCATCCAGGAGACCTGATCAGGTTGTACCAAACAACGATATTGTCGGTGATGGAGTACGGGTGTTTCTGTTTCCGCTCCGCTGCGAACATACACTTCATCAAACTGGATAGAATCCAGTATCGTTGCTTGCGCATTGCCTTGGGTTGCATACACTCGACCCATACGATGAGTCTCGAAGTGCTGGCGGGCGTTCTTCCGCTAAAAAATCGATTTTGGGAACTCTCATATCGATTGCTCATCCGATGCGACATTCTGAACCCGTTGGTGATTGAAAACTTCGAGAGGCTCGTCGAGCTTAATTCTCAAACACGATTTATGTCCTTGTACTTCGACTACATGGCACAGAGCATTAATCCTTCTTCATATACTCCCAACCGTGTTCGTTTCCTAGATACTTCTGATTCTACTGTATTCTTCGACACATCCATGAAGGAAGAGATTCGTGGAATCTCGGACCATATACGCCCGCAAGTGATCCCCAATATATTTTATAATAAATTCCGGGAAGTCGACTGCGACAAAATGTTCTACACTGACGGATCAAATCTCGATGGGTCCACTGGCTTCGGTATCTTCAATAATACTATCACCGCTTCATTCAAGCTCAATGATCCCGCTTTAGTTTACGTCGCAGAGTTAGCTGCAATTCAGTACACCCTTGGGATCATCGACACTCTGCCCACAGATCACTACTTCATCATTTCGGACAGCCTCAGCTCCATCGAGGCTCTTCGTGCGATGAAGCCCAAAAAGCAATTCCCATATTTCCTGGGGAAGATACGGGAATCCTTGTGTACGTTATCTGAAAAATCTTATCAAATTACCTTTGTTTGGGTCCCTTCTCATTGCTCTATCCCGGGCAATGAAAAGGCCGACTCATTAGCAAGGGTGGGCGCATTAAATGGTGACATATACGAAAGACCAATCTGCTTCAACGAATTTTTTAGTATTTGTCGTCAAAAGACACTCAACAGTTGGCAAACCTCGTGGAGCAATGGTGAACTTGGACGATGGCTACATTCGATTATCCCAAAGGTATCAACGAAGCCTTGGTTCAGGGGGATGGATGTGGGTCGGGATTTTATTCGTGTAATATCCCGACTTATGTCCAACCACTACACCTTGGATGCGCATTTGCGGCGTATTGGGCTTGCGGAGAGTAGTCTGTGCGCTTGTGACGAGGGCTATCACGACATCGAGCACGTTGTCTGGGTATGCGCCGGGTACTTGGACGCCAGGTCTCAGTTAAAGGATTCCCTTCGGGCCCGAGGTAGACCACCCAATGTCCCAGTCCGAGATATACTGGCAAATCGAGATTTCCCCTATATGTCCCTTATTTATACTTTCATAAAAACGATAAATATCCCAATTTAGCCCCTCTCTTTTTATTTCTCGTTTTAGAAGCTTTCTCCTGCCTTGTGGGACCGATCAGCTCCAGACTGTAACTATGTAACCGCCGTCGCACTTACCACTACGGAAACTGAAGCGAGAGCGACTCGAGGTCCGATGACTTTTGAAGGATTCCCCGCGGGTCCGAAGAATACCATCCGCCAATCCGACCTACTAGACTGAGGCGCTAATTTGTTTCGCTGATCTCCCGTTTGCCCGAAAGTTGCAAGTTTTGCTCTTCTCTCCCGGTCACCATCTACGCTTTCTCTCCCCTGTCCTTGATACAACTGCTTCTACAGCCCCCCTCTGATTATCTTGACCAAGCATAAGTCTCCGCTAAAAAAGTTCAAATTTGTATTCTGTATTCCTAGTTTTACGATAGTTGTAATTTTACCTCTTTGTTAAAACTATTGTCCCCCATCTTGTAAATAGAATTGTATCCCTAGTTTTAAAACACCTGTGAATTTTCTCATAAATATTTGTTCCCCCTTTTGTGTACCAAACTATATTGTTAGTTTTAAGATGACTGTAAATATTTCCTAAAAACTATTACTATTGAATTCCTTGCTTTAAATTTTTTTCATAAAAAAAATCTTTTGCCCCCTCTCTTGTATATAGAATCTTATTTCTAGTCTTAAGATAGCTGTAAAATTTTTCTCTTTAAAAAAAAATATTTCAACATTGTAACCTCCTAGTTTTAAAATATCCAAAATGTAAAAACAAAAGAATTTGGCACCGCCAAGCTAACGCATTTGTGCCTATCAAATAAACGAAATGAATAAAAAAAAAAGTATAAAAATATTTTTGAAAAAAATTTAAGAATCGAATAGAAGACGCCATAGCCAAAAATAGAATTTTGCGCTTGGTCAAGTCTCCCCATGTTCCCCTACAATTCAATACACTGGGTAAGCTACATTCATTTTGCACTGTATTTCCTACGAAATGTTGTTAAATGAGCTCCTCACAATTAACCTACCCTACACAAACTCCTATTCCTGAAATATCTATAAAAGTAGTATGGGTTCCCTTCACTTTTGCTAGTAGATATTAACATTCCTTCCCTTCCTCGGAGATTGTAATTAATCCCAAATGTTTTTTTATTCCGACACGGTATAGTGGATATCTTGTTCAATATCAGTTGATCATTGTACAGCCACCCACGATTTGTGCAATCGTATATGCTATGCTATGTTATGCTACTCTTTGTCGCCTATTTATTGTTCAATATAGTAATAATCCATTTAAATGAGCCAAATAATATTTCGAGAAAACGAATTTCGTATTTCATTTTTCTATCTACAACCGCTAGAATAACCACCGAACAATTCCAAGTTGTCTAGATGGAACTTGATCACTTATCGGTGCAAAAAAAAATTCATTTGCGCGAGCCTTCTGACTTGTAACCATCGGATCGATCTGAAACGTATCTCGGAAAATGAGAAGTGAAATGAATAACTCCAAGCAGCGGTGTAGCCAAGAGGATGCTTTGTGGTTTAACCACACCCCCCCCCCCCCCTCACCAAAAAATAGATTTAAGTTAAAAATTTATTGATGCTGACTGATTTAATTCAGAATTGCAATGATAATTATCTGATCAGTACATTGCTAACCTATTGTTTGAAACATCACGATGACCATTGAAAAAGATCCTGATCTGTAACTGATCTATTGGTCTTGATCTCACAGTTGTCCAATAACATCAATATCAAATACTTGCCTAAAAACATTCCAATTGAAACTCATTCCAGACTTCTGAAATCAATCATAATCATAATCATAATATCCTATCATATTGAGTTCAGTTTTGAAGGGGTGTAATGTAATATGGATTAGGGTCTTTTTTAATAGGAAGCGAAACTGGAATTGCTTTAATGTCTATGAAACTTAGAACTGCTCACCGAAAAATTGCATAACCAACATTTGCTGAAAATATTTTTATTTTGAGAATGCGTCGAGTTGAGACGAAAACGTTATAGAATTAAAACCGAGTAACGAGAAAACAACCTTCCAAAGGGGGAATTTATGAAAAATGGCGTTTTCCGTTCCGCCAATTTCGCAAGTTTAGTATCTGCGATGAATTTTACCAACGTTAAACAGCACATCTTTTGATTAAATAATTTTGGCGTTATATCCTCCAAGAAGTATTTATGGCGAATTTATTCTTCAAACAAATTTAGTTCCAGACTTAATGTCTTCAGCAAAATTTTTGGGGCTATTACAAAACATTTTGTTGAAAACATGAAGGCTCCATGTGTTCAAGGTATTAATATATTTTAGGCTATTTTTATTTAATTTTAAATCAAATTATTATGATTTTACTGTTTATGATAAATTTCTTCTATTGTTTATAAACGATAAAATTTATATTTTATTCAAAGCTTGAGTTTGTGAAGCTCACAATAGAAAGTTATTTTAGAAAAAAACCAGATTAAGGAACACTACCTAAATATCGTTTTATAACTCGATATACTTCATGTACGTAGTATTCATGCCTACAATAAAGTTGTTTTAATGAAAGTCTCAACAAATTCGCTAAAGACAACGCCAAAGGAACTCTTACATTTTTTTGAAAAACTGATTCTCCATAATTTCAAAACTTCAAAGATGGCGGTTTCATAATTATGCCAGTTGGACAGAAAGGTAGATTTTCACCAAATCCCCACCAAACCGAAGTTCTGACTACCCCGCTGGCTCCAAGTAAGTAGAAACAAAGTCGTTCTACACTCGTTCACAAGAAACTTCTTCGAATTCTGCCTATCTATTATAATACATTGAAGACCCGATTTGATCAGCCCCCAATTTTATCAGCCTCATATGAAAATACGTTTGATGGGCTCTAGCAGACAAACAATGCTGAATTTGAGTTAATCCTTTCTTGACCATGTTTTCCTTATCTTGAAGATGCAAAAATACAAAAATCAATTTTTTTAAATTTTTGCGCTAGAAGACTACATTAAATTCAGAAATAGTTATTAGATTAGGGGAGCCAGAGGCTAGTTGGCGGTTGGGGTAAGTTGGCGGAAACCCCTTTTCTCCGTTTGTAATATACATAAAGCGCTGTCTCTCATTATGATCCTCAAGTAATGTGAAACGCATTATCCAATGAGTTTTGGTAGCAAAACATTTTGTTTAGTGGAAGCTGTGGGCAATATTGTGTTTTTGAGCATACTTTGCAAATTTTCATAATTTTAAACATTTTGTGTTATTTAAGGTGATTTTCAATCTATTCCTCGAATGATTATATTTTTCGATACTGCAGTATCCATCACATATCCATACACAAAAGTAATTTTTTTAAATCCCTTTTCATAAAATATGCTGCTGGGGTAAGTTGGCGGTGACGCACACGGGGCAAGTTGGCGGTACTATTTACAATGCAAAAATATTCATCAAATATTTTCATTTCTGGAATTCACTCCAAAGTAAGAGAAACTTTTTCTTGTGTCTCTCGTCAATGCAGGGGACAATTATTTCGGACAATCGCCAGAATAACTTCGAAAATTTGCTTTTGAATATGGAGTACGCGTCGAAGTTAAAATGACGGGGCGTTGAGACTGAAATATAGTAAAAAGTGTCGAAAAATATACAGTTTTATTGAAAAGACAATCGCCACATCTCATAAGGACCACTGATGTAATCGGATTTCCATTTGATTGCTTATTTTCTGGCATTCCCCCAACTTACCCCATACATACCGCCAACTTACCCCGGGGCTGGGGTAAGTTGGCGGCTTTTCCGCGTCACATATTTTTGTCTCTAGAACTGAAGACAACGTATCAATCATTTTCATAAAATTCAGAGATGTTGCCAACAGTCTGCCCTGTCATGTAACGTGATATATTTTGCAAGATCTACCAAAATCAAAGCGGTAAAAAATGAAAACTGAAAACACCGCCAACTAGCCCCGGTCTCCCCTACATCAAGGGAAGGGAAGATTATTTTAACAGCTTCAGTTTATTATGACGAAAAATAATGTCGCGATTTAGTCAATGTCCACATTTTGTCAGCCTAAAATACACCATGGAGATGATAAGAACCGGTCTTTACTGTATTTATTATTCACAGTAATATGTAGGACATTCCATTTTCTGAAGATATTTTCTATCAATTGCAACGAACTATATCAATTTTTGGTAGTTTTTAAGGGGTTATATTATCGACTTCTTCCAAAATTCGGCGAACCTATTCCCATTTGTGCGATAGTTTATGTTAAAAGGGAATCCTAAATTAATTGGTATACTTAAGGGTTTATAAATTGCAAATAGAGAAAATTCATAAATTTTAAGCTTTTCCTACACAATATTACAAAAGCTTCTTAAACAACTGTTTCTAATAAGATTATGTAAATTATAAAGTATTTGAAATTTTGTAATAGAAGTGACGCAAGGTTATCGAAAAGTTTCGTGAAAAAGAAAATTCCAGTAATGGTAATTTTCCCTAACGGGTTTCGAGAGTTTTGATTTGATCATTGGCAGGAATAATAATTCAGATACTACTGGGAAGTCATTTTTAGAAAAAGTCGATATCGAAGTAAAGTTTGAACTATGCACGCATGCACTTCAGAGGTAGCGAGATATCAAGAGCTGAACTTTCAGTGCTTAATTCTCAGCCGCGTTGGGAATTTTAGTAAACGCTATTGAGAGTATGAATCCATTCGAAAATTTGTTTTTCTAAGTTTTTGACTCAGTACAACATATATAACTCCTTTAGGAAAATTCAGTTTTCCCTACACAATGCATAGCTTGAAGAATTTATATATGTTATTAACGGAGCATTAGCCATAATTCGTTTGTATTTCTAGTTTATGAGCCATTTTTCCGAATTTCCATTAAATTGGTTTAACCTTAGTGATTTATTGCACTGATATTGTCCTATGCTAATTTGAGCGATTCTCTGAGTCCTGCCACTATCCCATGTAGTATGTGTTATCAAAAACCTGTTTTAATCCACCTAGCGGTGCAATTGTGCCTTTCTCATTTCTCTAAACTATGGCACGGAGGCTTTTTATGTTCAACATAATCGTGGAAATGTCCATTACATTCTTAGTACACTTTGCACTTATACACAATGGCATGCCAGCCACGAACTTGATGAGCTACGTGTCGACGGTGAAACACTTGAAACAAAAAAATATCATACTCCATTAGCCTAATCAGCATTAGATCAATGTTATCTGCTTGCTAACTCATTTTGTCATGCGGGGCTGGGTATGTGAAGAGGGCGAAAGTCCCATGAACGAACGACTCCCCAGCTTAAATTGGTATGCTTTGTGATATAGTGGTGGTTTAAAGATGATGGGGTTGAAAGGGAGGGGTATGAGGGCTGTATGGGGTGGTGGTCTGAGGGGTGATTTAAGGAGATTTTTAAAGGAGTGGCGCGAACAGTAGAGGGGGGGTGTAACCCCTCTCCGTAAACCATCAACTACGCTCCTGTTAAAATCCAGAAACCCTAAACGAGTCGAAAAAAAAATTTGGCCGGGATTAGGTTGACGTTTTTCAGAGTGATTGCATAACCTTTCTATATGAGAAAGGCAAAAATGTGCCAAAATCCAAAAAAGTGAATCGTAGTCAATTTTTTGTTCGAGTTTGCATCAAATCTCGACGTTTCATGCACCTTGAACACATTTAGCATCAAAAATAAAAATTCTATTTTTAATTTTTCCTATAGTTTATATGAGAAATTTCTGTGTGGCCGCACTCTGAAACCCGTAATTCCGGAACCAGAATTCCGATCGATCCAAAATTCAATAGCAGCCGATGGGAAGGTTGCACCTTTCATTTGAGACTAAGTTTGGGCAAATCGGTCCAGCCATCTCTGAGAAAAATGAGTGACATTATTTGACACATACGCACATACATACACACACACATACACACACACATACACACACACACATACATACACACACATACAGACTTTTTCCGATCTCGACGAACTGAGTCGAATGGGATATGACACTCGGCCCTCCGGGCCGGGATTAGGTTGACGTTTTTCAGAGTGATTGCATAACCTTTCTATATGAGAAAGGCAAAAATGTGCCAAAATCCAAAAAAGTGAATCGTAGTCAATTTTTTTTTCGAGTTTGCATCAAATCTCGACGTTTCATGCACCTTGAACACATTTAGCATCAAAAATAAAAATTCTATTTTTAATTTTTCCTATAGTTTATATGAGAAATTTCTGTGTGGCCGCACTCTGAAAACCGTAATTCCGGAACCAGAATTCCGATCGATTCAAAATTCAATAGCAGCCGATGGGAAGGTTGCACCTTTCATTTGAGACTAAGTTTGGGCAAATCGGTCCAGCCATCTCTGAGAAAAATGAGTGACATTATTTGACACATACGCACATACATACACACACATACACACACACATACACACACACATACAGACTTTTTCCGATCTCGACGAACTGAGTCGAATGGGATATGACACTCGGCCCTCCGGGCCGGGATTAGGTTGACGTTTTTCAGAGTGATTGCATAACCTTTCTATATGAGAAAGGCAAAACATCACGAAGCATCAAGTTCTAAATTTTCTCAATCGATATAATACCCGAAGAAAGCGATAAGAGTTATAAGAAATGTATCATCACACTGTTAGGTGGATTAAAAGCGTTTTATAGTTTCGCTTCATTTATCAACGTGGCATACAAACAGGAGAAGTAACGCATCAAAATATCACAGGCGCTCCGCTTCAATCCGAGGTACTCGTACTCCGATTTAGCAAAATTGTTCAAAGTGGCCTAATCAACTGTCTCCAACGCAATAACAGTGTTCGGGAAACGTTTGGTGACACTCAGAAAGCCTGGATAGGAGATAATCGTCAGCTGCCAGCCGCAGTAACGACGAAATGAGCGACTAGCGGTTTCAAGCGTCCGAAATGTCGGAAACAAGCTGGGAGTGTCTTCGGTAACCGTGCATCGAGCTAAAAACGAGCCGGGTATCGACTTATAACCAGATATGGACGTCAATTCGTGACAATAAACCAAACAAGACGGACAAAACACGATGTCGCAAGTTGTATGGTGCTTGGTTGCGATGGTTATAGACGACGAAATCTACAGATTTAAAACAGCTTCCTGGGTAGGATTTTTATACTAAAACGGAACGGGAGGAGATAGCAAGCATTCTCAAGCATATGAAACTGAAGTTCATTAAGAAATATCGGATTTGCCAGGCTATTTGTACCTGTGGCTTGTAAAGTGACATTTTCATTGCATCCGGAACTGTCAACCAAGAAATGTACGGGAACGAGTGTCTGGCAAAATACGTCTGGTTCCTTTCCTGATGTAACAATAGTGTTGCGTGCTGTTTTTGTCGGTTTAGGAATTCTGCCGTTATGTAAAATGGTTATAAAGTGGTGCCGATGTAGACCAGACTAGGGCTGAAAGCCCTTCCAACATACATACCCCTTCGAATTTCTTCGAAACTCGGACATTCGAAGACCACGTGTTCCGGTGTCTCACGTTCACGCACTCCGGGCAAAGGGTTGGCGAAGCATGCCCAAATAGGGTTAGTAGTACAGACCCTTCTTGGTGAGTACCGGTACCACGGTACTGACAACTTCAGTACCGGTAGTACCGGTAAAATACCGGTACTTGAAAATTGTCGGTACTTGCTACTGCAAAGTCATAACGCCACCTTGCTGGTCGATATTTTGAAATAGTCTCTTATATTAAAAGGTTTCCCCTGGTGCAAAACATGTCCCCATTAAAGTATACTGTGAGGTAGTGGTAGTTTCCAGTTCGTAATTTGCGAGTTTGCAACTACACGCTACTAAGAAATTAGAAAGTTTAACTGCACTACCAACTGAACAAATAAAATCAAACTCTAAAGTTTTCAGTTTTCGTAAGGCGACGCAATCATTACATTTGCTTTATGTAACCTTGTTATCGTTTCAAATTGATGCCCCCATCACAAATTTCCTATACACACTGCATGTCGCCCACGTGGGCCCTGCCTACATAAAACTCCAATGAGTGTCCAGTGCGGGTTGGAGAACCGAAGATCAATCACAGCAACTTTGCTGTATGGATGTCGTTTACTTATACTGATTGGTGTTATTACGGGATGGTTTCTGGAGACGAGGACCTTTTGATTATCGTCAGGGTTACGCTCTACGCCAGATATATACTTTGTCATAAAATACCGGTACTTATTTTTATTCAGTACTGGTATTTCGATATCGAAAATGGGACGGCATTCCCGCGATTTTCGGTACCGGAATGATAAGGATAAGGCAGACGGGAAGTGTTGATGCTCCACCTGCTTGACGGAAGGACGACGATCCATCAGACTCTTCCAAAGGTGTTACGGAATTGGATGTTTAGAAGGGTATAAGGTCTAGGATTCGCTCCAAGCAAGCGATGCGACCTGTAAAACATAGTTCTAGAGAAAATTTTCAATAGGACGTAAGTAACATTGAGAGCCTCTCTTTGTTTACTTTCTCTTTCGTTTAATACGACGTCATTACAACACTTTGCACTAATTTTCCAGTACAAATCGAAAGCCGATGGTTTTTACTAGAATATTATACAAAGAGTAGAGTAGTAAATGTTGAAATGGCCGAGTAATGAACAGAAGAGAAAGACCCCAAAGAGAATCTCTCATTGTTACTTACGTCCTATTGAAAATTTTCTCTAGAGTTTATTGTTCAATTGTTTAGTTGGTCTTCGAGTACAGAATCACTCGAAAAAGAAAAGATCTTAGGGTTACTGCTCCCTAATTCATCTTAGCACCTCTATTCATCCCACCCATTTGAACACATTAGTTAGAGCAGTATCTGCTATCTCTATTCAACGCATTAGCTCAAATGGTAGGATGAATAAGTGTACGTTGTACTCGACATTTCGCTTCGCTCAAACGCGAGCATTTTACATTTTCCAGGCAAAATTTTTAACTGTACTGCTTCTTAGGAACGAAGCAAATAAGATGACACCTGCTTAAGAGCAATCCAGTCAGTCTAAGTCGAGTTATAAACGAAATAGTGTGACATATTGACTAATGAGATGAATAAGGGATCGTCTACCCTATTTAGTTTTTGCTTTTTTAATTCTGGGTAGCCAGCTACCGAGAGTATCCTATGTTTTCTAAACAAAAGCAATTTGCTGACTGTGGAAGTATTGCCGGGAAAAGCTAATCTTACCTGAAGCTAGTGAACCGGATCACTTTTTATTGCAACAGTATCAGATTTCGCTATTTCGACACGGGACTTGGTCTTGATGTTTCGTCCAGCGGGCCGAGAAACGATCTGTATTGAAAATGTACAATTCGAAGAACTTTCCAAATCGTGACGAACACTAGCAGAGTGCTGACATGCGCCTGGAAAGAGAGCAAAGCTGTTAACAAAATACGAGTGCTATGACATTGATGAGGAGGCGCGGCGACGTGTTGAGGGCTGTTCAGGTCATTTAGAAAATTATAAACTCAATTTCGAAATTTGTTAATTATAGTTTTGTTGCTGCTTTGTCCAGAATTGTAAGTTTGTTCACAAGGGGGTATTGCCATGGGTACAAAAGTTATACTTATGTAACATTTCGTTGATCAAAATCATTAGTTTTGTTTACGACTATCGCGTCGTTATGACGATAGTTGGTGAGACATCTTTTCTACCTCCAAGCAAAACAAGCATCAAACTTTCACAATTCTGCATACAATCCATGTAGCTCTTGCTCAAACAGAACGAAATAGCAATGAAACTTCAAACTCTCGAGCCATCACTGGCGGGTCCGTGTGATCAAAAGATTTTAGTTTGGCTCCATCATTATTATCACGATAGCAGCAGCAGCAGTCGCCGCCGCTACCACTACCAACAGCACAGTAAAAATAATTACCTTCGGTCTGAGAGGGTACCGACCGGCCTCAAGTCAAGCGTTGGATACGGAGAACCGTGATAAAAACGGTTAACATAACAAAAACCGCATAGAAGAAAAGATATATTTGTGCGTCTAACACCTGTCGTTTGAACGTGCTGCACCCATTTGGCGGCAGGGAAAAGGGTTTTTTCAGTCAAAAACATAAAGATTGAGAACGAAGATGACTTATTATTATCATCTGAACTTCTATATGAATGAGGTTGAATGGAGAGATGTATTCCGAAAAACAATTCTTTTAAACCATTGAATTGCAATGTTGACAGTAGACAAGGTGCGTGCGACATTTTTTCCACAAATTATGCATGAGTCAAATTTCTTAAACCCAAATAAGTTATAATGTTATAATGTTTTCGTTTGAGGATCCATTTATCGGTAATATTAGTAATTGTAAAATTTTGACGAAAATATTACCAAATAGGAAGATTCTTCTCCGTTTCGATGGAACGTTTTCAGTATCACCCAATAAATTAAACATCATTCGGTTTGTTTCCTTGGTTGCCGCTTTCTTGCAAAATTAAGTTACTGTTTCTGTCTTGGAGATTGTTGAATGCTTTGATTTGTTTGTTCGATTTGTGTATTACGTCGTGAAACAATCTTTATTTCCTGTTTTTTTGTTGATGGTGCTTTTAGTTTTTTTTCTAAAGCGCTGGATAATGACGTCGTTGTTCTGGAGTTTCTGTGGAGTTGTGGTAGATGATTACAGTGCTGACACGTGGTCGGTACAAGTACACAGCATGATCTGAGAATAGGTCGATCCAGATTGCACTTTACAAGGAAGGAAGGAATGGGGTACTTCAACCATATTATCACCACATGTCAGGGATAAAATCCTTCATTCATTCCATATTGCGACATAAATTTGATAATACTGGCATCGGGTATCTGGAGGCAGATCGTGCAGTCTCACCTCGATTGCATTATATTCAACTTACACGGGGATTGTGACTCTAACATTCTTGCAACATTTCATGTTGATACGTAAAACAAAGGCTCCTGAAATTAACATTCGAACCGCATAGGCAACTCTTCTCAGTCAGTGACTTCGGGATTGTAGGGTTGTGGTGAGCACTTTCTAAAAAAATACGACGAATTACGCGAATTTCCCTCCTGGCTGTGTTGAACATAATCAATCATGGAACCCTAGATTCCGTGAATGAAAAGGACAGAAGTTCAGCATGGATAAAAGCAAATGCGTACATATGAAGACTAGTTTCAGAAGTTATGTTAAAGCAAGTACCTACATTCTGAAGCAACGAAAATGCGACCAAATTGAATGAAGCCCCCACTAGTACATGATATTTATAATGAAACTCGTGTTTAAACACCACAAAGACGACACTGAAATTGCAAAAAAAACTGCAATGAGACCACCAGCTGACGTTTACGTACTTTTGCCTGCATGTATTATTCAGAAACGGTGCAATCATTCAATTATACCCAGCATTTGCAGCCATAGCGTAGTTTCCTCTTCGCTGCACTGGACTGAGACAACTTAATTAACCCCAACAGCGTACCATCCATAGAGGCACTGCAGTATCCGTTCAAGTCAAGCCCAAGCCCAGCTCACATCGATCCCTGCAGGCAGTAGAAACTTTAATCAAATGATCGGTGCCACCCATCCGAGGTTAACCCTCTCCTCACTGCAACGGCGAGGGTTTCATCCCGCAGGCGGAGATACATACTAGCGTTGAAAGACTCCTTTTTAGTTTGCCGCAAACGAAAACTCGTATAACCGAACCAAGCTTTTGCAGTTCCGCCCGCTATCATGGTTAAACCGGCGTTGAGGCCACTGCTCTGCAGTGTGCCTTGCTAGGTGGCAACGGCGACTATTTCGCGCCGGTTGTTGGCGGCGAAGATCAAACAGTTTAAGTATAGCCATCGGAGCGGCAAAACACAAAAAAGACGCGCTTAACTCTTAAATAAAAGAAAAACCTGTATTTATCGGCGGCACGTCGGGCGTGGATAATTTTTTTCTGAACGATCTCCGCCGTGGGCAATCTATGGACTCTAATTTGGCTCAGTATTAGCTGAAGTTCTTGTTTTGCGACCATCGGTTGCCTCAGCAGAACGCCACAGGAAGAGGTTTCATTAAAAGCCCATCTATATAGCTCAGATTCGATTGTCGGTAGGCTTCAGAAAATTTTTGATTCGGATATCAGAATGAACTTTTTGTATTCTGTTGTTCTTGTGTTGAATTAAACAAGGCATTTTTTCACATGTCGATGTTGACATGATAGACCCAGTTAACTTTTTAAAATTCAAAACGGTGTGCAGGATAGAATTTGAACTGAATTCAAGAATTAAGGGGGGGGGGGGGGGGGGAGGGGGTTGGAAACACTTTCTTAGCGAATTTTTTTTTTAACTTTGCGTGGAGCGAATTGGATCAAAACTTTTGGATATTTTAGTGTATCATTTCAATAGCATGCTGTAATTTTTCAAGGCAAAAATATCGACAAACGACTCAGTGACGAAGATTTTTGTAGAACGTCTTTAGAAAAACATGATCTGCGGTGTTACCTGCCGTTCAAAAACTACTTAACCGATTCCTTTCAATTTTGCGTACATATTCTATGTTAAAAATACCTAACCCCTATGTTGAGTTTTTGAGATAAGTTTTCAATTAAGGGGTTGTTTACTCATTTTAACTAGGGTTGTGGTACCGGTAATACCGGTACCGAAAATCCCGGGAATTCCGACCCATTTTTGGTACCGTAATACCGGTACTGAACAAAAGCCAGTACCGGTATTTTCGGTACTATACAATTTTTCATGACAAATATGTTAACTCTGCAGGGGGATCTGTTTCAAAATATCGGTCTGCAAGATAACGTTTAATTATATTAATTTGCCTTCTAAAAAAATCGTTGAGATAACACCTTTGTGTGGGAATGAGGTGGGGCCATCATCATAATAATTCTAGAAGTTAAAGTTTTATTAGCGACATTCTGATTGGTTTCCATTAGTCACTGGGTGGCGCGTAATAAGACTATGGTCTAAGTCATGTCTGTATTTGGTTTGCTCTTAAACCTTATCTATAAAAGAACGAACAGCGTTTAGACTTGGTGAACTGCTTCAAATGGGGCGATTTGTAATTATTGGTGATCGAAAAATTCAGCAAAACTCCATAGTTTACAGGAAAGCAAGGAGCCTTGATATGCATTAGAGAATAGTGGGCAAACGACATAAAGGTCGGAACCAATTTTCAGAAAAGCAAGACAGGAAATGAGATTAACCTGCTCGGATTTACTGCAATTTTCGCTTTGATTTACTGTTGTTAATAGGGTTTCATACATTTACCATCTATTTAAATCGACGAAAGTCGCACCACTTAGCAGTTATTGATTTCAAAGTGGCCTAGATTTCGAAATAAAAGAAGGTGCCTTATATGAAAAATATCTTCTGTGAAATAAGTCTTGCCATTCCGAAGCAATTAAAAACAATAAACATGTTTTTTGATCAGCACAAAACAATCATCTGAGAATAAGATCATCAGTTTGAGCATTCAATTTCAGTTTGAAGTTTTTTTCGAATTTTTTAAGAAAATATTCGAGTACCGGGACTTTGCCGGTACTGAGGGCTTCAGTACCGTAGTACCGGTTCTCGCCAAAAAGGATCGGTACTGCGAACCCTAATTTTAACCCATTCATGCCCATGTTGTTTGTGGACAACAACGTTTTTAAACAGCTATAACTTTTGATTGAGGCAAGATTTGCTCACAAAAATAAGTGAGGCTAATGACTGTGACTATTGTCATTCATTTGAATACTAACAGTTGCAAGGATCAGCTCTAGAACTGAAGTTCTTGCAGTTTGTCTGATTGCATTCCATAGGAGCAGTGCTGCCAGGGACAGTTTACGTTGACGACGAAAAATGAATTTTTCATATATCTTCGTTATGTTGCAATATTACTGAAAACTGACAAAAATTATCAATTTAGAGTGCCTTTGGCTACGTTTTCCACACAAGTGGACTATTGTAAATATTCTAGGAGAATTGTATTGAGCATTGGAAGCTAAAAATTGAGCAGCTTCTGGCACTGCCTATCCTTATGAAAATGGCTTTCGTGTTTCTTGACCCCACCGTTTTCATACAAAAATAGTTTTGAAATCCTACTTGCACTAGAAAAAAGTTGGGCATGAAAGGGTTAAATAAAAATTTCATTTTTCACGAAGAATTCTGCCTTTTCATGAGTAAACACCCCCTTAAATAAAAAATTATCTCAAAAACTCAAGGTAGGGGTTGAATATTTTTAACATAGAATGAGTGTACAAAGTTTGAAAGAAATCGGTTAAGTAGTTTTTAAATGGCAGGTAACACCGCAAATCATGTTTTTTTCCAGATACGTTCTACAAAAAACTTCGTCACTGAGTCGCTTGTCGATATTTTTGCATACAAAAATTACAGCATGTTATTGAAATGATACACTATAATGTACAAAAGTTTTGATCCAATTTGCTTCACGCATGGTTCTAAAAAAATCGCAAAATGGGTTTTTTTCAACAATCATTCTACTTGTTGTTACTGCAACAAGGTCCTGGTCGGCCCTATTTTGAAAATTTTGATTTTTCACAAAGCTGCGCACAACTTTTTTTTCATTCATTTATTGCATTCTATTTAGAGCATAGAGAATTATTTTTTTTTTTTCAACAGATATCGAGCTAAAACTTTTCAATGTTTGAATAATCTACAGTGGTGGGGGCCCTAGTTTTAGACCTCTGGGGCAAGGATCGTCTCTCTTAAAATTTAACAAAATTACACAGTGTACCTATTCTATCCTATTCTCCTTAACTAAGTCAATTGCCTAAGCCTAAGATCACTAGAAACAGAGAAAATGGCAATATACATTATCAAAAATATTAGTTATAGCTTTCATGGGTTTTTTCTAACCATACTCGGTGCGCTGAAAATCGAGTCTAAAAAGTTATGCGATTTAAAATATCTGGGGCCACATTGATATTGATTTATGAGGGCATCAATTTGTCCAGTTAATATTTTCTCACAAGTACTTCTGAATGTATTTCACCTTTTTGCCAGAACTGACAGCGATCGACGTAAATTTCATTCTAATTAAGTAACTGTGTAGTGCGGTTTGTACACGAATGGCATCCTGGACCCATTTCTCTTCAAAAGTTTTGGCGAATTCAACGTCAACATCACTTGCGAGCAATATATAGTTGAGAACTGGTTGCTTCTAAATGTTAAATTAGTTATGGAATTTGCGTTTCGACTTTGTCTCATCAGAATCCGACATTAACTTAGTGAGCAAACCCCTAGTTATGCGTGATGTCCCGCAAGAAAACGAATTCTGAGTAAGCTGATGAGAATTAATGAAATCGGAGCTTGGTTTGGCTTAGCAAGGCAATGCAATATGCACTATGCTATATTTCTCCTTAGTGGAGAAATAATCAGAAAAAAACTATTTTTTCTTTACTAAAGAGAAAATTGTTCAAAACCACATTTGCCAAACCAGATGTTTCGATTTCACTAGTTCTTTTCAGATAAAAATGCACTACTTTTCTTGCAGGACTAGTGGTTTTCTCAGAAACACAAATCGTGTTTTCGTTTTTAGAGCTAGCGTTAATCAGGCGCTAGCTTAGTCCGATCATTAACCTACCGGAAGTCGCGCATATGGCTCACTGAACGAGCAGCCGCTGATGCTCTAAGACGATTTCGCTAGCTTTTCAGAGCAGCGTGCACTCAGTGTTCTAGCGCCACTGCCGGAAAGTGCTGATTAGACGAAGTCGAAACGCAAATTCCATAACTAATTTAGTTATATGTTTTGTGCTCTACACACGCAAAGATGGTTTTGTATAATTTTCTCCTTAGCTTGAGCTTGGGCTTGTGCGACCACCCCTGACCTAAATACATCTATTGGATTTACACCACAATTGTACGTCCAATACTGTCATACGGATGCCTTGTGTGGTGGCAGAGGGGAGAGGTGGTGACAGTCCAGTCAAAGCTAAACCATCTGCAAAGAATGGCGCTCATGGCGTTGACTGGTGCTTTCACCACGACTCCGACTGCTGCTCTTGAGGCACTTCTAAATATCAAACCATTACACATACACTTAAAACAAGAAGCACTATCATGTGCATACAGACTGCAGGTTACTGGGCTTTGGAACAGTAATCATGTTGATCTTGCTACCAGTCATACACGATTGTGGTCACAAATGGTTACATGGGGTGAAGATATTCTTGCTCCCAGCGATATTACACTCACTTGTAGTTTTCCTTACAGGACATTTCATGTGAAGATTCCCTCTCGAGAGGAGTGGTTGTCTGGCTTTATGGAAAGACAACAACAAACGCAAGTGGTTTGTTACACTGACGGTTCTCTGATGGAGGGACGTGCTGGTGCTGGTGTCTACTGTCGTGAAATGAGATTGGAACAATCTCACTCACTAGGTAGATGCTGTACTGTATTCCAAGCAGAAATCTTTGCGATTATGTGCGGGGTGCAATCGGCCCTTCAACTGAGTTTGTCCGGCAGAGTTATAAACTTCTGCTCCGATAGTCAGGCTGCAATCAAGGCTCTTAGCTCAGACAAATCCCGGTCCAAGCTAGTGATCGCGTGCCGAACCCAAATCGAAGAACTAAGCATTGTCAACACTATCTACCTTGTCTGGGTGCCCGGACATTGCGGTATTACTGGAAATGAATGGGCTGACGAATTGGCCAGGGCAGGCTCAGCGATTGACTTCGTTGGTCCTGAGCCCGCGCTGCCAATTTCGACAAGTTGGATAAGGGAAAAAATACGGTCCTGGGCTTCGTCCGAGCACCGAAATTATTGGAGAAATCTACAAACGTGTCGCCAAACAAAGGCGTTTCTAGAACAACCATGCCCAGTGGTTTCGAAAAATCTCTTACATTTTTCGAAGCTCCACTGCGGCATGCTGACCAGGGCTTTAACCGGCCACTGCAAACTCAATTATCACATGGCAACTATTCAGCGCGCTGACTCTTTTTCATGTGATCTTTGTGAATCCGACTACGGAGCCTCATATCATCTGATATGCAACTGTCCAGCGGTAGCGCAATTGCGATTTTGAGTCTTCAGCCGTCCTTATATAAACGAAACCATGTTTGGTCGACTGAAACTCAGAGACATACTAAAGTTTCTTATCCAATGTGGTAAAGAGCTTCAGGCTTATTCGCAGGCAAGTTGAACTACTTGTGAGTTTAACTTACCTGTTGTTTATTTTTGTTTTGTGTTGTTATTTTTCCCACCCTTCCAATTCTACTTCCCCACACCTCCTTGTCCTTTCCTTCCGCTCAGGAAATGATGAAAACACACGGCAAGGCACAAATCCCCGACTATGTCCGGGGAACGTGCCATTTGAGCCAATATATTCTGATTCCTGAACCTACCGGAAGTCGCGCATATGGCTCACTGAACGAGCAGCCGCTGATGCTCTAAGACGATTTCGCTAGCTTTTCAGAGCAGCGTGCACTCAGTGTTCTAGCGCCACTGCCGGAAAGTGCTGATTAGACGAAGTCGAAACGCAAATTCCATAACTAATTTAGTTATATGTTTTGTGCTCTACACACGCAAAGATGGTTTTGTATAATTTTCTCCTTAGCTTGAGCTTGGGCTTGTGCGACCACCCCTGACTACTACTCCGTTATCGATCTGGACTAGCTGAAGTTGCACAGGGAATACGTAGATAATTATGCTTGAGAGTAGCAAAACATCTTTCAATGTGCAACTCCTGGTAATCCCAAAGTGTTTATTGAACAATACCGGCGCCGGGCAGGCCTGAACGTAGATCGCGGAAGGAAAGGGAATGAATGTTAGTCCGATACTTGCTTTTACTAGATGACGAATAAAGTACTGCGCACTCCACAATTCAAAATGAAATGAAAATGTCAATATTTCTAAAACAAAAATTTTCGGCAAAATCCAAAAATGCGTGTCTATTAAATTTGTTTAAACAAGCGGGAAAAAATATTCATCGCGTTTGAAGATATCGATATTTTTTCCTGAAATCCTTGCGATTTGTAAAATAATGACCCATAAGTAATGTGACATATCTAATTTAGATTACCCCAAAATGGCGTTTGTCATAAGATAGCACAACAACGACGAGTTGTTATCGGAAAAATGATTGAAAATTGACCAAAATTTGGCCAAACGAATCGGAGTTTTACAACGTAGTCACGGTAGACATTTATCTCCAATTATTTAAAAACACTAAATTGTGACCATATGCTACCAAAAATAAATGAGCAACAATAGTTGACAACGATTTTTTGAGCATTTTATTTCAATTTTAAAAAAGAGGTAACCCCTTGATTATGACAATTTAAATTATTTGTGCACATCTAAATGATTGACAACTTGGGGAAATGCTACCAACTGAAGAAATTTCCAGTGAAAACAGATGGGAATACATCCCAAAGTCAGCAAAACGTTAGGAGGCCAACTTCAGTTCGTTGGCAGCTGAAGAAAAATTATAATGCATGTCTCAGAAATCTTCTACTTCTTCCGTTCACTTTCTGAAAGCTGATTGCTAACATTTTTAGCTAACCAGCAGAGGTGCCGGTGATTGTCGATTTGCGCTGGAAAGACTGATGGCAAAATTCCCTTATGTTCGTCGGCGGTCCAAAGCAGCGGGTGTGTGGCGAAAGTAATTAACTTTATTATTGCCTTCCCGTCTTTGTGCTAAATGTACGGGATTACTTATTGCTTCGGGCGTTTTCGTAGTTATGCAACAGGGGATACATTAGTCGATGTTATGGTGTAAAATAAAAATGTAAAAATATGTATCAAATTGGTGCAAAATACTTTATCTGTACCTACCTAATGGAGTAATTGTTCTTTTCTCATTAACGTCCATAGCATTTATGACTATGCTCACCTGTTGATTTTAACAATGACATCTTCCTTAAACCCCCTTACCTAGTGCTTCCGAGAAATTTACTACCCATTTAAAAGTGATTTGACTAATACTGAAGTCTGTCGCATTCTTCAACAAGATTATTATAGGGTAGACGAGCCCTTATTCATCTCATTAGTCAGTATGTCACACTATTTCGTTGATAACTCGACTTAGAGTGACTGGATTGCGGTTAAATAGGTGTCATCATCTTTGCTACGTTCCTAAGAAGCAGAACAGTTAAAATTTTTGCCTGGAAAATGTGAAATGCTCGTGTTTGAGCGAAGTGAAAAGTCGAGTACAACGTACCCTTATTCATCCTACCATTTGAGCTAATACGTTGAATAGAGATAGCAGATACTGTTCTAACTAATGTGTTCAAATGGGTGAGATGAATAGAGGAGCTAAGATGAATTACGGAGCAGTTACCCTAATTGTCAAAAGTAGCCACCCATACTGCCTATGATCGCAATCAATCCCATAACAATAGGAAAACCCACAGAAAAGGGGGTAAATATGCGATCATGGGCAATATAAATATGTAAAAGAGATCCCCTTGGTGCAAATATTGATCGGATTGAGCGCTTTCTTGAATTTTATCAATGCCAATGTAATCAACGACACATTTTATGCGCAACAATGATCTAGATTTTCGTATTTCAAAAGCTTTGACACCATGTATTTTTGACCACGGATGTAACCACAGTGCACAGTCTTACACAGTCTTATGGAAACTCGAGATTTCTCCTTTCGTTTTCCGTTTATCGCTATATTGTATCCCAAAACGACGTTAAATATCCAATTTTAAAACCCACTCTTCAAACTCGTTTCAAAAACTAAGATAAATAATAAATAAGGTAAAGTCAAATTTCGTTTTTTTGTAGTTTTTGTACCCAAAAACCGAACAATATACTCACAAAGTATAACAAATCAGTATTTTATAAGTTTAGAGTAAAAATCTTTTCAATTTAAAATGATTCGATGGACTATTCTGGTTTAATAAGCGATCTACGAAAAAAGTTTCGAGTGATCAAAGTCACCCCGATGATCAAAGTCACCCCGGTTTACGGTATACTCTAATACGTCATTTATGAATGAGCGAGATTGTTCAAACAGAACTCTTATTTGTTGACACTAAAGGCGATTACTCATTGGCAGTACCTACGACCACAGGTAGATAATGCAATTGCAACCGTCACTGCTTTCCTTTGTATGGCCAAGTATTGAGCCTTGCTGTAGGCCGTCGGTGTTGTTATCAGCAGGTATACTATTTCATTCCATTGCATGGTAGAACACACTCTACTCACTTTTGCTATCTTATCCGATCCTAATGATACACACATTCGCATATTTTGAAGATAAGGTAGAATTCAGTATGCTTCGGCGAATTCTCTATCGATGGACAAAAATAACCATTTGAAAATTAGCACTTGCTGAAGAAACACTTGTTTAGCATATAAGCGAAATGTGATTTTGGTGTAGACAAACGTTCGATAAATTAAATTAAACGACTACTCTTTGATAATGAAAGACATGTTTTCGAAAATCGTAGTGATTAGTGTAATTTTAGGTAGTTATATGTTAGTTATACAAGGAAGTGTCATAACGAATCGCGATGGACATGTTGAGGTGTGTCCAAAAATGTGCACCTGTGATATGGTCGAAGGACTTAAACGTGCTGATTGCAGGTATGATTCTAGCAACAAATACAGTCTACTTCCAAACAATTCAGCAAGTTACTCTAGTGTCGCTTCAATCCACAAATGTTATAACTCGGATTTCCTGTCGAAACTATAGTTCTTATCAATATCTATCAATTTACAAATCAAACGATGCAACTTTTTATTTTCAGCCACGAGAATCTTATCAACACATACACCGATGTTCCAACTAGTGTGGAAATTTTGGATTTAAGTATCAACAAGATATCGTCTGTGGAGGATGACAGTTTGATGGTATACGGTCTATAATATGGATATAAATGACATACTCATAAAACTAGCGTTTATATTTTTCGCAGAATTACAACAACTTGGTGAAATTGTTCCTATCGGATAACTCGATTCAAACACTTTCATTGCACGCCTTTTCCGGCCTGCAAAATCTAGAAGTTCTTGATCTTTCACATAACCGTCTGGAGAAGCTGCATGAAGATCTGTTCGAAAACAACGATAAACTGATCGATCTCAACTTATCGAACAACAATTTCATCTATCTGGAAAATCGACCTCTTTTGAGAAGCTCATCAATCATGGTAATTTCATTTATTTCATTTAATTCTATATTATTTCAATGCACATACAAATTGATGTAGTAGTAAAGTTCCAATACTACTAAACTACTCGGACTTTAACGAATACAATCAAACTTTTCTGCCTCACGCCCAAGGTGATCGATTAAGTAACGATTTGTAATGATTAAAGATGCGGTAGCTCACGCCTAGCTAAGTGGTTCCTTATATGAAACACTGGTTGAGTGCTGAGGAATTCCATGAGAAACCGGCCGACCGCAAAATATGACCATCGTCGATTCGAACGAAACTTTGCAGGTGTGTTCGCTGTATGAATCTCCATGATATTCTCTGGCAATTGGAATATTTTGATACAAGAGTAATTTTTCAAAAGGGCGTAAACGTTTCTACGTGTATGAATTTCAAATTTTTTTGTTCGATTACTGTATTTTATACAGCAAAACTATCTGAGAACAAGTTACAGGGAATGAATACTTCTGTCCGAAAAAAATATACACTGAAAAAAATATTGTGTCATTTTTCAAAAAAACAAAAATTTATGATAAAAATTTAAATTGCGAAAAAACCCATTTTTTTAAATTTTTCATATTTTGTTACCAAAAACCTAAAGAGAAAAGAAACATTTTGAATGTGATTGCCTGATGGAGAAAAAATCGGTAAAAAAGTTTTTCTAACAATAACTTCGTACATGTTTTTAAATTTCATACTAATTGACATACAAAATTGTAATTTTATTACAGAATATAATTCTAAGCACCATTTAAAATCAAAATGCATTTAACAACAATCTTCCAAAATGCGATAGTTTTCGAGATATTTGAAATTTTGCAACTTCAAAAACAATTAATTCGTGTAATTATGCTCTTTTTAAAAGTTATTCGCGTTACCCCATCAAAAAATGTCAAAAATTTAATGTTTATCGTTTTAAAGACGTAAAAGCAACTTTTTTAGTGTATTTGGATCCTGGAGAAGCTTTCAATAAAAAAGTTTTCCTAACAACAACTTTTGACATTTTTTTATAATTTTTATTATTTGCAGTCAAAAATACAATTTTCTTTTTGAATATGATTCTAAACACCATTTTAAATCCAAATGCTCTTAACAAAAATTTTCTAAAATGTAGTAGTTCTCGAGATATTTTAACTTTTGTATTAACAACACAATTATTTTGTTTTATTACGACCTTTTCATAAGTTAGTCGCATTTCTCCATCAACATTAATAGGTTTTTCAAAAGGCCCGTAAACTTTCGTGCAACTTTCTCTTTGACATCAAGGCGATATTGTAAACCATTTGAAAGTTACATGAAAGCAACCAAAATATATTTCAACCATAGGGTCTGTTTAAACTATATAGCTGAATCATATGTTGGTTGTTTTCATGTAACTTTAAAATGTTTCACATGAATTCACAATGAATAACTTTTAAAAAGAGCATAATTACATGATATAATTGTTTTTGAAGGAGCAAAATTTCAAATATCTCGAAAACTATCGCATTTTGGAAGATTTTTGTTAAATGCATTTTGATTTTAAATGGTGCTTAGAATTATATTCTGTAATAGAATTACAATTTTGTATGTCTATTAGTATGAAATTTAAAAACATGTACGAAGTTATTGTTAGGAAAACTTTTTTATCGATTTTTTCTCCATCATGCAATCACATTCAAAATGTTTCTTTTTTCTTTAGGTTTTTGGTAACAAAATTAAAAAAATTAAAAAAAAAATGGGTTTTTTCGCAATTTAAATTTTTATCATAAATTTTTGTTTTTTTGAAAAATGACACAACATTTTTTTCAGTGTATATTTTTTTCGGACAGAAGTATTCATTCCCTGTAACTTGTTCTCAGATAGTTTTGCTGTATAAAATACAGTAATCGAACAAAAAAATTTTGGTTTTCGTACACGTAGAAACGTTTACGCCCTTTTGAAAAGTTGCTCTTGAGTCAAAATAATCTTATTACCTGTGGAAAATATTTAGTCTTGCATGACGGTGAAACGTGTAAAGTTTCATTGGAATCTAAGATGGTCGGTCACGATTTTAAAGATTTTCGGACGGATCTTCGTGGAATTCCTTTGCTTCAATGTTTCCAATAGTATTCTTAATCCGATTCTCATAGGTAACACATGTCGGTTGAAGGCACAACTAGATTCAACGATAGGATTGAATAAAAAAGTTGTGTTTATTGATAACTATGTCTTCCATGTATAATGAAATTTCGAATTTGACATAGCAGGACTGAGTCTCGCCGCGGTTTGGGGGTCGGAACCCAGCACGGAACATGTTCCAACTTGTTTGCTAAATCTTAAATCAGTTTCGATTTTGAATTAGTTTCAAAGTCAAAATTATTTCAAGCCAACATTTTCACTGATTTTCATTGAATGGGATTATCACGATTGCACAATTTTCATTTCAAACTCCAAATTACAAATTTCAGACCTCAAACCTCAAATGTTACTAGAGATAAGATCGATTCAATCATATTTCATAATTGTCTAAGAAAACTTCATACTTGTTTATAGCATACCCGCATAAATGAAAACAATAAGTGGATAATTTGTATTATTGTTTTTCCACAATTTGTCATATTGTGATTCGACAATAAACACACCATACAGCAAATTGTTTCTGTCATTTGGGGTATTGTTTTCAGTTCGATAACCATTTGTGGAATATGGCGTTACGTTATGTTACAATAAAAAACGACGATCTTTTCGAACATTTTTTCATGGAATGTACAATATACACGCACATTACCACAAATAGTCGCTTAGTTTCGAGTTCCTACTTCTTATCGTATAGTTCAAATATACATCGAAGACCCGTTTTTATCAGCCCCTTTGGTGTAACTTTGCTTGACAAAATGGAGGCAATGACAAAACACTTTGCTTGACAAAATGGGGGCAATGACAAAATGGGGGTAATGATAAAAACGGGTTTTGACTGTAGTTCTCTAGCGAAGTACTATACAAATAAAAACGTACAAATCTATGGTAGGATTTTGACAAACAATATTGGAAATAGTTATAGTGTGTTTTTGTTATTATACTGACCATGTTAACCATAGATGCAACAATAACACTTATTGTGAAAACAAAATGATCAATTTTGTAGAAGCGTGCAGAAACTACTTTATCGACGCTGTTAAAAGGATAGACTAAAGTGAAAAACCTTACAATGTTGGTATTTTGCGCATAGTTTATCACATTTTTAACGCACGCAATATAGTTTCAACCGATATTTAAAATTCGATTACCTGCCATCTGGAAAGTGTCGAGTTGATTGTTGACATCAGTGGTACTGCCGCTTTATCCAATTGAGCTATTTCCGCTATAGAGCAAAGAACACAATTTTCATTATATTATCTTCTGAGCTCATCCCCATCCTCATCTTGAGCTGGGCAAATCAGAATTAGCTAGCACCGATAATTTTTAGTTGTGTAATGATTAACCATGACCATAGGAGAATATGAACATACCATATCGCATATGATTGAAACTACCATGAAGAAAGCATCAAGTAGTACATGTTTATATAATAATACAGACTGTATTACACATACACATTCACTAGTTTATTGTTACATTATTTAACAACCATCTAATATAGCCTGAACAATAAACATGTGTTATGGGATATAGTAACCATTACAGGTGTTGCTTTTGCAATGTCCATACAATATGAACATAGATTTTATACAGACAGTATAACAATAGTTCTACAATATCCCCAATAGTAACGACGAATTGAATGGTATATAGTGGTATATAGGGAAACAATATCCAGTACTGTAACCATAAGTGACATTGTATATGTTGATGACCATGTTAATGGTTCGAATGTTAAACAAACAATATCTGATATGGTATCGCTAGTGAACAAAACAGTAAATAGACGTAATGTGGCATTGTTGAAATATATTATAAAGTACTAAGACTTCCTCTTTTATAAATATTTAGAACATAAACTTTATTTTTTCTGTTGCTAACATTTACAAAAGTTTTGCCGAAATATTTTTGCAGATTGAGTGAATTACATATTACCAGGGATTGTACTATTATCTGATATTGTATACACACCTAGAAAAAATCGTGTAAATTTACGTCTCCTAACCATAACATATACGAGCATCAAAAATGACTTACTTTAACGTTTCATTTTAATTTTACATGACCTTGAATTTCGCAAATCAAGTAATTTTACGCCACATATGGCGTTTGTTCTAAATGGCAGTGCGTGTAATTTTATGTCATTGCGCATGTAAAGTATATGTTTCATGTAAAATTAAACCGAGTGCGGTTATATTTCGTCATTTCGTGAATTACGGTTTACTAAATTATGTCATGCTTGCAATTACGTCAACGATAAAATTCATATTTTTTTGGTGTGTACTTATGCAAAAGGCAGCAATAAAAATAATAAATTGATGTTCTGCAATGACGTAGATCAAGCCTGCTAACATCTATACAAACCAAATTCGACGCAGCATCTTGTCCCACCCAATCGATTGGGATCACTTTGAAACGTCAAAATGACATCACATGTTCAATATTCTAATATACAAGGTATTAATTCTATGCCAATAACTTCAGTCACCCTCGTGTGTAAACCAACTTAACTAACAACGTAGTTTAAATTTATAATACAGCGATGACCCGTTTCTATGGTCTCATTAGGGGAGACTGAGGAGACTTGATCCCCGGGGAGACTTGATCCCATCATTGTAACTCGAAGGCGGATCAAAATACATTAATCGAATATACTAGAAAGTTTCGCAGTTTTATCTAAACATAAGTTTCTTTAACACAAAAAATTAAATTGGACATGTGTTACCGAATTTTTACCGATTCAAAGAAAAAAATCTCGGAAGAACTGAAGAAGATTTATTTTATAAATTTTCAAACTTTTATACAATTGATAAAGTCACCCACTACATACTATATTTTTGCATACAGAATTGCAGGAGAATGTCAATTATATGAATACGTTATGATTAAGCTGATCTTTTTTGTTCAACTATACTTGTACTAAAGTTTGCTGAAATAGATGCTATGGGTTCACTTGATCCCTTCAAATTTGTGGAGATTTGATCCCCTTCGCCATGCTTCATACACACCACTGAAAATAATCAAATTCACACCAGAACACATGAAGTCATTGTTGCCATAAAATAACAAAACATACTGTCAAAAATGAACGCTTCATCGTACAGAAACTTAACTGTAATTGTTTACTACAGTATACGTAGAAACCATGCATCCCACATTTGACGTTTCTCAACCATAATAACGACACTGCACAGAGATTTGGGGAATTCATAAAAAAAATCTTGTGGGAGATGTGTAATATGTAGTAACAAAAATAGTAATATGTAATCACAACAATTTAATCAATACCACAATACATTTATAACATTGAATGGGGTTAGGTACCTATTTTTGTCCTATTAGGGAGGGTACCACATTATTTCATTATTAATTTTATTATTTCAGCTTCTTTGCTTTGTTATTATGAGCCATTTTTTATTTCGATTATAGAGGTTAAAGCCTTAAGGTCATTCGCCTCTTATTAAGAGCCGATATAATAGCAAAATTGTCTTGAGAATAGTGAAAACCTTCTGTTTGAGCGCAGCAAAAACTCTAATCGAGTACCCCAATTATCGCAACACCATTTGAGCCAATGCGTTGAGCAAAGATGGCAGACGCTGCTCTAACCAAAGGCTTCAGATGGGTAGGATGATAATAGAAAAAGGGTAAAAATAGGCTTATTAGCTTATTACATGCTCTTTTAAACAAAAAGTTTTCAAAAAATAATCAAGTGTCCCCAAATTAGGGATCGAGTCTCCACTAATCAAAGAATTTTCCAGTTTTTTGTTGTTTTCCAAAAATGCTCATAGCTCATGTCCAGTTTAATATTTCCATGTAATTTTTTATGATTATCAGTCAACCCTAGAAACAATATAAAACTACAAAAAATACATAGTTTTTGTATCATTCCACGGAGTAGGATTGAAAAATAAAAAAGGGGATCAAGTCTCCTCAGTCTCCCCTACCTAGTTGACCCCATTCTGCTCTACCTAAAAAACTATTAATTTTTTGCTCCCCACTAATCATTTCTATCGTATTTCTATCCGCAGTACCTCCACATGAGTGATTGCAAAATACCACAACTGTACGAGAGTTTGTTCCTCTACCTACCAAGCCTTCGAACGATGGACCTGTCAAATAATCTAATGATCACGCTCTCCAAGGAACCCTTCATACATCTCAAGAAACTCCGCAGCATCGATCTGCACGAAAATCGATGGCAATGCGATAGCTCTTCAGTTCGTAGTACGATCAGCTGGATGAAGAAACGGGTAGCCTCTATTCAGATCGAAAATTGCTGTAAGATTACTATCAACTATGAAATAAATGATCAATAATTTACTAAAGTATCATACATATACATATACAATTTCAGTTATCAACCCTTACAAGTCGAAGTCAAAATTTGAGAAAATGGAACTAGATCCCGGTTATAGCGAAAACAAAAATAATCGCGAAGAAATTGTGATCGAAAAGGTTTGGGGAGACGCAACTACTACTAATTATTGGACTTCGTTGAAGGAGAAGACATGCGCGTACAATGAGGCGATGGATCCAAACAATCGCAAGACATGCGAGAATTTCATTGAGTGTCAAAAGCGCTTCAGTGAGTTATATCACGCTTACACGGAAGCAAAGACAGAAAATAAATCCGATAGGTCAAACAACACTATTTACAACAACAGACTAGCTACTACATTGCTACTCTGTGGAGTATTTATTGGTGCTTTGTTCGGATCGTTCGCCACCTACTCGTTGATTTATTTAGCACAAAAGTGTCGTAGATCCAGAGATAATGCTACGAGTCCAAAAACCAAAACTCTACAAGAACTTAGAAGAGAGTTCAGAAAGAGAAACATATTTGAACGTAGGTCACTATTTAGAATTTTAGTACAGTTCTTAGTCTTGATAGTTATTCTCTTATTCCACAGATTCTCGACTGAATGATTCCCCATCGGATAACTTTAACGGTAGAAACCTATCACAACGAGAGCAATCACAAATCTACAGAAATCACGAAAACACCCGTCAGTTTCTAGTGAACCTATTTTCAAAAAGGCAACCTCGCTTTGTTCGCAACAATTCCCAAATCGCTAACCTACAGAACCGTTATGTACCTCCGATCCGTATACGTAGTGAGCACTATCCTGCTAGTGCATCTCCCGCCGCACCGACAAGTTCCAGTTTTATTTGGGAATCGGCGCGCCAAAACCTGGAAAACCAGGAACGGGAACGAATGCTGGACAGTTGCGAAGATAGCAGGCAGTCTTCAGCACTGTCTGTATGGAACAATTATTACGGCATCGATGAGCCCAGGGAACCTGATCCATCTACTGCAATCTATGAGGTGGTTCCAGTAGGGAATACAGTGGCGTCAGTAAGCGGTGCTGTAGTTGCACGAGAAACACCACCGCCACCATATGCGGATTGCAAAAAACATTCGAATTAATATACTGCACATACTTTAAATATACTTGTACAAATAGAATTTATTACTGACTGAAATAGTAGGTAGGTATGGCTAAGCTGAATAAAACAACCCACTTAAAATGAACTACTTTTTGAAATAATTTCTGTCTTATCTCATCCTTGATTCAATTTATGAACATTCCGGTACACTTCAGAGGAATTTTAATGGTATAAGTATACATCTTAGTCCGGTCTGACTTAACACCGACCATATAGTAGAATCATTTTTTTCGATTGGCATTGTAAGGTTTTTCCACTAATTGGGTTCTTGTTTATTTGCCCGGCGGCGAAAAAAACAAAAAAATATTCAATATACCAACTCCTCGTTACGTTCTGCGACCTTTGCTGGATGCTTCTGGTGGCCGGAATGTTCTCGCGATTTCTTGCCGCTTCCGACCGGTAGGGATCCCAATGGCCGCTGTTACCAGCAGTTTTCGTTGGCTGCTACGGCAACAGTTCTTGGCTTTTAGCTAAGGAGGTAAGCGAAGCTCCTTTGTTGGAACCTCCCTAGCGACGTTGGAGATAAATCACCGGATCGTTTACTCTCCGCAAGCGATCCCGGAAGTCACCGCAATACACTTCCCAGGGAGAACCTATGTCAGCCAAGCTTCATTCTCGAGCAGGCAATCAACTGAGGAGGAACTTGGCTCATTCGACTGATCATCCACAGTGAGAACGGTTGGTGTTCGGTTCCTTGGGTTTTAGCCGGGAACGCGAGAACGCTTCTTTACGGTTAGCTGTCCCACTTCGACGAACCAGCATCACACACACACACGAGTACCCAAACCACAGGTCGGCATTTTCACCGTCGCATACGTATACTTTATAGCACTGGTTATTGTAACGGGAAACTGTCCCGGAAAAAACAACTAGGGTAACCAATCAATTTTGGACCCCTACAGGAAGTGAAATTACGTGAACTTCAAAAAATATTTGCTTGCCTATGTTTTTAATGCAATACATGCACAAGTCGGCTCCAAAATTACTGTTCTTGAAAGAAAACTGTCAATGGATGTTTTATACATTGACATAAACTCGAAAATGACTTTTCTTCACAGTATGAATTTTTCACATTTCGGACCCTTCCACACTAATTTGGACAGTGTTCCAAGCATATTTTGGACACACTGAATGTGACTGAATATATTTTGGAAACAGTGAAGTTTTTTCTACTAAACTGATCTACTGACTCGTTCTCTTTGCAGTATATTTAATGCATGAAAGAAGAACATAAGCAAATCAGTGACTGCCAATCAAAAATGGTACATTAATCTTTATATAGAAGGCTGACTGCATGAAGTATTTTTTTAGTTCTATCATTTTGAGAAATAGAAAAACTTTTGGTACAATTAGGTTACTGCAGACTTAACAAAGCAGCATTAAATGTTATGCAATAGAGTTAACAATAATATATTTCGTGGATGTGGATGATGTGGATGATAAATCAAGGTTCAAAGTTCGTCAGGAATCTTCTTGTACTAAATATTAATTTTTAATTCTTTTGTTTACGAGGTGGTTTCTTGTTATTCTTTCTAAGCTCAGTTTTTCTTTGTTTCTCTTCCTTTACTTTTCTTTTTTCTTCAGTTTTCGCCTTGTGGTATTCAACTGTTCGGCGCAATGTTAAAACAGCAGGACTACGTCGCTTGAATCGTGATGTTCCTGTTCGTGTGTGTTTCAGGCGATTCTAGGAATTCAGCAAACACACTCTTATTATAATTTTTTAGCTGTGATATGTCTCTTAAATTTGTTAACATATAGCTCGTCGAATTCAACAAATTCGAATTACAAATGTTCTTCAACATGGATTTCAGAAGTCTTCTCTTTGGTCGTATTATGGTCTTTAATGAAATGTTCCTCAATCGTTTGATTTTCGACATGCATTGGTTTGAACATTTTTGAATAATTTGACCAAAAAGAGCAGGCGACCTACTGTTACGAAATTTTTCACTTTTTTATTATTCTAACTCGATAAACAAATAGCTGTCAAGAAAGAAAATCGAGGGGTGTCCAAAATAAGTTGATATCAATTTTTTAAGACATATTGTGGACACCATCTATTTAAGATTTTTTAGATAAAACATTACGAAGAAACCTTTTCAAACACGTAACATGCATAATACCAAATCACACAAACTAATTAAATCGATAAAAAATATTATAATTGTACATTTAAATCCAATTTGAAAATGTACAATTTCCACCGGTTCATCTTGGCTATCGTTGAAAAATGGAACGTTTTCGGTGATATTTTTGAAAACTGTGGATTCTGTTTAATTTTAAACAATTAGAGATGAACTAATGATATTTTTTTTTCGAGAGTTGTCCTACTGGAGCTGTAGAGCTAGGTTCTCGGAAGGGCTCCCCGTCAGAATCACATACTACAATTTGCAGACGAGACAGGCAATGTCGCCCAATAAAACACTGCATTAGGCCAATTGTGGCGGGCCGTGATTCTGAATGTGATATTCATTGTACGGTTCAGGTATGTGCGGACGTAGGGACTCGCGATCGCATGTATCATCGCGAAGGGTTCGAGCATTTGTACGTTAATGTGTTCGATCGCGTGTGCGTTTGTATGTCGCGTGTGCTAGCGTGTATGTAACCTCGCGTATATAAAATCTATTTTATAACCGTGTGCATTTCGCATATTCGCGTGTGTTCTTTGGATAATCGTGCGCGGACCGTGAATCTAATACTTTATATTTGGTGTACGGCTCAGATGCTAAATGAAAGTGAGATCTTCCATATCACGAGTTCCCGGCGATGTCGCCGTAGAGCGTGTGGTCTAGTGGATATGAGCTTTATTTTTTTGATTGGTCCAACTGAATGTATGGACCTAAATTACTAGAATGAAGGCTAAAGATTTCCGGACGTGACCGATTCATGATCGCGCGCGTTTGCGGATTCGCGTTCGTAACTTCGTAAGTACTAAAACGTTCACATAATTACCGGAGTGTTATCAAGTTTGCGCGATAGCGGGCATAGGTGTGCGTAGATGATCGCGAAGGGCTTAAGCGTTCGTATGTTGACGTGTTTGTCGCGTGTGCTCGCGTGTATGTGACTTCGCGTGTATAAATTCGATTTTGAAACCCTGCGGCCATTCATATATTCGCGGACCGTCATTCTGATATTTAGTTTGGTGTACGGATCACATTCTGACAGGGAGTGAGTTATCCCATATCACTAGAGTTCCCGGTCATGTCACCATGGAACGTTTTGTCTAGTGGATATGGGAGCAATTTTTTTTTAATTCTTCAATTTTATTTATTTTTTTTTTAAATTAACAACTTCCGGACGATTCCGATTCATGATGGCGCGAACGCGGGAGTTTGTAGATTAACGCTTGAGATCGCGTTGGTAAGTTTATGAGCGCTGAGACGTTAACCTTATCACCGGGGTATAATCATGTTTGCGAGTTGGTGGGCGTAGGTTGTTTAGAAAATCGCGAGGGGTTCTAACGTTTGTACGCTAACGTGATTTTCTAACATATTTGCGTGTGTTGTGTGTTCCTGAATGGTCGCGCGAACCGTGAGTCTGATATTAAATTTTCGGTGCGCGGCCAGAATTCTGGCAGGATCCCTTATATCGATAAGCTTCCCGGTTATGTCGCCATGAGACGTGCCGCCGAATAGGTATGAGCGTATTTGCCCAATTGGTCCAGTTGAAGGCATGGACCCAGGCTTCTGGGATCAAGGGTAGACCTCCGGACGTGACCGATTCGTAATCGCGCGCGAGGGCATTTTTGTAGGTTCCCGCTTGAGACCGCGTTTGAGAATGTGTGAGTGTTAAGATGTTGGCTATCACCATCTTTGCTGACCCAGCTGAAGGCGAGAGTAGAATGGCAGTATAGGATTCGAAAAGAAGAGATAAAAGACAATATATGAGAGACGCAATAGATAAAACAGGTACAAGATACAGCTAAAGTTATGATCATAACATGAAAGACATACATTAGTACTTCAAACACTACTAATACTTGAATACCCAACCACCACACATAGCACATCCTTTCTCAATTATCTATTTGTTACTAGTTGATTGTTGTTTACGAGCGGGTGAATAGAAGAAAGATAAAGAACAGAAAAAAGGCTCCTATCAGCCCTCCCGGCCTCCTCGATACACCACTATCGAGGCGTATTGTAATCAACATCTTGAAGCGGGCTTCTTATATAAATAAAATCTTGCGTCATAATGATTGGTGGATTATTGACATAAGAACTAATTAACCTCTAGTAGTAGCACTTGGTGCAAATAGAAACCAAAAAGAGCAAAGGGTCCTTATATTTAGATAATTCTATTTAGTCTATTGTGGCCTGATGATGTTTACAATACCGTCAATCCTCCTGCGAGAGGGATAAAGAAACAGATATTAATAGATAATAGAATAGATAAGATAATAGATAACACAGAAATAGATATTACATGCATCTAAACTACTTTTAGGTGTTTGGTGATGTGGTTCACGTGGATTGGATTTCTTAAAAAAACTACGTGTTTCAGTTTATTAAGTTGATCTAGTTGAGCATTAACTAGTGGCTGAACAGTATGTTTAAGAGAAGGCTCCATCCATAAGAGATTGTCATCTCTGTTTCTGAAAACAGCGAATCCGATTCGTTATAAACGAGTATTACTCGCCATCTTCACGAGCCAGAGCGACAGAGCGATTTAAGAGATAAAAACACCCACCTTCAGTCTGATCATCTCTTATAGATGACAGTCCATCGATCCGAATCGAATGACTCGATCACTATGCTCAAGATCAAATGAGTCCCCGAACAACCGAACCAGCATGTTCCCCCATTTGAAAGTAGAAACATTCATATCAGCCGCCCGCCAAAACACTCGATCGAATGATTATTAGTCATGAGATTCAGAGGTCAATGAACCAGCACTCGCTCGGATCTCCCACTCTTATCGACCAAGCAAGAGTACGCGCCCATTAGGCTCATCACCCAAGCCCAGGGAATTAGAGATGAACTAATGATATTGAAACTTAATAGACAACCCTAGGAATGTAATTGCTGCATCAACCCAAACAAATGCAGAGAAACTTGGCAGTGTAGGAGGCAAATACATTAACAGAGTCCAAAATATGTAGGGGTCCAAATTAGGTTGGTTACCCTAATTGGGGCGTCTGGTCGATGCAGTGGTCCATCACTATCTGTCTCTTTGTACGATATAAACAAAAAATCGAATCCGCACTACTGCTGGTAGCTGTCACCGGGTTGCATGATCATTGCATCTATTTTAACAGTAATTGGAGAAATGGAGCCTATTTAACCCTGTGCTATCTATACACTAATATTCAACAAAATTAATATAACCCATTTGAACAAATTACAACGTTCATGTATACAAAATTAAACAAAATTTACATAAAAAATTAACAAGCATACTGAACAGTGATGAGATCCCGACCAGCAGAAAAACCCGTGCATACTATTTTCTGGTATCATACCAAAACTTGACATTGATTATTACAGTGGCGTAGCCAGGAGGGGGGGGGGGGTTTGGGGGTTAACCCCTCCCCCCCAAACCAAAATTAATTGGATTGAAAAAAATTAATTGACACTGACGAATTTAATTTAATATTCCACAAAATATTTTTGGAAAAATATTCTCTGATCACTACATTGAGAACCGTGTTTAAAGCGTCATGAGAACTTTTGGAAAATTGTGGGAAAGGGATCTTATAACTTATCTTTTAGCCTAAATCCCATAGTTGTCAAATTACTTCAATGCGATGACGTTTTCTAGTATTCTTAACTACCTTATTGACCACCATGTGCCAAAATGAACCATTAGTACCGATGAACACCCTCCCTGGCAATCAACCGTCCTTAGACGTTTAAAATCTGCCAAACGAGCTGCATTTAAAAAATTCTCGAAGCATAAGACACTTGCATTACGAAATCACTACTTTCAACTCGACCACGAAAAGAATCCGGTTTACCATCTTGTATGTCGTTTAATGGAGTTTTAGGCACCGACACTAAGGAAATTTGCCAACTGTTCTCCGAAAAATTTTCAAGCGTGTTTCCAACGAGCGCCTGCCACAACAACAAGTCGCTGTTGCCGCCAATTTAACTTCTTCTCTAGGACGAACCATCAACCGAATTTGTGTCGATAATGCTGCCATTCTTGTAGCAAATGCCAAACTGAAAGCATCTTGTTCCAAGGGTTCAGATGGTGTTCCCTCGATTTTTGTCAAAAAGTGCATCAGCGGGCTTCTTGAACCACTTCGGCGAGTCTTCGAGCTATCACTCACTACTGGTGCATTCCCTTCCTGCTGAAAAGCAGCGCACATGTTTCCAGCTCATAGAAAAGGAAACAAATCGAACATTGACAATTATCAGGGAATCTCGTGTTTAAGTGCCGTATCAAAACTGTTCGAGCTGGTTGTGTTAGATCCTATTTTCTTTCACTACAAACACTACATTGCAGATGACCAACACGGTTTCATGCCTAAACGATCGACAACGACAAACCTGCTCTTGTTCACAACATATGTAATGGATGGATTCGCTGACGGATTGCAAACCGATGCTATTTACATGGATCTATCTGCGGCCTTCGACAAAATCAACCATGATATCGCAATAGCGAAGCTGGTTGGACAAACTCGGCATTCATGGACAACTTCCACGCTGGTTTCGTTCCTGCCTCGATGGAAGGCAACTCCAAATCAGCATTAAGGACTGTCTATCTGCACCATTCTTCGCTACATCCGGCATACCACATGGAAGCCATCTCGGTCCAGTAATATTCCTCCTCTACTTTAATGACGTCTATATCACATTACAAAGACCCCACCTTTCTTTCGCCGACGACATGAAAAATTTTCAACAAATACGGGATAAAACCGATGCCGAGCTTCTTCAGAGGGAACTGGACAGCTTTTGTACGTGGTCTGATCTAAACAGAATGGTCATAAACCCGAGCAAATACTCAATCGTTACGTTCACGCGGAAACGCCATCCGACTCAGTTTAACTACCATTTTTTCGGCTCGAGCATTCCAAGACACTCTCACATCAAAGATCTCGGAGTCATCATGGATTCGGCACTAACATTCAAACCACATCCTTCATACATCGTGGATAAGGCATCACGACAGCTTGGGTTCATCTTCCGAATAGCGAAAAACTTCAGGGACGTTTATTGTCGCTTTACTGCGCGTTGGTGCGCTCAACGTTAGAATATTTTGCTGCTGTTTGGAATCCGTACTACCAGAACGGGATTGACAGAATCGAGGCTGTCCAACGCAGGTTCATACGCTTCGCCCTTCGGCATCTCCCATGGAGAAACAGATTTCAGCTGCCGAGCTATGAAAACTCAGCATTCGGAGGGACTGCTCTCGAGCCCTGTTCGTCCCGGACTTACTCTCTGCCAGAGTGGATTGCCCTACAATCCTCGGACGTCTTCAAGCCCGCGTTCGAGCTCTACGTAATAACTCTCTTCTGCGAGTTCCGTTCAGGAGACCCACTACGGTTGCCAGAGCGCTGTTACCGGACTCCAGCGAATTTTTAACAGTGTGGCGACGGCCTTTGACTTCAACCGGACGCGGAATGCGATAAAAGCGAAAATGTTGGCAATTTTAAAATGTAATTAATTTAAGCAACCACCATTGGGGCCAAGGGACCTGTTGGTGAAGGTAATAAACATAAACATATTAAACATAAATGTAAAATAAAATAACTGTCTGAATTATTAAGAGCTCATTTTTGGAAAGATGCTCCAAAATATGGATTAGAGACAATTTTTCGAATGGGAATCTAAATTTGAATAGGTTGATTGCATATAAAACATAAGCTTGTTTGCCGAAAACTTGCATACATTTCAACATTTGCTGAAAATGTATTTTTTTAGATTGTATAAAGTTTAGACAAAAATTCAATATGGTTAACAACAAGAATAACATTTCAGAAACTAGTTGAAAGTTGATGATAAATGACGTTTACAGTTTGTCTCTAGCAGGTCAGGATCGGTTTTATGAGAATTTGATTTTTGTTGTATTATCAACTATATGAAAAGCCTCTAAGCAGGATGCAATGAATGGCATACTAAAATTTTGTGTGCTAGGTACTAGTACTCGTTTGCAAGTTGTGACGTTGACTAATGAAGAAAAGTAAACTTAATGCTCGATACATTTTTAACGGTCACGATCACATTCATTCGAAACTGCCAAATTTCGATGTTAAGTAACATTTAAGAATTTCAAAACGTAAAACTGTTCATCTGCTGATAAAATAATTTTGGCTGTTAATCCTCCTAGAGGTGATTATGGAGAATTTACACTTCAAGCAAATTTAGGTCGAGACTTAAAGTCTCCAGCAGGGTTTTCGAGAGCGCTATTTCAAACAACTGTAACTAGATTTTCCGGTCCGAGCACCCTTACTGGGTGTGGTGGTATTTAAAGGGACAATTACCTTAAGTACGGGGACTCACGTGGGCTCCTCTCCCGTTGACTGCAGCTGGTGGTGTTGGTAGAGCTATGAGGTTAGGGCAGGTCTGCAACAAAATGGAGGGAGAGAAGCCGATGAATTTACATTCACTCAATAAGCACTTAGTGTGGTACATCCAATCGCTCTTCTCACTCGTGGAGAAGACGCTGATTCGGATTGCAGCCGGTATCAGACTCACCTCCTCCGACCACTCTCGTCGGTACAGGACTCGTCGTGATGGATGCTGCCTTTGACTCGTGGTTCACCGCCGACTCCTTGGAGGTTATCCACGGCTTCTGCCCACGTTCATTTCCGAGTGGCTGACTCGACTGCTGCGGTCAACGGGCTGATTCCGGTAAACCCTCTGGTTTTATCAAACACACTTGTAGCACACGCGGAAAGCTAAACTCAATAAAAAACGGACTTATATTCCAGGCACATAAACCGGTGTTGACTCGCTCACAGCTCACTCATGAAGAACCTAAAGAAATCCTTTGCAGCGGCTTCTTCCAAGCCGCTATTGTCGATCGGATCCCATTGTACGTCAAATGACAGTGGTTGACACTATCGCATGGTGGGGCGAAAAGCTCGATGGAGAGCCATGAACCACTATTAGCGCTGTTGGTAGGATAGGGTTTACGAAACCGTATTTGGGACTAGCAGTGGGATGGGATAGAATTCGTGAGCGTTAGGGATCGGATCATCATCGCCTGCTGATCACCTCCTCATCGAGTTCATCCCAGAGTGAGTCGGGTGTCCGAACACAAGGATGAATGAAATTGGAAGTTTCATCGATTCTTCCCAGCAGAATCGCTACACAACTTTGTCAAAGACATAAATATCCCACATATTCAGAGTATCGAAATATAGTAGTAGAAAACCTTTGGAACAAGCTATTCTGAAATTACTGTATTTAATAAATCTCTTCTGCTGCAATGAAACAATAAATTCACATTGCCTTCAAGCTTTCAAAAAAATATTTAAGAGAACTTGATTTAAAACAAATAATTCCCAGATATTAAAAGGACTATCGGTTTACCCAAAAACACAAAGAATGATTCAATTTTTAGAAGCTAGCACCAATTCGGCGCTAGCTTAGTCCGCCCACCAAGTTACTTTCGGATTCTGATGAGATGAAGTCGAAACGCAAGTTTCAGTTCCATCCATCCATAATTTAGTTATAGGTTTTGTGTTCTCAACTCACTATGATTGTTTCAAATAATTTTCTCCGTAGCGAAGAAAAAATTGTTTTCACCTAAATTTTTCTTCACTAAGGCGAAATATAGCATGCCCAGTCCATTTAAATCCCTATATGCTGCATTCATGTAGTCTTCATATTTTCAACAAAATTGTTTAAAATGACATTGTCGAAAACTTTGCTGAAGGCACCATGTCTCTTAATATTTTTGAAGAATTAATTCTCCATAATTGCCTCTTTGAGAGTTGATCACTAGAATTTCTATATCAAAGCATGCGCTGTTTTATGTTGATAGCTTCCCGAAGTTTTCAAACCCTCAAAGTCATGGATTATTAAATTAGGTGATCTTGAACGTTGAAATTTTTTTCGATCATTTATCCCACTTTAAAAGATTGCAATTTTTGACTTCATTGATATATTATACAAGAAAATAATCTAGAGGTTTGAAAACTGTTCCATGTTGATTCTTCTTGTTTGTGGACTGGAATGACATCTGGGGCCCTATTCTCACAGTCACGTCGCCTAGTGACTAGAGGGAAATTTTCTTCTAGTCACTAAGTGACGTGACTGTGAGAATAGGGCCCCTGTTAGACTACTTATATTTTTGAGTTTTCAATAATTTATCAAACTCATATTAAATTTTAGCATTTTTCGAATAATTTGCGACTTCCATCAAACCCTCCCCAAACCAAATTTCTGGCTACGCCACTGATTATTATATTTCATTGAGTCAGCATTGTAATTCTCTCTCACTCACGCGAGAAGCAGCTTATCCGATGTCCAACTTTTCCAATGAGTCGCAAAATTCTTCGTCTCCACAAATAGCGTGAGAATAATTTTCCGGATAAAATTTATTTGATTTTTTCCTTCTCACCGGAGAAGGCGATAATATTTTAATTTCTTAGAAATCAATAAAAGCGTCAAAATATATACATAATTTCAAAGAAAAGCGACAAAGAAGTACAATTGACTTGTTTTTTCGTGTTTTGGAATAGCGACAGCAAGGCAGCGAGCACGAAAAGGATACCGTGATAAACTCATTCGCTCATTCTACGATAGTTTTATTTATCCGGAGAAGTTGTGTGAGTGCCAATAACTTTGCGTGTGAAAATGTGAGTTTTTATTGTCGCAGTAGTAAATTATCATATGAGCGGTAAATGCAATGCCTGTAATTGAGGTATTAAGCAGATATTGAAGAAACATTCTTTAATACCTCATTAATTTTATTTATTTATTTTAGTATTATTTATGTATTCCAGTGAATACCAAATCAATTTCTTATTGAATACTTCGAAACAATGGAATTAACAGTTATTCAAAGATTTTTGTTGTTAGGGGAAACTTTGCCAGTGCAATCACTATTCAGGTTATCTTTTGTGGCTGCCTCTGTTTGGTACACATGTTACAAATTGCCCGTCAATAGAACAATTTGAAATTCATCCTAAGCGCGGGGCCCCCTAAAATCCTGGGGCCCCAGACCTTAGCACAGTGTGCCCATGCGTAAAGACGGTAGGGGAGCCCGGGGCTAGTTGGCGGTTGGGGTAGGTTGGCGGAATCCCCTTTTCTCCGTTTCTAATAGACATAAAGCGCTGTCTCTCGTTGTGAACCTCAAGTAATAAGAAAAGCATTATCCAAGGTGTTTTTGTTGCAAAACATTTTGTTTAGTAGAAGTTGTGGGTGATATTGTGTTTTTGAGCATACTTTGTAAATTTTCATAATTTTAAACATTTTGTGTTATTTAAGGTGGTTTCCGATGACCCAATATATGGACCACATATGAGATATCGAAGTTCGGTTTAGCCTCCCTTTTATCTTGAACTGTATAGTCAAGATAGGGTATAGTTTGAGTTCCTTTATTATACTCAGATGACAATTTAAATCCCCATCAAATAGTGGTTTACCCTTTAGCACTCTCGAGAGCCAAGTCTCGCCTCCCCCATAACATGTTTGTGCAATGAAGGTAGATGAAGCATGGCTTCCATAGCTATTGTAGGTGTGGATTTCATAGCGCCTGTGATAGAGATACAGGCTAGACTCTGAACTTTAGTTAGTTTAGTCTCGACGGCCTTTTGTTTAACTGTGTGCCACTATACAATGCAGGAATAAGTTACTCGTGGTCTGGTTGTGTTCGTGTAGGACCACAAGTTGGTTTCAGACCCCAAGTTTACCCGAAGATTTTACTGCACACTCACAGTGCTGTTGTTGCTTTATTGACGGCGTATGTCAGGTACGAGCTCCAATTCAGTTTTTTGTTTAGGATAACACCTAGGTGTTTCGCTTCTTCTGCGTACTTAATTATAGTTCCACTGAGAGTTGGGGGATCCAACTTCAGTTTTTTCCTATTGGAAAACGGTACAATGACCTGCAAGGTTCACGTTGGGCCCATCTTTGAAACACCAGGTCATGATAAAGTTCAGGGCTAATTGAATCCGACCGCTTAGTACAGATTCATGTTTTCCCCTCACAATTGGGACAATATCATCTGCATATCTCGAATCTCGGAACCCAGTCAGATCAGTGAGAAGATTGTACACCACTTTTGACCAGAGCAGGGGTGATAGCAGTCCTCCGTGGGGACAGCCCCTATTGGCTGTTATAGTTGCTTTCGCGTCTCCCAGCATTGCTGTGATCTCTCGACTCTTGAACATTGCAAGAATCCAGCCCCCTATCGATATTTCTACTCCCCGTTTTGCCAGGGCCTTAGGAATTTATTTAGGACGTATTATCGCAAATTGCTATTTTTCTTGAAATCGAGGGTTTTCTCAATAAGTGTCTCTAAGGTATGTAGGACTATTTCCGTAGCTTCCTTTTGATGTGCAAACTGGAACTTGTTTAGCGGAAATTTCGATAAGCGCTTCGTTCGAATATGGTGGTCCAGTCGTTTTTCTATCAGTTTCAGAAGTGTTGATGTCAAATTAATAGGTCTAAAGGCCTTGGGTAGTGTCAAGTCTTTTTTACCTGTTTTGTAATAAATATTACCGCAACTTCTCTTCAGCTTATAGACTGGAAGTGGATGTTTAGTAGAACCGGAAAAATTTTGTCTACCGATTTTTTGTAGGAATATTGGAAGAATGTTATAAGGGCCGAAGGATTTGTAGAATTCGTAGGTGTTGATAGCTCATTTAATTAGCGATGGTGTGAAAATCAACAGGCCAGTTTCTGTGATGCTTCACAAGTTCTGTAGGGACGGAGTCCATAACAACCCTGACCTGTCGAATTCTCGTCTTTCGCAACCGACCCAGGAAAGTGGATGTTCATTAGAATATCCTAGATTTTCGTTCCACCAAAGAACATCACGACATACAGACCTCGTTAAAAGAGGACAACTGCCATTAGATGCGGTGTTGCTCCTCTTTTGTAGGTCGTTTGCCGCATTATCCAGACCTTACTCCCCATTCTTTTCGACTGTTCCTGGTGTGAGCGGTATACACACATATTAGTTTTCCTTATTTCCCTGTGTTTTTGCACTGTGAGTTTATTGGTTTCTATGGCGAACACTGTGTCTGTGATCCGACAGTCTAGGTTCGTCAGAAGCGTGCCAACTCTTTATCTGTTCCGTTATTTGAGTGCGTTATATCCGTGCTACCCCATATTGTGTGATGTGTATTGGCAACACATCCAATGATAAAGGGCTTGTTTATGCTTCTGCAGTACTTTATGAGAGCATCGATTTCAGGTGGTGCTTATGTATCCGCATCGCCAGGGAAGTAGACAGATGCGATCAGTTATTGGCGAAAATTTTATTGCTCTGTTTATCAAAACTGCAGCTCTTGATGTTGGCTGGTCGATACAATATACTAACTTGTGAGCTGAGAAATTAAAACCGAAGATTTTATGCTTATTTGTCCGCGGCTCCTATCGAAGAGTGATTTCTAGGCTTTATATAACCATTTGGGCTAGTGTCCTTCGGCCGAATGACATTCGGCCTAATGACCCAGCATCCTCTCAGATAATCAAGTGTCACATCTCATTCATAGTTATACATATTAAGGTTGAACAGAGAAACGGATAAAAATTGAAAATGAAAGAAGCAGCTTTTTCACACCGTTTGTTAGATCTTCATGAAAATCAATCAGCTTATGTAGAATATGTAGAATACAGTACTGCTGATTGATTTTCATAAAGATTTAACAAACGGCGCGAAAAAGCTTTTTTTGTTTTCGATTTCTGTTCGTTTTTCTTTTCAAGCTTAAGTACCTATTGTATAATGTGATTGCCGGAAGGGTAGTTAAGCGAATCCATCCAAGGCGCCATTATTTATTTTCCCAAAATTCGTGCTAGTTGTAAAAGGGGTGATAGGTAAGTATTGGGACCTCGGAAGGTTAATCAAGTTTCATACAATACAATACTTCAAAAATACCTGATTCCAATTAATTTATTTACTACGATATTTCAATGACTATTATACCGTGTAAGTATATTAATACAAATCATTATGCTATTTATACAGTTAAAAAAAACAAACAAGATGGCCATACGAAAGCTAATAAGAAATGTTCCGTAGCGGTTGCTACAGCCCTCAGAAGGTCAACTTAAGTTTTAATGCTTTGAACATAAACGTTAGTATATCAGTTGCTTCATCAATCTTTTTAGCTGTTGGTTTACCGGCTCCATGTCCTGTTTTGCTATATACTCGCAGTAACAGTGGATTTTTCTGAAACTCACAATCCTTAATTGCATGATGCAATTCGGCAACGAACTTCAGCGAATGCAGCGGACTAACACGATCGTCGTGGTCCGCGGTTAGGACAAGCGTCGCAGGATACTCCTCTTTCTCGGACTTTGGCGTGTGCACATTGTGAAGCGGAGAATACTTGTACAGGTTTTCAAAGTGTTCCTTCTGCTCGACATCACCATAATCGGACACCCAAGCGCGACCGACGGTAAACTTATGGAAGCGCAGCATGTCCATGACGCTGAAATGAAGACGAATTACAAACATTGTTCGGGAATTTCCAACGCAATCGTTTTATTACCCCACTTGAGAAACTGCGGCTCCAAATAGGTCTGGTCGTTGATTAATACATGCTCCAACTAGCAAACCTCCGTTGGAGCCGCCATGGATTGCGATTTTTTTGTAACGGGTACGGCCACTCTCCACCAGATGCTTAGCCGCATATTGGAAGTCGTCGAATACATTCTGCTTCTTCAGCAGTCGGCCTGAGTTATGCCAACGTTCGCCGTACTCACTGAAAATAGTTCAAATAATGATGAAATGTTCTACGACAGGGCGCTAATTAACTAACCCGCCACCACGAATGTTTGGATAAGCGAGAATCCCATCAAACGAATCGATGAACACCAAACCTGTGATACTGAAGAATGGCTGGACACAAACATTAAAACCTCCGTAACCGTAAAGTAGGCAAGGTTTTTCCACTTGCTAGAATTGGACGAAGAGGGTAATAAAGAAGATATCCATGGTTATACTACTGCATCTTTGCACTAAATCTCAAAATTAAAACATGCTATTAACTTACATCATCCGCTTTCTTTTGCACTACAAACATCGGAATCCGTTCACCATCCTTGCTCTCGTAGAACACCTGGTCTACCTTGTACAAACTGTTATCAAAGTTTTCGATCTTAACCTGCCGGAAAATGACAGCCTGCGGTTCCTCTTTGGCAAAATCATAATGATAGATAATTCCTGGCGTTAAGAAAGACACGAAATGGTAGAACATCTCCGAATATTTTTTCTTGCCACTGAACCCTACGATGGTACCAATCTCCAGCTTGAACGTGGATATAAAACTACCGTCATGCAAGCTGTGTACCTGCAGTACCGACTTAACATCGTCAATGTAAGCAAGCACAAGCTTGTCCTTGTTGACGCAGTTGGACCAGTCCAGCACGTTCTTTGGATGCTCCTCAATTAAAGTTTTCCAGTTGTCGATGGCAGGGTTTTCGAAATCAATGTTCACAATACGATAGTTTGGTGCGCACTTGTTTGTACGAAATGAGAAAATGCTTCCTTCGTTTGTAATGTACTGCAATGGTTTTAGACATTTGAGATTTTTTATCGAGAGAATATCAATTGCCGTACTTACATCGTAATCACTGTCGAACTCGCTAACCACTTTGACAAAGTCCAACTTTCCTTTGATGCCTCCGGAATTTCCCAGGTTGCTGAAGTATAGTAACATGTCCTTACAACCCTTCATGATGAACAGCATCAGGTACTTTCCACAGTCAGACACCTCTGGCGTTCTAGTAAAGTAGACAGAAAAGCAATGGTGAAAGTCTAGAAAATGCGAACGGTCAACTCTAGCTATTTATTGAAGTGTTCGGGTTAGAACGTGGGTCAAGCTGGGAGTGCCGTCTACAATCGCGCATCCAGCTGAAAAATCGAGCCAGGCTGTCGACTTACAAGAAAGTGATGACTGCAAATCGTGACGATAGGCAAAACAAGTCGGCCAAAGAACGATCGCGAAAGCTGTACATGCAAATGCTGACGAAGTTTAACCCTAGAACGTTGCACTGGGGTACCACACGCCCGCCATCTGTGGAGCTGCGTGAAGACGAGAATACGGCATTTACCGACCTTGGACGGGTCTGGGTCAATTGGCATAAATTCATTTGGCATAAGGTAATTCGGCATAATTTTGAGCCGTGCTACTGCTGAAGATTTTTTCGCATAAATATTTTATGTTAAGGAAAACAGTAAAATTAGCACAACGGAGTGATTTCTACTCGTAATGACGAAAGTTCATACATGGCGTGTGTAAGTGCAAATAAAAATTCCCTTATAATACCTGGTGGCCACTTGGAATCACCCTTTGTTAACGGGCTGTATGGCCAACAACTCAGCGAAAATGTGCTTGTTGATTACTGATACTAAACGGAGCATTTGTACAGCTAAGTACCAATTACTCCATTCTTTTCAATTTTGTTGCATTAATTTTCCATTTCTGACTAACGGGAAGGTATGTCCGACGATTAACATCCTTTCAGGCTTAATGGAGGCCGATTTGCATGCCGATGTCAAAAATAATGCTGATAAGTTTCCTTTTCAATACAAACCATATGACACATTCTTTCGTGACGTTACAACGATTTGACGAATCTTCATTCCATAAATATGTTATAACTTTATCAAATGAACGCCTACATCAAAACTTATCACATATTTAGAAAGTAGACAAAATTTCACGAAAGATTCAACCGACATAAACTGAATAAACTGGAAGAGGGTTGTGTTATGACCAATAATGTAACGTGACGTTACAACGCGTCACAAATTAGAACCTTCAGCGTATTTCACGAGGGGTGGCCTTAGCGTAGTTGGTAAATTGATTGCCTTATACGCAGCGCACCTGGGTTCGAGTCCCGATCCCGCACATAGGGTTAGAAATTTTTCATGTGATTTTTCTAACCCGAAGAGGCGAATGACCTTAAGGTTAAAACCTCTATAATCGAAATAAAAAAAAAATTAAAAGTCAAAATATCTGCTCTATAAGATTTTTTTATCAAGAACCAATCTTCTATGAAGTATTTCTAAATAACTTACGAATAATTAGGTGTCATTAAATATAAAGTTTATTGCTTTGTTTCTTTTTAATCATCTTTTACTTTCGTGACGTTACAACGCTCCTTTCTCAGGAAAAGCGATATCTCATTGCGTTGTAACGTCACGAAAATCTTCAACTTTTCTATAACTCTGTAAATCACGCTGGTGCTTTTGTTTTGAGTGAAAGTTTAAATATTTATTACATATAGGCATGTTAATGATATTTTACTCGAATAAACATATGGGGTTGTCCAAAAATCACGATACGATTTTCTTTCATATCTGTTATAGATATATTTAAGCCATTTGACACATTTATTTATTTTATACGGCTCAATATGTAAACTACCAGGAGCCGGAAAAATAGGTTTTATAACATATTTCACAAAAGAAAATAAACTGGCAGTATTGCTTTGTTTAATTTGGAATCAGGTTCCCGATCCGAGTTTATAGTATGATATTTGTATTCTTAGGCTTAAGGGTGGACAGAGAAAGGACAAAAATCGGAAACGAAAAAAGCAGTTTTTTTCCACACCGTGTGTTCATAAAAATCAATCAGCTTATGTAGAATGTTGTTACAGTACTGCTGATTGATTTTTATGAAGATCTAACGTACGGTATGAAAAAACTGCTTTTTTCGTTTTCGATTTTTGCCCTTTCTCTGTTCAACCTTAAACAAGTGGATTTATATGAGGAAGCGAGCACAATTTAAGCGCCAGACAATCGATAGGGCTCGGTACACTGAAGTATTGTATATGTTATAGTTACTTTTTACTTGGGGAGACGACCGGATGAAGATCTTATAAAAAAGTTATAGTTACAAATATTCAAAGAAAAAGAACACGTCACATCACCGTAATGTTACGAAAGGATGTGTTACATCCAGTCGTTGATTCGACGGGATTTAAAATGTCGGCAAACTCCAACAAACACTCTCCATCTATCTTTTTCGAGCTCATTTGAGACCATGACCACAGCCAAAGCCTTTTTATCCGACTCTAAGCAATTGAGACGATTTAGTGTGGTCAACCAGAAAGGTCTCTGTAGCCCCAACTATTACGTCACAATCTCCCGTAAATTCGAATAGATCCATAACGGATTTAATATCACAGGCAATTCGATGATGTAGCTGCTTCAACGATGTATTTCGGTTTGTAACGGAAGAATTGGTTGGTACCTGACTGACAGCACTTGAGACTACAACTGTGGTCGCCGACAACCTTATAACAGGCGGCGGGTCGAAGATAGTGAAGTGTGAAATGGTTGATTGCTGGGAGGAAAGAAGTATTCCGGGAACGAATTAATATTCATGCCTAAATACTACCCCAAGTACAAAACTCGGAAATTCCCTCACAACCTTCCAACGCATGTCCTGGACTACGTTGCTGTTAGCGCGATTGCATCGACACGTATCATATGACCAGCCAGCGTCGAGGAGAATACAGCGGAGGTGAACTTTAACCCTCCGGCACTCGCGCCGTAGTCTTTTGTGCAACACCTTCCGAAACTCTAGCGAAATCTTCTTCCAGCACCAGCGGTTGCTCATTCGGGGAGCCATTCGCGCGAGTGCCGGAGGGTTGATGAAATATAATGTGACGTTGTACAATCGTTTATTAAAAATACCTCGCCCAGTGCATTCGAGTTTTGTAGATCGAATTTTATATAAAAATTTGTTTATTTTCTGAACCTATAATTAGGTTTGATGAAAGATTTCATTTGAAAACGTTATAACAGATTTATAGAATGAGGGTCAAATCGTTGAAACGTCGCGTGTGTTGATGGTATATAACCCCTTAAGGGTATACATTCTGAATTTATAAATATCACGCTAGTATAATTTCCTGTTTATGAAACAACTTGAAAGCGTTTTAATAAACCATTCGAAGTAAGCTTTAACACTATATCTGAAAAATCATTTAAGCATCTGATAAAAGTTGATTTACGTGACGTTACAACGCAAAGTGTATCCTGTTGTAACTTTTGATCCGCACATCCAATAAAAGAAGTTGGAGGCTTTTTGTAAAAGTATTTTTGAATACAAAGAGAATCCGGAATATAAATTTGAACAAAATTGTAATTTATGATAAACTGAATAAATATGCATTTTTCGTGACGTTACAACACAGAAACAATCAAAACTTCTATTAGTTCAAAAAAAATGCCAAAAAAAGTCAAATATGAGTGAAAATCCTTCTAGTGTTATTATTCTACACTCAATAACAAACAAATTCCTTTAAACAGATTAAAATTTCAATAATAGTTACATGAAATAGAACTTTTTTAGAAGTCAATAATTCAGAAACCATTTTTCCGTGAAATTCAACTTTCTTCTCTATATATTTTTCAACTATTTGAAGAAATGTCAAAAATTTGATTACATAATTTTTGATGGTTTAAACACTACCGAAACGAGAAAAATGAATGTGATACCAAAATAAGACAAAACAAAAACATCCTTCTGGTGTACAAGCCCGCGCAATGTGTCATATCCATTTAATACAACCGGCCCCTGGATGGTTTACTTCTGAACCAAAGTTAAGCCATTAGCGTCATCGACATATCGCATGATCTACTAAACAACACTCAGGCGAGTACAAAGAAGTATTTTGTCTACGTAGCCGTCCGGGAAGTAGAGATTGATGGTGTTGTCTCTGAGAGGGGCCTTAATTGCGAAATATGGAGTTGGTTACTTCCAGAACCCTTCGCTTCACTCTGTGAAAATTCTGGTACGCGTTCAGCAAAAATCGTGGAGTAAAGAAAACTTATTTTCCAACAGCCTCAATTTTAGTCGCCAGATCTATACTTCCAAACTTTTTTTAACGAGGCTCGTCTATCTGTTCGCCTTTTTGTGCCATGGGACATGAGCTGCCGTCGTTGCAAGCAATGAAGGCGTAGAGTTACCTAATGTAGAAACAAGGCGCAGTGTGGAAATTATTTTGAGAAACGCTACAAGAAATGCTAAAGAATGCTATACCCTACGGGCCACGACTAATTTGTGCGCTCCCTTGTTTACTAAAGAGCGAGATACTAACATTCCCATAGAGGGAACATCTTCTAATATGCCTATACGTTTTCGAAAGAGAATCAGCTCCCTCGTAAGGACCTGAGAGTGTCCCTTAATGGGTGCAGTTACAAAACCGACATAAGTGCGTAAGAGTTATTATTTTCCTAGGTTTTATACAATTCATTTGCATTATATAAATCCTGGTTAACTTCCGATGTAGATCTTCCACAATTTTAACATTATTCACCAGGGCCAAGAAAGCGCTTTGGTATAAAAGTGCTATTATTTCAATCTTCTAGGTACCAGGTAATGAAGCTGTCGCTTGTCAAGCTCGAATCAAAGGCAAAAACTTATTGACATTGTTGGCATATACATCGAACCTCAGCTGGCTCTAGAAGACTTTAACTCCTATGGTATGCTATGAGGTTGTCTTCACGGTGATAACCGATATATCTTACTGCGTGATATTCGCGACAATGACCATATTGAACACGATGGAAATGACCCGAATGCCTACTCCACAAGCGGCCAAACGCGTTAGATTTGTCATTGTACGCGACCTCGCTACATTTAGTGTGCCCATTGGTAGAAAGAGCTACGCGTCCACTATATCCGAAACAATCGAATCAAAACAAGAAATTCCTCCAGTGAAAGCGTAGAACGTTTTGACTGACTCGATTTTGTACACTGCAATTAAAGACGAAACGAGTACTCAGCGCAAACAACCGTGGACGGTTTCCAGTAGTGCTCAGAATTGTACGCGCAAGTCCTATAATTCCATTCTGAACGTTGGAACGCCCGAATTTTTCCGAACATACGCAACGTTAGAAGCTCAAAAAAAAACTTGATGAAAGCTGAATAACGCGGTTATTGGCACTGGTTCGTCGACGGGCTAAAGAGAGAAACAATACTTCGTCTAGTGGTACTCGATTCAACCTTTGACCGCAATATACGGAACCAAGAATGCTTTTCGGACGACAACAGCATTCCATATAAATCCACATTCAAACCGTAGACGTTTCGCGATGAAATGAGAATACTGTATATACACTAGAGTGGCTCGCGGTTGTATGGGAAAGCTTCAAAATGATTTAAACTAGCGGGCACAGCACTTTTTGAGTTCCTTTTGTGGTCCCAAATGCCTGTTCAAAATTTGGTAGCGGTTGGTTGCTTCCCGGGTTTGCGCATTGCGTTCAAAGTTTGCATAGGATTTTATATGGGGAAATCAATTATTTTGCATTTTAATTAATAAAGATCCCTATTTCACTGATAATGAAAAATCAGCTACATAAAACTATAGTTCAAACCTTGGTTAACAACTTTGCCGAAGACCGTAACTAGCTACGAGTTTTCAAAAAATAGTTATAACGATTTTAAAACTTATGGTAAAATCCAAATGCAGAAATTAATTATTTCTTCCAACACTGTCAGTACACCACGACACCAATACTTGAAACTTGAACAAATGAGAATATATTCATCGCAGAGACTTGGTACCTTTGAATGAAATGTTCAGAATGAATTGCTGAATAACACAGACGTAGTCAGAAAATGAAAAGTTACCGGTTTCGACAAAGTTGTTAACCAAGGTTTGAATTATCGTTTTATAAACCTGGTTTTTCATATTGAGTGAAATAGCGATCTTTATTAACGTAAATGCAAAATAATTGATTTCCCCATATAAAATCCCATACAAACTTTAAACGCAATGCGCAAACCCGGGAAGCAATCGACCGCTCCCAAACTTTTCACAGGCATTTGGGACCACAAAAGGAACTCAAAAAGTGCTGTGCTGAAAAATGTCATTTTCGAGCCACTCTAATATACACGTAATGGTTGTTCTTTGAACACACAAATTTGTCTGAGAGCAAAGATGCTCGTGCGCATATCACCGTGACGTTCGTCGAAAATTGACAAATTTCGTAGGACAATGGAAGTTTAGGAATTCCAAAGGTATCAACAAATCTCGTTTTAAAGGGGACGGATGAAGGTCGTGACTTCCTTCGGATGATATCTCGGGTGATGTCGAATAATTGTGCGATGAATACGCGTCTCCAACATATCAAGATCGAGGAGAGCGATTGTAGTAAAAGTTATCGCACCATTAAACATGTTGTCTGGTCATGCGCCTAGTGCTCTAGCGCCAGATCTCCATTAAACGAATCCCTTCTCGTTCCAGTCCTAGATGTGCTGACTATTCTCGATCTCCCCTACTTTAAACACGATAGATGTCCAAATTTAGTTATCTCTTCTCTTTTGGTTGACATGCTAACACCTACCTGGAAATCTGATCCCAAGAGTTCCCAGCGGATATAAGGATACCAGTTTGTCTAAACGCTACAAATTTAATTTCTTTTTCTCCTGTCATCCTGTTATCCGCGTATTATCACTTTCCTTGATACGATCTCTGTTACTGATGTCAGAATCAATCCCTCGCGTGTATGTGTTTTGTCTTCCTTATAAAAAGCCTACTACTTTTTCTCCTTGTTGCAATTTTTAATTAAATGATTCATTATTTATTTTTTTATTTATTTAGTTCAATATCAATTTCATGATAACACTGAATCAACAATTTGCCTCCACAATACTCGATTTGTAGCTGCGGCTCTCCAACGTCGGTTATGCCCAACACTCGCCAAATCACGTTCTACCTGGTCCGCCTATCGTGCTCTCTGCGCTCCTCGCGTTCTTGTACCAACCGGATCATTAGCGAACACCATCTTTGCAGGATTGTTATCCGGCAATCTTGCAACATGCCCTGACCACCGTATCCTTCCATCTTTGGCCACCTTTTGGATACTGGGTTCGCCATAGAGTGCAACACGCTCGTGGTTCATCCTTCGCCGCCACACACCGTTCTCCTGCACACCGCCGAAGATCGTCCTTAGCACCCGTCGCTTGAAAACACCTAGCGCTTGCAGGTCCTCCTCGAGCATGGTCCAAGTCTCGTGCCCGTAGAGAACGACCGGTCTTATAAGCGTTCTGTACATAGTGCATTTGGTGCGGGAGTGAATCTTTCTCGACCGCAGTTTCTTCTGGAGTCCATAGTAGGCCCGACTTCCACTGATGATGCGTCTTCGGATTTCACGGCTCACGTTATTGTCAGCCCTTTAATAAGGATCCTAGATAGAAAAAATCCTCCACTACTTCAAAGGTATCCTTGTCGATCGTAACGCTGTTTTCTAGCCGGATCCTGTCGTTTTCAGTTCCGCCTACCAGCATATACTTTGTTTTCAACGCATTTATCACCAGTTCGACTTTCGCTGCTTCGCGTTTCAGGCGGGTGTATAGGTCTGTCACCGTTCCAAATGTTCGGTCGATAATGTCCATGTCATCCGCGAAGCATAGAAATTGGCCGTGAAAATCGTGCTGTTGAGCCCGGCTCGTCGCATCACACCTTCCAGAGCGATGTTGAATAGTAGACATGAGAGTTCATCATCTTGTTTCAGTCCCTGTCGAGATTCGAATGGACTGGAAAGTTGACCCGAAATCCTTACGCTGCAGCGCGCTGTTTTGTACACCGTCCATCGTTACTTTGATCAGTCGAGTCAGCTTCCCGGGAAAGCTGTTTTCGTCCATGATTTTCCATAGCTCTACGCGATCGATACTGTCGTATGCCGCCTTGTAGTCGATGAACAGGTGATGCGCTGGGACCTGGTATTCACGGCATTTCTGGAGGATTTGCCGTACGGTGAAGATCTGGTCCATTGTCGACCGGTCATCGATGAAACCGGCTTAATAACTTCCCACGAATTCATTTACTTTAGGTGATAGACGACGGAAGATGATCTGGGATAGCACTTTGTAGGCGGCATTCAAAATGATGATCGCTCGGAGGTTCTCACACTTCAAATGGTCGCCTTTCTTGTGAATGGGGCAGATCACCCCTTCTTTCCACTCCTCCGATAGCAGTTCGGTTTCCCAGATCCTGACTACTAACCGGTGCAGACAAGTGACCAACTTTTCCGGGCCCAACTTGATGGGTTCTGCTGCGATACCATCTTTGCCAGCTGCTTTATTGTTCTTAAGCTGTTGGATGGCATCCTTAACTTCCCTCAACGTGGGAGTTGGTTCGTTCCCGTCCTCAACTGCACTGACGTAGTCAAATCCTCCGTTGCCTTGGTCATCTGTACCAACATTCTCCTCGCCGTTCAGGTGCTCGTCGAAGTGCTGCTTCCACCTTTCGATCACCTCACGGTTGCCCGTCAGCAGGCTCCCGTCCTTATCCCTACATATTTCGGCTTGCTGCACGAAGCATTTGCGGGATGCGTTGAGCTTCTGGTAAAACTTCTGTGTCTTGATTCTTGAGAACGGCACAGCAGTTCCATTTCCTCGCACTCCGCTTCTTCCAGGCGGCATTTTTTCTCCCGAAAGAGGCGTGTCTGCTGCCTTCGCTTCTTTTTGTGTCGTTCCACATTCTGTCGGGATCCATGCTGCAGCATGACCGCTCGCGCTGCATTGCATTGCTACGTGGTTGATGGCTGCTTCTACTGTTCTCCAGCAGTCCTCTAGAGGAGCCACGTCGAGCTCTCCCTCGTCCGGTAACCCTGCTCGAGGCTGAAGATTATCCTTGCTAAAAATTACAAGTTGCATGTACTTTAAAAATATTTCTGTCTGCATCCTTCAGTCTGAGTAAAATTGCATTATTATTTTTTGTATATCGATCAGAATTCCTTATTTTAAGATGTAGATGTATCAAAATATATTCCCTTAGCATAAATATAAAAAAATAATTTCAAATAATTCAAACAAATCATAATAACTATCCCACATTTTCTAGAAATTTTAATTGTAAAGCAAAGAAATTTGTATCTTAATAAAAATGTGAAATTGTTGCGCATCGAGAATTTCAGATGAATGCATTTTGTACACGAGACACATATGTGGTTAATCTCAGATTTTGTTTTGTTCCAAACCTTCGAGTGGGCAATCCCTCCCTCGGTTATTTTCGAGTGGGTAGTACTACCCACGTGTTCCGCCGGCCCTGGCGTGCTGTCCGACATCGCCGTCTGACTTAAACTAATTTGTAGCCCCTGTGTTTGAGTATTCCGGGCGAACGAGTGGATCACAGGTTTACTTGCGCCGCTTTAGTCTCAGTTTTGCGGCATGCCGCATTGCACTGGCTCCGCCCCAAGTGCTAAAGTAATGTAACAACCGATGGTTGAATATATATAAGTAATCATCGTTTGAAAAACTTGTCGAAATCCACAAATGATAAAGCATATAATTCGAAAGAACAGCTCATGATATAAAGAAAGATAATAAGGAAAATTTAATTATTTAACGCTGTATGGAAAACCAAAATTCACTGCCGATCATAATAATAATGGCCAAAACAAAACATCCACCTGGTGGATCGCAGTTCTACACTATACTATACTAAAACGTATGTCATAGCAAAGAATCCATAATTACAAGAATGAACAACCACAAAAATGCTAAAAATGAAATTCAGAAGAACTGGTCATATTTAAATGAAGGCAAAATCAGTTACAAAATATTTTAACTCGAAATATAATCAATATTAGGTAATGGATAAAAACACATTATTATTGCTTAGTGCATCTTTAACCTTATGGGTCATTCACCTGATAGCCAAATGCCGTTATTCCAAATAACCTTCAATGAGATCACTTAGCAAAATTATGCCAAATGACCTTCGGTGTGATCAATTCTTAAAATTATGCCAAATGACCATTATGCCAAATAACCGTTATGCCAAATGACCTTCAGTGTGATCAATTCTCAAAATTATGCCAAATGACCGTTATGCCAAATAGCCGTTATGCCAATGTTCGTTATGCCAAATGACCTTCGGTGATCAATTCTTAAAAATATGCCAAATGACCTTCAGTGTGATCAATTCTCCAAATTATGCCAAATGTCCACTATGCCAAATACCCGTTATGCCAGATGACCTTCAGTGTGATCAATTCTCAAAATTATGCCAAATGATCATTATGCCAAATGACCTTCAGTGTGGTCAATTCTTAAAATTATGCCAAATGACCATTATGCCAAATGTCATTGAGCCAAATGACTTTATGCCTAATGGCCGACTCCCCACTGTACGCGTCTTCCACCTAGTATCAGTGTATTTGCTGTAGATAACATTATCTGCACTATTTGTTTATATTACCCTCATTTGTGTCGAGTTAACTTCATATTGTGTTCCATATCAGTACTGAAATGGCAAGGCATGTATATACGAATTACAGAAATGTCATAAAACTTCTCATTTGCTTTTGCATGATGCAAACCAAACGGAAAATATGTCAGGAAAAATGTTGATGTAGTTGCGCTTTTCAATGAGCTCAAAACTACTACCGCGTAGTTCTTGAGATTTTGCCAATTGAAATTTGTAATTATTAAAAACTTTAAGAACACGGTAAAAATTAGTTTCCCTCATATTATCGCAAAACGTTGAGATTTCTACACCCACTTAGAGAAAACAATATTTGAAAAATAATACTAGAACTTTGAAACTCGCACGCCGTGCCACTGCACGTCTTCGTAAAATTGCTACTTACAATCTCCACGAAGGTTCCTCCGGGAATTCTGCAATAAGCACATCCTTGTCCTGTGATTCTCCAACGACATGATAGTATAATTTCTGATTTTCGTTCGCCGCCGTTTCCGAACCGTCGGCTTTTCCTTCAGCTACAGGGTAGCGAGCGTAGAAGAACCCCTTGTTGTCCTTTGTCCAAGAGGCCGTGACAAACTTACAGTGCTCTAAAACTTCAGGAAAGTCCACCCCTGTATTCACGTCTCGCATTCTCAGTTTGGTCCAATCAGATCCACTTTGACTTAAACCATAGGCAAATAGATTTCCATCGTCCGAGAATCGAGAACCAACTAAAGCAGTTGTTCCGTCCTTGGACAATAAATTGGGATCCAAAAAAACTTTCGGCTCGTCTTCCAGCGAGTTTTGTACATACAGAACGCTAAAATTAATGTAAAAATAGATTGACGAGACAAGCTGTTAAATTACAAATTACTAAATTACTCTTGATTCTGTAAACCGGTGTTCATGTAAAAGAAATATCGGTTTCCATGTTTGAACGGGCACGAATACTTGGGATAATTCCAACGTTTTGTCAGCTTTTCGTTCAACTTTTTCCACTCGTCACAACCTTCCAGAAACGGTTGCGATATCTTGTTCTGCTTTTCTACATAGGCTTGCGTTTCCTCCGAGTCCGGATCTTCCAACCAACGATATGGGTCAGCTATTTTAACTCCATGGAACTCCTCCACCACCGATTCATCGCGGCGGGCTTCCGGATACTGGAAATTGATACTTTCTTGCGCTTCAGGCATTGCTAACCGACGGTACTTACTCCAATTAGATAAAAAAGATTTCAACTGTGCTGCAATAGTAAAACTTTCTGTAATTCACCCCAATTTATGAAATACTCTGACAATTACTTTGAAGCCGCGGTATTTGTAGCTCACGAGACAGAATACTTGAACTGTTTGCTACTTGGTTTAGCAGGCGCAGCGTCTTCATATAACCCTGAAGTTTTGTGCTATGACTAGATATCAGTTTAAATAATGCAGCAATATAGAATTTCTTGTTAAAAAAATTGGCGACAAATTCACACCGGACTTCAATCAAAGCGAACGTTGGAGAAATAGAGCGAGTGAATGCGAATTTTTGACAAACATGCCCAGTCACTGGCAGGGTGGGCAGATTTGTTTGTTTCAGTACACAGCAAAAAACATCACATTTTATTAATTTTCAGAAGTTATTCCCAGTAAAGCTCAGCCGGAAATAAACTGGAATTCTGGCTGGTTCCAGTTCGTCCACGGGCTCCAGTAACACAACCGATTCTAACTAGAATCGGTTGTGACACTGGAGCCGGAATGCGAACTGGAACCAGCCAGAATTTCGGTTCTTTTCCGGCTGAGCTTAACTGGGTTCGCTGTCTAAAAATGTGTACACGCCACCGAAAAACTACCTAAAATTAAGTACTTTTGTCTCAATCTCGTGGTATCGTGCAGGAAGGTAAAATTAGGTAAACCGTGTTGAAGATAGTTTCCATTTAACTACGGCAAAAATCATAACTCCACCTTGAGTTTAATTTACTTAAATTTAAGTTGAATTTACCTAATTTTGAGCATACCCCAAACAACTCAAAAGTACGTTACTGCACGGAAGACCTCAACTGAGTCGAATCTATCGTTTCGTTTTTGACAACACTAATCAATGCGAAAGCGACGCACAACTCAAAAATACCTAAATTTACGTTAAAAGAACTTATTCTGCAGGTTGTTTTATTTTTGCGTGTACTCTTTATATTGGCAAAATTAAAATTAGTCATTTGACACCTATGCTTCAGCTCATGAACTGGCAAAGTGATACAGTTTGCTTTTTTTCACCCGCAAGTGAGTCGTAGTTTACAACAAAAACTTCATTTTCTTTTCGGAAAAAGCTTATCACTGCCAAAATATGAAAAAAAAAAAAAAAACGAGTAAGAAATTTAGTTTTATTTGCTATTATTCTGGAATTACAGCCATTTGCAATTACTTGGCTCATACATTTCTCCGAAATGTAATCAGGGTATTATTGTGTTATAAAAAATCGTTCCATAAATAAAGTTCCAACTCGAAACTGAGACCTAATCAGTACCAATGTCAAACTCCTTCATATTTTGGACTACGTAGGTGATTCAGTGAAGACTATCAGAGAGAAGGATCGGCTGTGTATGATACAAAGCTGCCCAGCAAACCAGTAAGCACTAAAGTAAGCAGCATATTGACTATATAAGAGCTGTCCGATGTTTATAAGCTTTATATGGGATTTACAAATGTTTATAAGCTGCATAGCAGCTTTACAAATGTTTATAAGTTTTATACAAGCTTTTCGAATGTTTATAAGCATTGCAAGCATTAAGCATTAAAATAGACCGTATATGGGTATATGAAGCTATACTTTAGAGCCTAAAAACCCTGTAGTTGTAAGCCGTAAGCGGTAGTCAGCGATGCCTTTATAATGCCGTTTATGCTTGACATTTCTATTAAACTAAAGCAATGAAGTCCAAATCAAAACAAATATGATATAGTGCAGTTTGTAAGCTCAAGAAAAAGCTTGTCGGCTTCGGAAATTTGGCACAAACAAATTAAAGTTAACTAAATCTTTGAGCCATAAAATGATACGAAACTGCGATGAATTACTTTTAAGTTTAGTGTAGGAAGGGAAGTAATTTCAAAAATAAAATATTCCCAAAACCATGCTTCTGTTCGTCGGTGAGTGAAATCAACTTCCAATCGAACCAAAAACCGTTCGATTTAAGAACGGCAAATATCATTTATTTGACCAAATGCTCAAATGGATCAAACAACAAGCGCACTGGAACAACTTATCCCCCATATCTTCTAGAAGCAGAAGTTAGAGCCCGGATCAAACGCTGTATAGAAAAAAGTCAAACACATGTGGCAGATAGACCATGAAAGATAGAAAGAGAGAAAAACAGTCTTTCCTCCATTTTCGTTTTGTTTTTTTTTTCAACCCGTTGGTTTCTCCTCATTACACAAATTGTTTTGACATTCCTCCATAGGCGCGGTGGAAAAGTGGGAGTAGGCTGCATATCAGCCGAATATTTCGCCAAAAGTGGCTTTTGAACAGCACTCATGTACAATATGATGCCTATAAGCTCAGTTACCCTTGTTCTATACGCGACTATAGAACAGAATTGATGCCATTTTTACGGCTTAGTGGTTACTTGGGTGACACTTTCCTATTAGCCGGATATAGCTCAGCCGAAAATGAACCGTAATTCTGGCTGGTCCCAGTTCGCATTCCGGCTCCAGTGACACAACCGAGTCCAGTTAGAATCGGTTGTGTCACTGGAGCCGGAATACGAACTGGAACCAGCCAGAATTCCAGTTCATTTCCGGCTGAACTTTACTGGGATGGATTGGAGCGGAGCCTGCAAATTACCGTGGAGGAAACGAAACATTTCGGTAATCAAAACAGTGGCAATTGGGTCATTAAGCTATATATAGTTTTCCGTTCCATTCGATAAATTTTAGGTCCAGTATACATAATATAACCAGGGCCTTGCCTCTAGCGTTTAATTTTTGGTTCATTATGGATTCGCCAATAAGTAACTCACGGTCCCTCGAAATGTCAAACCCAACCATGACGTTTTACTGACATCGTAAATACGGGCACTCATTTTTCTGTCGACGAAAGGTCTCTATGGAAAAAACAACGTGGTTTCTAAGCAAAAACAATCGAGCCAAAACGAAAGTTTTAAAACAACAATTTTCACGGATTTTGACGGTGATTGATCCTGACTACCACTGAAAACTTATAGAAACCATATTTGTATTTCCTGCAGACAGAAGGGAGTTACCGAGCGGCAAAATGGAATTACAGCAGAACTGCAGCGGCAGAGAAAATTAAATTACTGTCTAGTTGACATCAATTATCCGAAAATCTTGGGACATCAAATACATGGAAATCATGTCGACCGCCTGTCACAATAATCGGTTTTTTGAACTTAATTATACTTCCATAAACATTTATTTGAAGCTTAATCTAAACAAGTAAAATAAATACAATTTTTAGCTTGGTTTTGTGGTCCGGTTTCACCGATGATTGCAATAACACCGTAGCACACCATCAAAAGTAAATCAGTCCGACGAAATGCAGGCATAATTACGAGATATTTTCTGGGTTCAGACGATCTCTCAAATTGATAATCTTCGATCCAGCATTGGTAATGATCATGGACAACAACAAGAAGTCTGTCGATCGTATACCACTGATTTTACTAAGGGATGTACGCAGAAAAACTCAAAAATCCTTCTATTTTATTAATACACTTAGACATAGTTAATTGCTGTAAAGGGCGGGCCAGAATATTATACGTAATAACCTTATTTAATTAAAATAATTTTTGGTGTCCAAGTATGGTTTAGAAGGATTTTGAGTTTGAAACCAATATAAAATTTAAACCGAGATTTGAACTAAGTTAAAAATTCTCAACAAATCAAAAAAATCGGGGGTGGTATGCATTCTCATGCGTTATGACTAATCCTGATTATCAAAGTATCTTGACGCATGAATGTTTTTAACTATAAAACAATGACATCATTCGTTTAGAGATGATCGTTTTCGTTATCTACTTTGATTACAGGCTGGGTCTTGCGGATGCGAAAAAATCTAACGTCAAATGCAGCCAGGGGAACTGTCAAAGGCTGGTGCATTAAAAATATATGAAGCAGAAAGAGTGGCTATGCGAGAAGAAAAATGAAATGAACAGAAAAAAGAGAAAAAAAAATCTTTCCGCATGTCCCGTCCCTGGTTACAAGTATAGCGTCGTGCGCAGGCCAGCTCAGGGTAATCCTTCGTGTCTCCAAACGATACATTTATTCTATTGGCATCCAGTACGACGAAATCGGAATTTTTCGTAATCCTTGTCAGGTTAGGACATCTCTGTCGAGTGATCATCCTCGTCGATTATAGATATTCTAAAAAAGCGAGCAAACATGACGAAGTGCTCCGCAAATAGTTGAAAATATAAAGATTCATACAATGAATGACGATTGGCAGCGATGAGGCAGATTGATGGTCTCCTAGGAGTTGTAACCGTTGAAACAGGTATATCCGGTACATATTAGTCTGGCTAATTTGAGTTTGGCAAAAAATACAATAAATTCATGCGATGATGAATTACACTACAAGAGAACTAACTCGATGAAGGTGTGATGTGAGCTCCCTTTATCAAAACCAACAAAAACATCTATTGCAAAGTTCAAACGTTGGAAAATCTCGCCACAACTCAGTGAAACAATAAACACCGTAGCTATCAACAACAATTTTAGTTTAGCTCCTGGCCTGCGTTGATGATTGTTGATGTGAGTACGCTCTCAACAGAAACATCAAAGTGAAGCGCCATCAAGTGGTGAGGTCAAATCTGAAGGGACCGGAGTCACCCATTCTGAAATTGTAAAATGAGCCACAATTTTTTTAAACTTTCTTCGTACGATTTACATCTTTATTATATGTCTTTGATATAACATTACTTTGGAAAAGATCGTAATACGTAAAAACGATTTTTTTGTTTTTTTTTAAAAAAATCTTATGTAAACATAGACAACAATACATAGGAAAACTGCGGTTGTTTACATCTGGACTATCAAGACAACACCCAAAATGATAACGCGAACCAAGACGGATACAGTTCTCGACAAACATATGATTACGGCCTAAAAGCCAACTGTCAAAATCCACTTTGAATGGAAATTCTGGACAAACCGTTACATGCCAATCACAGATGTTGGTAGTAAACGAAAGAGAAAAGTTTTCTCTTTCATAAACTGTTGTGAACTGTGTTCAGGTAGTAACGGTTTGTCTGGAATTTCCATTGAAAGTGGATTTTGACAGTTGGCTTTTAGGCCGTAATCATATGTTTGTTGAGAGTTGTGCACATTTTTTTCTGTGTGTGAGTGCGGTTGTCATTTATCTTTGACGAAGCCGAAAAAACAAGAGGATATGAAGAAGAAAAGCACAAACAAATGACGTAGTGGGCCTTTCTGTTGCCATAAGTTTTCTTTCGGTTCGGTCATAGTTAATTTAATAGTTTTTTTCGAAGTAAAAAGTGTCCCTAATACTATGTTCACATTAGCACTGATATCACTTGATATACCGAGATGATATGGATATTATGTCAAAGTGTTCACATTAATGCGAGGTGATATCGGTTGACAGTTGACATGACAACTCAAGTGTCATAAATTTTCAATCATAACAATTTGAAAGAATTTAACAATTTGTAATAAGAAATAGTTTCATCGCTGCATTATTGTGCGCACATATGTTTTAAATTCGATTAATAATGTTTTTGTTCGTGCTACGCGTCTCGTGAGCAAATGTCAAAATGCCGCACGGAAAAGGCATATTTTGCAACCTCATTTCACAAGAGGTACATACAAAGCTTTAATAGGGAGACAAACGTTCCTGCATTGGATTATACTCTAATTACCAGACCGTAGGAAGTGAACAAGTTTCATTGTTCCTGTTTTCCCTTTTGTAAGCTGGGGAAAGAGTCAAGTGCTAGAAAAAACCTAATGTGTATTGACTGAGGGAATCGAAATACGACGATTACAAACAATTCCAGCCAACATTGTTATTTTAATAAACTGTTGTGGAATCTGCGTTTCAAAAGAACTACAGAAAAGCACTAAAATACATGATGGCTTGCCGAAGTCTCTGGGAAAAATGGGCTTGAAGCCAAAATTGGTGCACTGGCTTTGCCCTTTGGTTGCGTATGCTTCAATTTTGTGGGGGCTCAGAGAGGAAAGCAAAAAGGCTTGTCTGTAACTATCAAAGGTATAAAGAGTGGCTTGTCTAGTTATCACAGGGGCAATAAAATCGGCCCCAACGATTGCATTGGCATCAATGTTGAACCTGGTACCATTATATGCCCACATTAAAATGGAGACAGCACGTAGTGTCTTATCGTTATTAACCGAGGGATACTGCGAGGCATTTCAAAATCCTGTACCTAGTCTCGGGACTGTTGAACTTAAATACATTCACTAACATCATGCCGAAGTCTTTGATCTACCATTTGAGGTTGTAATATCTGACTGAACTCAATAGAATACCGATAACTCAAAAAGATGCTGCGGTGTGGGAGTAGGAGGTGTGGTCCTTACTGTAGGTTCTGCAAGGCTCTAGTTTCTATACCGTTTGTCTTTTAAGCGGAGGTATATGCAATTGAGACGAAAGTGTCTACTTAGAAACGACCCAAGGAGTAAGCAGTTGATAAATTTGCCAGATAGCTAGACTATGTTAAGAGCTATGGGTTCACGTAACTTCGATTCTAAACTCGTCCATGGCTGTCGGTTAATATTGATGGATTTGACCAATAGGGGATTTGCCTCTTATTTCATAGGTCCAAATCTACGCTTTGGGTTTCGAGCCAGCTTAAGGAATAAATCGTGGACTAAAAGCAACAGCTGAAGGGCAAACACTTTGATGCCCTACCACCTCGTTCTCGTCGTCTTTAGTCTCACAGTAGTCGCTAACAGCACCTGTCATATCACCAGTGGCGGCGCGAGGTGTTTTGCCGCTCGGGGCCAAAAATTGAATTTGCCGCCCTTTTATAATGAATTTTCAAAAGAGTTCGATTTTTTTCCACCATTCCATTTTTGAAACAAATATGATAAAAGTATTACAAAATGTCTTCATGAAAATGAACTTTATCGCATTTTATTGTCAATATTTTTTTCATGGCGGTAGTGCTGCGCATACATTTGCTCGCGATAGGTGGCGCTATGACTCCGCTCACATGTTAGCGCCACGCTACTGGTAGATCCTTTATAAAATATAAGATATTAGTTATAATTACCCTAAATATAAAATCAAAGTATGAAATTTAAGTGCAAGATTAATTAATTTTAATATTATATAAAGACAAAAAATCGCGAAGTTACTAAAAAGTTCCTATTGAATACATCACAATTATTTTAAAAAAATTAACGTGTTTTCAAAACTTACATATTTAAAAACACTGATCAAAGAATGGGACAAAACATTTTAAAATATAATTCTTGTGAATTACTTGCGATCAACCATGTCTTTTTTTAAATTCTCAAGCTAAACGATCAGAGAATCTTTATATACCTTTAACCACATTAAACGTATTTCTATCAATAACTATAAGTTTTGGCTGAGGCAAGACTAGCTTATAAAATTAATTGTTACGTATTATTCGTAGAATTGTAATTTGTCTGGCCAGATCCTGCTGGATCAGTGCTGCCAAGGACAGTTTCTGTTAAGGGCGTAACATAAATTTTTGATATATTTAGAATGACTCGAATTATTATTGAAAACTGATAAACCCTATCAATTTAGGTTGTCGTCGACTACCTTTTCCATACAATTTGATTATCGTAAATATTTTAGGGGAATTGTATTGAGCATTGGATGGTAAATTTTGAGTAGCTTGCAGCACTGCGAAAGAAGAAATTAAAATAGGTTTTTCATGCTCCTTGATCCCTACAGTTTTGATGAAAAATTGTTTTGGAGCCGTATATGCGCCAGGGAAAAGTCGGATAAGAATGGATTAATGTATATTATTTAAATATTAACTTTTCATATTAAATTATCACAATGTTCACTTTCTTCTTGCCTTTGGAGTATTATAAATAACACGGTGCTATAGGGATTTTGTACTTTTCAAGTGACCTAGTATAGGTTGTAGATCTTATCAAATGCAATTCAAAATAATGTTCTAAAAATGCTGTATTCCCTCAAAATCTTGATATATTGCAAATAATTTCGTATTTTCCGGACCTTTGCCGCTAAAAAAAATCTACACTGAAGAGAAGACTTTTCCAATGGTATGCTAAGTTATGTTCTTTTGTATAAAATACTCTCCGGGTTTGGGACAACAATTTGCAAACAATCAATATTTTGCAATTTTTTCATGAAAATTAGGAAAATTACTCAACATTCTTATTTTATTAAAAAAATTAGAGAGATTTAGTTCTGCATTTAACGATCTGTTTATCTCCAAATTCGGTTAAGAATGGTGAAGTTAATTTTTGTTTCTCCAAATTAGATACTTGCACGCATGAACTCTTCAGGGATTAGTTAGGCATTGTACGCACTATGGCATTCTATAATCATAACTTCCGTTGTTTTTCCTAATTTTAACTTCAAAGTTTACACATATACTTTTAAATGTATACGTAATTGAGCAAAAAAAAATCGATTTTTTGAAAATTTTATATGAAACCGTCCCCTTAAAAGTTCATGTGAACAAGTTTCTGATTTGGAGAAAAAACTGAATAACATAATGATTGTCATGAAAAGTACCGCATAATACTTTTAACAAAAGAACATAACAAATGACGGCGTAACTAATTTTTGAGACCCGAGAAATAGTTTTTTGCTATATAAATGAATATTTTAAGGGTATATTAATTTGATCAAGCGTAGGTTTGTATTGTATTTGACCAGACCTGCAACCTTTTCTGGATCACTTGAAAAGGTATATTCTTTTTTTATTTTGCGGCACCGTGTAATTATTCATTATGGTGCAAGAGTCGACAAATTTTTTAATAGTATTTGTAGTATTTTTATACTAATAACAAGGTCGCCGAATGGTGAATACTTCCCAGTATTCGCCAGCTTCTAGCTCGTGCCTCAGCTTTGTAAGTAATTGCTTGCCACAAATTGAGTTCTACATGCTCCCAAACGTCCCTAGGTGAAAGGGCGTCATCATTATCTTAGTGACCGAACAATCCGGATAATCCTAATCATAATTGATATTTTAGATTTCCAGGTTTTTCGATCTTGAACCGCCAGTTCCATGGACGCCCACCACACGCGCATCTTCCGCAATTGTGCACAGGTAGCGAGAGCGGGGTTTGCCCCGAAGTCGACAACCTCTTCTATGTCATAACATTCACTGGTTTCTCTTTCATCATTCCGCGCTACAAGCCCAGTTTACTGTAGTCTGCCAAGTATACAACCACGCTAATAGCCTTCCAATGTCAGCATGGTTGTATACTTGATACCGTTAGGGATTTTTCTCCCAAACAAACCGAGCACTCGATATCCTGCTTCCTATAACATCTATGCCTCAAGGCCGTACAGAGCAACAAGGCGTATCAGCGATTTGAATAGAGCAAATTTTGCGCGCATCCTTAGGCTGTGGGACTTTAACTGACTACGTAAACCATATTCGCAGCAGCAACATAAATTTTTCTTTCGCGGCTAACATCGTTATCATATGTCACTAGGGTTCTAAGATATATAAATTTGTTGTAGCGTACCCCATCGATTTTCACATCGAACCCAACACGACTACACGTTCTCTACCAGCTACCATGTACTTTGTCTTGCCAGAGTTTATAATCAGTCCGATTCTTGCAGCTTCCCTTTTAAAAGGCAACAATGCCTCTTCCACTGCTCTACGATCAACGCCAACGATATCCATATTGATCGCAAAGCCAAAAAGCATGTGAGATCTCGTGATGATGGTTCCGTTCCTTTGCATATCAGATCTTCGTATCGCTTGATTTTATCCCATCCAGCGTTATACGAATCAGTTTAATCAGTTTTGTCGGGAAACCATGCTCAACCATTATCTGCCACAGTTCATTTCGTTTTATTGAATCGTATGCCGCCGTGCAATCCACAGATAGTGAGTCCGCAAGTTATATTCCCGGAATATGTCCAGAATTTGTCGCATTTGATCCGTCGTTGATCGTCCTTCTCGAAACCCGCTTTGATATTCGCCGGCAAAGCATTCAGCCAACAGGCGCAGTTACCTGAACATAACACGAGTAATGTACTGGATTCTAAGGTGTGGCAATGCTATATTGCTCTCTCGCTCAATTTCTGTAAATTTATTACGAAATAAATTTCGACTCTATATATTTACAGACACCGAGCGAGAGAGCAATAGCATTGCCGCACCTTAGAATCCACTACATTGGAACACGAGGACTTCCTTGCAGGCGGCACAATTAGAAATTAAAAATTCAAAATGGCGGCCTATTTATGATGATTTAACAACTAGCATGGTTATATTGTGGACTAATATCCACATTAATGATTGAAGGTCGTCTTACATGTTTTGTTATAATGAGACAGCCAACTTCGTGAATGGACACAATGTGAACAATTTTTTTTTATTCAAATTATTGCGCAACATTTTTTAAAAATTTAATTGTTCTGCAGTAGATTTACATACACACATCGACTGGTATCACCGGAAATATTTATTCCTTAAAGAGTTAGTTTTTAATGGCGGTCTATAAAATGAAAGTGTTTTTGCTATTCGTTAGTTGGTTGCTGTTCTCAATGAATTAAGTTTTTTTGTAATTGAATAATTTAGTGGTAGTTTTCTCTAAACTCGAATGTTCGCGACCAAACCTTCTAGAAGTTTCAAAACGATGTACAGTAACAGCAAAAATAACAGAAATGCGTATTACCAGCACTTTGAGAACAATACCAGTGTATGTACGTACCGGTTGGTTTTCTTACCCACCTCTGGTTCAAACATCCGTGTAGGTACACCAGGTGCGTACGTGAGGAAGCTACGCGCAAAGCAAAAAGAAACAACGCTAGCGATGGTTAGGGTAGATAAGAGAAAACAGGTGCCACGAACCAGTGTGTACGTACACTCTGTACACACATAGAGTTCGACTGTGCAAGCGAACATGTGCATGTATTTTTGTACAAATTGGCGTATTCCGGTTTGTACGTGAAACGTGCATTTTAAATAAGCACAGTAACTGAGATTGAAAAATGCTCAATAATTTTAAATAAGCACAGTGCGCGATGTTCATTTGGGAAGGCTGCAAAAATCTTTTCGCCAATCAAAAAGTCAAGATTCAATTCGTCGAGATCGGAAAATGTCTGTGTATGTATGTATGTGTGTGAGTTATTTAAACTCACACAATTTTCTCAGAGATGGCTGAACCGATTTTCACAAACTTAGTTTCAAATGAAAGGTATAGCTCTCCCATAAACTGCTAGTGAATTTTTAGTTGATCCGACTTTCCGTTTCGGAATTACGGGTTGAAGAGTGCGGCCACAAGTGAATTCTGGTAATACCATGATGTCCAAACGATGTAATACATATTAAAATGGGTCACCATTACTTGGATATGCGGGTGTAGATCAGTAATGACCAATTAAAGCTTTCACTACATTGGCCACCTATGACGGTTCTAGATACCCCCGGGGAACTCGAAAAGTTCCAAAGCTAATGTAACACCTATTTCACAATTCTTGGCCGATTTTTTTCAAACTTGATTTCAAATAAAAGTATCAGTAATCCCATTGACTGTTACTGAATTTCATTCGGTTCTGACTTTTGGTACCGGAGTTACAGGTTGGTTAGTAAGGTCACACTGGAATTCCCCATACAAACGTAATACCTCATTGGTCACCAAATTACATTGATTAGCAAGTTTAGATCACTGATTGCCAATCAAATATTCTTTGAATATATTGTCTACTATCGACAATTCCGGAAGTCCCGGATCCCGGGCATATTCCACAATCAAAATCACATCGATTCTTCGGTCATGACTGAACCGATTTTCTCAAACCAAGTCTCGAATGGAAGGTATAATATGCAGTTGGGTGCTGTATCGACCCCCCCCCCCCTACCTTACCCTTCCACCTCCGCCTTTCCTCACACACCCTCCCCATTGGACCACCCTCACATCCGCATTTCCTTCAATTTAATAATACCGTGGCTGTTACAAAAAACTTTCGTAAACAATTTGTGGTGTTTAGACCATTTGTGCATAAAGAATCCTTCCTAAACATTTTGCAAATATTACCTTTTTTCTCCCACCAGCTGATCAAGACGGCTAAACAAAATCTTAGACCGCCGATAGCTGGTTGTGATGGTTCAAGTTTTCGATTTGGCCCTGTCCCTTTTAGAAAATTTTAGAACTCGAATATTGATTGAGAAAGGTACAATTACACCGCTAGGTAGATTAAAACAGGTTTTTCATTTGAAGACCGATGAAATCTCTACGACAATCTAGCTTCAGTTTTTGGAAGAAAATAGATGAGAGCAGACGCAAAAGCTCCAGACACGACAGTTATGTCTGAAGCTTTATTTCTTTTCATTTTACCGCGATTTTTTACTATTTTTCGGTAATTGTCTGGTAAGTCTTTAGTTTAGTGTTTTTTGCCAAATTAAAGTATTTCGGCCGGAATAAGCCGAATTCTAGAGCGGATATTGGATTTTGTTTTCAAATCGGGATAACTGATAAAGATATGTTTAATAACACTAGTAATAGTGACAGTGTCTGCAAAACCGCTGTCTGAAGTTTAAACAAACCTGTGATCCCCAGGTTTGCCCGGTTAACTCAAACGCAGGGGTTACGGCTAGTTTTAAACGGCATTAAAAAAAGTGAAATGGCGTTGTCATATTAGCCAGCGGCATTTTTCGTGAGTGTTATTAAACAGAACCTCACATTTACACAATATGTATAACAGCATTCTTCAGTCTCATGAGTGCTGTCCGACGTTGCTAGCACTGAGTTGGCTTGAGACCTCAATGTTTGAGTAAACCGGGCGAGTGAATTACGGATGTGTTTGTAATTCCGACGGCGAGTTTGCCAACAGCTCGTCCTGGTTGGTATTCCAGTATTCTGGCTGTAGTCCGCTTCGGATCCTTGGACGCTATGTGGCCAAGCCGCATCACACTGTCTTTGCTGCATAACATCACTTGGCAGAGCAATATTGCACTGTTACTAGCACAAATTGTGAACCTCTTTTTTCACATTTTAGAACTTTGAGATGTTTGTTGTGGTTTTTTCACGGAAAACATCAAGTCAACGCTTGCCGCGATCCAATGAATTTTCGAAATGACATTTATAAATGAGTGCGTTCAATGCCGCTATCCGTGTTGCTAGTCACTACTTTTGACAATTTGACTTGATTTCGTTCATGATATCCCGTATATCACGCAAAGATGATGATATGAGATGACATTTAAAATGTATGGGATATCAAGTGATATGGTATGTAATATCACCGGATATCAAGATTATCCGCATATCACTTGATATCAGTGCCAATGTGAACATACTATGTTCACATTAACATTGATATCACTTGATATACCGAGATGATATGGATATCATGTCAAAGTGTTCACATTTATGCGAGGTGATATCGTTTGACATTTGAATTGACAACTCAAGTGTCATAAATTTTCAACCATAATAATTCGAAGAAAAAACAACAATTTAGGAATAGTTTCATGGTCTCAATTTTTGGGCGCATATATTTATATTTGATTCAATAAAAAGTGTTTTTGTACGTGCTGCGTGTCTTGTGAACAAATGTCAAAATTCCGCCCGGAAAAAGAAAAATATTTTGCGACCTTATTTCGAAAGAGGTGCATCCTAAGCTTTAACAACTTCAACGTTTCTGCATTGCTTTCTTTTCCAATCACACATACTGGCAGCAAACCGTAAAAGCAAGCAAGTTTTTTTTGTTTCCTCCGTTGAAAGCTGGAGAAAGAGTTAAGTGCCAAAAGAAATCTAGTGTATATCGACTGAAAGAATCGAAATGCGACGATTACAAACAATTCCAGCCTACATCGTAAATTATAGTAAACTATTGCGGAATCGTTAGCTGGTGGAATCTACGTATCAGCAGAACTACGCAAAAAGCCCTAAAATGCATGATGGTTTGCCGAAGTCTGTTTGGAAAAAACGGGGCTTCAAACCAAAAAATGTGTGGTGGCTTGTTTGTAATTGTCAACGGTACAAAAAGTGACTTGTGGCAATCAGATGCAATAAAATCGTTCCGACGATTGCATTGCAATCAATGTTAAACCTATTGCCATTACATGTCCACGTTAAAATGGAGACAGCAGCAGTTTCATACTGATGCAATCTCTATCGGTATTAGCCGAGGGATATTACGAGTCATTTTCAAAACCTGGACCTAGTCTTGGAACTATTGTACGTAAATCCATTTACTAATAGCATGCCGATTAGGCAAGTCTTTGATCTACAATTCGAGGTTGTAATATCTGACTAAACTGAATAGAATACCGATGACTCAAAAAATGCCACGGTGTGTTAGTGGGGGCTGTGTTATATACTATAGGTTCTACAAGGCTAGTTCTACATCGTCAGTCTTTCAAGCGACGGTATATGCAACTGAGACCTTTGTCCAAGCGTCTGCTTAGAAACGACCCAAGGGGTAGGAGTTGATTATTTTGCTAGATAGCTAGGCTGGGTTAGGAGCTCTGGGTTTACGTAACTTCGATTCGAGTCGTCTTTTGATGGACCTATCTAATAGGGGAGCTGCCTCTGATTCTACAGGTCCTGACCTATGCTTTGGATTTGGACCTAGCCAGCTTATGGACATATTGCAATCTTACACAAAGTGTTTCAACCCCTAAAGTGTCCTTTAGTTGTACGATATGCCGTGTGTGTCACCAAAGATGTCAGTCCGTCCCAGGTCCAGACCGTTAAAACTTCGTGTCGCAGCAATTTCTCCGGTTAAAATGTATTTTTATCCTATTCACCGTGGCCAAGTGAATATTAAAAATAACTGGCTGATAATTTGCGCTGCCTATGGGAAAAGATTTTTGTTAATTAAATTGATATAGATTTTGTCCCTACATTGGAATGCATCCAATTCCAAATTATTTTCCTCAATGTTTGCGCTATCTCCAACTTCACGAAGTACGTCCGGGACGCGTACCATAAGCATGTACAAAGGCCGACTGATGATCAATAGTTATATGTTCAATTCAGCAACGATCACAGCTATGTGGGAACATCGTCAATACAGCAGGGTACTACAAAAGCATATCAACCGACTTTATTTTAACAGCTGATGGATATTTATTTCGACTTTTGATAGAATATATTTATAATTTATGGCTTCGTATCTTAATTCTAACTGGCCACAATTTTAGCAAGAGTAGCAAAAATAATAGCAATTGTTATAACAACATTATATGTGAACCTGTGCATGCAGCAGCAGCTGGGATCGGTCTTCAAATACGGCTGAGCACATTTTATATTCGAATCGGTTCGGTTTGCAGGGTTCTGTTGCTTCCGTCGTCGGGTTTTGCACTGGTTCCAACTAAAGGTTAACCAGTGTACAGTGGTCCATAATGTAAATTTAGTAGGAATTTTAATTTTTTGCTAAAATTAAATAACTTGGTCTTACAATATATTTAAAAATGTTGTGCTTTGCAAGGCCCTCCTTTTCGGTCAAACAGAAATTAGAGTGGTTATAATTTTAGTAAAATTTGAAAGTGAATTTTTAATGATTCTAGATAGTGCTAACTGTCTTCGATTAGGTTGTAGAACGCATTTTAGAAAAAAATGTTGAAGGCACGCACGCTCTATCTTTTATACTTTCCACTGCACGACAAGTTTAATTTGTTCATATGCACCAACTTTTTTTTCAAACAATTTTTGTTTCGAAGTTATGAGAACTTGTACATAAAAAGTATAACTTGTTCAAATAGCATTATCTTCAATTAAAGCAATTAACATTAAATTCCGTTGCTATAGTGTGAAATATCATGCTTTGTAGTATAGATCTAAGAGAAGAGAAGACAATCGCGTAGCCAATTTGATCCAGTCCTAACCTCAATATTGAACCAGCTTCTGATTGGTCGTTTTGCCAATCATGAGCGTTTATTATATTTACCAACGGGATGGAAAACAGTGCTGCTGAATCTATTCTGGCTACTTTTCATACACATCATTTCATGCAAATTGAATAAAAGTCCTGAATGACGATATAGTTACGTCTACTGTTAAGAGACACGAATAAAAATTAAATTAAATTTTTGAATGCAGCTTATGCATTGTAAATTGTTGGTTGAGGTGCGATTTTCGTGGTACAATGTTTTCAGCAATTGCGAAAAGCATACAAAAGGAATCTGGCAACGATGAACACTTGTTGTCTTTAGATTTACTGCAGGACCTAGTCGGGAAAATTAAGAAGAGCAAGAAGCCTGTTGTCGTCTCTTCTCTTAGGTATAGATCACTAAAAATGCAACATTTCTACAAAAATAGCTCATTTTTAGTAGAAAGTACAGTCGTGATTCGCTGGTTGGGCCACACCTGTGTCCAACTAACAAATTTGATTCGTTAGTTGGACCGACTGACAGATGTCAAAAACTCTCCAAAGGAGACGTTAATAGTGTAATTGCATCTACATCTCTAATAATTGTCAGACTGATTGTCAAAGTAAATTTGACATAACATTTAGACATTCAGATGCTTTTTAGTTGGACAATGGTTCAACTAGCGGAGGTCCAACTAAAAAGCGGTCCAGTTAAAAAAAATGTCCAACCAGCGAATCACGACTGTATATATAACTTTTTAACGAAAAAAGCTACATGTTCAGTATATTGAGAGAAACTATTCTCCTTCAAAATATTTGAAAGTATTTCTAAAGTCATTACAAAAAAAATTCATAACTGCAAAAGTTAAATAAATAAAACCATTCTTTTAAGAAACACGCCTATTTTTTCGTAAATTTCTTGTAAAATGAAAAGTACAAGATTCCAGTATCTTCGACAAAGTATTATTAAATTTGAATTTGTGCAATTTTTTTTTGGAAAACTGCGAAATTCTATCTCGAGCCATTGAATGTAGTTGACTTCAATAAATTTAGAACCACCCGAAACACTATTTAAAATAAAAGAAAAGACTTGTAAAATGAAAAAAAAATATCATGAGAATGAAACTATGTCCTTTATATTGTCTTCCGTGAAAGTACTTTAAACATAGTAACAAATTTTTAATATAACTTTTGCAAGTTTCATTTTTTTTAACATGTCCTTTAGATGTTTTACATAGAGTTTTTGAAAACGAACATTTTCTTCTAATTCCAGTCTTCCCAAATGGACATCGTACACAATGTTCGCTCTAGTTCTGTGCTCATATTAAACCCACACTTAATGTACGAACTCAAACACGTTAAATCGTACTGAAACACGTGCGCATGTTCGCCTGCACAACCGAACTCCATGTTCTAACACGGTGTGCGTACACATAGGTTCGTGGCTCCAGCTTTCTCTTTCTCACTCTCATCATCACTAACGTTGACTCTTTTGCCTTGTGTGAATCGTTCTCGCCCATGTAACAATTTCGATTTTACGGCACCCTTGTAAAGACTCTTAAAACTTAGATTGCACTTGTAGCGTGCTATAAAACTTTAAATGCTATTTGGGCGTGTACGCACCCGGTGTACGTAGACGGATGTTTGAACTGGAGTTTGCACATTGCTCGCTTGAGTTCGATGTCCGAGGCAAACATCGAGACGAAGCTTTCTCCCTTCAACGCCTTGCTCTCCCTTGAGTACTATGGCTCTAAATATTGAAAAATATACTTCACCTTCCAGTCCCTTGCTAATTAAATGCCGTAAAAACTGTTGACAAATTGATTCAATAGGTCGTTAACAAAATGGTTAACAAAAAAATGGTAAAAACGAGACGAAGCATGTTTGAGGTTAAACACGTGCACGAAATTATGTACACAAGTACAAAATTGTCAATGTTTATGGGAAGTCTGTCTAATTCATCAAAACTCTAGCTTTTGTTATTCAAAAGAAGGTATAAGTACTTGTAATAAGAAAAATTACTTTTTTGGAATCAGTTTTGTGAAATTTTAAAAAATATCGCGCTCGCCATTTTTGCTCAATTATGCCTCGAATCATCTTGTATGTAGTTGAAAAAGATTTATCTTTGCCCTAATGAGTGATATTGGTATTCCAAAGGAACCTCATTTTTGGCGAAAAAGCGCTCATACCTTTTCGACGATAAAAGTGAAACTAATCTTAAAGTTGTCTGAAGACTACTTCAGTTTTAAGTCAATACACCCTAACCGCTGATTATATACAGGTAGAGCTTACATGTCTTCAGCAAACTTTTTGTCTTCAACTTCACTGGAGGTCGTATGGGTCTATCTAGAATGATTGAAAAGTGTCAAAAAGTAATTTTTTTGATCTTGGTAAAATTAGAACCACCCTGTTATTTTAATAAAAAGAATAGGCTCACAAACTACGAAAACTTTTCCAAAGACATAATCAGGCTAGGTGGTTTAGTTTTAGAACAATCTCCAAATTCTTACTAAATTTGATTGTGGACCAATGTGCAGTGGTGATCTTATTAAATTTGCATTGTGGATCATAGCGAATAGCTTATCGGGACTATCCTACTATTGCTTGATAGTTACAGTCGCATCACCAGAAGCGTATGTATCTCGAAGAAAATTGACTTCCTGTCCCAGTTGTCGTCGCGACTTCGAAGTGCTGATGTTAGCGAACGTTGCGCACCTTTCTTGATTTCCTTGATAATCCTTTCTGAAGAATCACACTGTGGTTTGTTTTATTGAAGTGCTGTTATGGGCACTGTTGGCATTATGGCATTTTGATAGGTGAGCGAAGAATTTCCTCCAAACCATTTACAATGTCGCTTTTGTATTTATCGATGCATTAATCTTTTTGAGAGATTTCCATTAACAAATTCTGGTTGAAAAGTACTCCATATCCAGGCACATTGCTTTCGATCAGTACAATTAGATAGAACATCTTATGCTTCTTCGCTCCCGCCAGATGGGTCCGACATTTTCAAGATTGTCATCCAGCAGAGGAAAGCTTTCCTGTCGGATGGAATCTCTTCTTACGAAAAAAGGACTGAGGACATAAACGATTTTTGATGTTTTTGGTTATAATAATTTTAGTTCTGCGCTTTCCATTTCCTCTAGATACTCTAGATTTTTGAGTATACATCATCCGAGGACGCTATACTAAGGAGGATTTGGATATTGGAGGCGTTGGTATTCTTCAGGCCGGTTTTTGCAATATCACGAGGATTTGATTTCTTCCTTTGTTTGTACTTGCCGTTGATTTAATTTGACTTGTTGACGTTTATTCGCGAACGACAGGTCAACGCTTGCCGCGACCCGATAAATTTTCAAAATGACATTAATAAATGAGTGCGTTCAATGCCGTTATCTGTGTTGCCAGTCACTACTTTTGACAATTTGACTCGATTTCGTGTGTGATATCCCGGATATCAAGCAATAATGATGATATGAGATGACATTCGAGTTGTATGGGATATCAAGTAATTTGGTACTTAATATCGTCGGATATCAAGGTAATCCGCATATCACTTGATATCAGTGCTAATGTGAACATAGTATAAGTGTTCTAATAGGTAGATCCGAGGTGAAGCTCGGCCTTTTCTCACTTTTCATCGTGCGCTAAAAAATCAGGATGCTCGTTCGTTCACTTCAAGGGCCCCGGCCGCCATGCTTAATTTTGCAAGTATTAAACTAATACACTCAAAAGTGTCAAATGTTCCCACCTTTCTCCCATCTTGAACGCGAACATCCTAATGAAAAAAAAAATAGAACAATGTTCTAGTCTTGTTTCAAATTGTGGAAAATTTAAAACAGAATAGTCGAGCTGTTTTAAATCTGATCCAAAAAAGTGCTCGAAAAATAAAACTATATCGTTGTATTGCGATCGATCTGTTTTAGTCGGTGATGTAAAATAGAACAGCCCATATAGAATACATCAGCGTTGCGAACAGCCGTAATCTGGGTCAAAAACGCGGTCAAACCATTCGGAATTTGATTCGGAATCCTGAATGGAGTCAGTATGGATTCCAAATCAAATGCAACAACCGATTCTGACTCGGAATCGGTTGTTGCATTTGATTTGGAATCCATAATGACTCCATTCAGAAATTCGAACCGGTTCCGGAATGAGTTTAACTGGGCGTTTCCGACTCAATCGGTTTCAGAATCGGTTATTGCATTTGAGCTGGAATTCATTCTGATTCCATTCAGGATTCCGAATCCGAATGGTTTGACCGCCCTCTAAGAACGGTTGGTTTCAAAATTGTCCAATAAAGGACCCACTGAGACGTCCAAAAAATTGTTTCAAAATCGTTCAACACGGGTCCAACGATGGACATTTGTTGAACCGGTATTTGGACGTTGTCAAAATTGGCCCAACGAACGTCCTTCATTGGACAATTTTGAAACCAACCGTTCTTAGAGGGGACGTTCGTTGGGCATCGTCCAAATAACCGTTCAACGGACGTCCATCGTTGGACCCGTGTTGAACGATTTTGAAACAATTTTTTGGACGTCTCAGTGGGTGGGGTGGTGCTCAAAAAATAGAACTGCATCTCAAATGTTGAATAGTTTTGAATGAGCGTGTTTGCAAAAATGTCAATCTGTCAAAGTGGTCAAACGCATAACAATCCCAAACAAAACAAAAATGGCACAATCACAGGAAACTCCGATAGATCGCAAACTTTGCGAAATTTTTGAAGATGCCTACAATTTAATGAACACTTTCGATACATGTAACGATCCTACTAACAGTCTAGAATTTCAGGTTAGTCATTTAAAATTTATCTTCAGCTTGTATCAACAGTGCAGGTTGTTTTTCTTTAGGCTAACATTAAGAAATGTATCAGCTCATTTGAAGACGCCACCCGTTTGGTGAGCCTTTGCGGATTGTTCAGTTCCAACGAGGTGTATGATGAAGTTACCACCGAAAATTTGCGCTATTTTCTGCTTCCTTTTTTCTTAGGCCAGTTGACCTTGAAACTTTGTAATGCGAACCGTATGGAGATTGTGGAAGTTGCAGAAATTTACTACAAGTAAAATGATCCCCCAAAACTTGAGCTGTTGATAGATTGATATATTTTTTCAGCGATTTTCTGCGCCGCTGTGAAGACTATAAACTATGCGACAAACCTGAAGCAATTGTAGCTCTGGATAACATTAATCGCGGAGACAAGATCCAGGAGTTGATGCGCATGGGTCAGGAACGTAATGCTAAACTGCAAAAGTACCAGGAAAAGAAAGAGTTGGACGACCAGATTAAAATAATGAAAATTGCCATGGAGAAGGAACATGTTGACGACGAAATCAAGAGAGAATTCTATCTGAAGTTACTAAATTCCTGCATTATTGAAGCGCGTGAAGAGCTAGTCAGTATAAGCCAGGAAAAGCAAATACTAGAGCACATTGCGGTCATGAGGAGAAGTGGTGAGGACGACAAACACAAACACCCTCCGAGGGGTCCACCGCCGAAACCTTTGAAACCAGTTATCATCACTAGAGATGCTCTTCAGAAGGCAGTTTATGGAATGGGATATCCCAGCATGCCCACCATGACCGTGGCTGAATTCTACGAGCAACGCGTTGCTGAAGGAATCTTTCCGGATCAGGAGAAGATGAAGGAAATCAATAAAAATTCGTTGATGAATCGGGTTTACCAGGATAATGAAGCAGAACAGGAAAAGGATGCTGCAGAAATTGTAATTTTTGGGATTTTACTAACATTTTTTTATGCTAAATGTTTTCTAACACGTTACAGGAAGAATTAATCGAACAGGATGACGAAGAGTATTTGGCCCGACAACGTGCTAAGGATGAGTTCAAGGATGAACATCGTCGGGGTTACGGTAATCGTCACAATCGCAGTTAAGGCGGCAAACAGTTGATGCATGAATCGGCCAATTCGCTTACCCATTCAAATTTTGTTTGTATTCTGTATGCGCTGCAACAAGAGGATAATCTTTCAACAATGCAACTGACCGATAGCCCCGTTATTCAATAATAAGCAAGTAAATTCACACGTTGAAACGATTTTTTTTGTACCTGTATGTTTCGATATTACAATCACGGTGATAGACTATGAAGTTTCATTTTTTTGCAAGATTTATTACCAGTAGCATTCGTGTATAATCAAAAATATACTAATAGCATTTTCGTTTTTACCTGATGTTCACCGGTGTAATACAAAAAAGAGATGGACTGATTACACCCAAGTTTGAATGAAGGTAGCACCGACTACACCGGGGTAGTGCACTGTCAAAAACGAAAATGACATGAGATACCCACTTATGTTGAAACTTATTGGTCGTTGTAGCCTTTTCAATTCTTTACCCAATTATTGCAGTTGGTCCAGAAACCCACAAAGGAAACGCTAAGCTTGGACAGATTCATCCTAGTTTATTTTTACACAATGACTTAAAAAGGTTACAGCCCTTCGTTTGTATTCTATTGTATTGTTTATTGGGGCATTAACCTCGATGGGTCATTCGCCCTAGTCCATCGTTCGCTGTGCGCTTTTACTCCAACGCTATTCTCGCCTCCTTCCCATCAATGGTGACCTGCAAACCATTTTTGAGGCAAAATTCCCGCTTGATGTATGCAAAGAAAATATCGGTGATGAGAAAAATCTGCGCCGTGCAGAAGACTAACGTCACTCCGAAAAAAAAATTTGCGTTCGCTGAGTTAGCGTATATCCATAGGTACCAAACCGTTGGCCCTAAAATACTGGTGACTAGCATCGTTGCTCCCACGATGAAATTGTGACCCATGACTGCTCAAAGTAAATAAATAGTATCAAAAATATACAATAACAAAAGTATCACCAAACTCACATTTGGAAATTGATTTCCATAAAGGCAGTAGCGATAGGTACATGCTGATATCACCCACACAGGGATAGGGACGGAACACAACGCCTAGTGCTAGCAACATTGTGAGAAGCATAACGGGTTCCTTATGTAGTTTAAATGTCAACGGAAATAGGTACAGAACCGTCGCGTTTATTTGGAATGTGTATAGAAACAACGTTCGGAAATGGTCAAACATTTCCGTAAAAAAGTACCAAAATAAGCCGATGTTTGGCTGGAGATCGCGACAATTGAATCTGCAATAAAAAAATAAACAATCAATGGCTCAAAACAAATAACTACTGCATACATGAATCCGTATGTTGCATCTACGAAGCTCCAATCACCCATAATCTTGTAGGAGGCGTAATTCAACCACAAAAGAGCAGCTATGAAAGTCAAGCAAGTGTTTACTACGCTTAACCATCTATTTTTATGATGTTCCGCAATGAACAATGCCGCAGGAATGATCAGCACACACGGATAAATGTTCATCTGCGTTTCCAACGCCAGAGCAACGCAAGCAATAAGTCTAAGCCTGTACGACATTCCCAAGAGGAACAATGCAAGCAGAAAGTTACTCATAACTGTTGTGGTTTGACCGACGCAGTTCAGGATCGTGTACGGATTGAACATGTACGCTAACGCTACGTAAAACGGAATACTTTCCAAATCTTTCTCTAAAATTTGAAGCTCAGCCGTTCCTTTGGCGTCGGTATTTTGTTTTGTCTTCTGCTTCCGATACAACTCAGTGATAAATACCGTCGTAGCCATCTTAAGCATAAACATTGTTCCCACTTCTAGCTGAATAAATACCACGCCTATAAACGTGGAGGCTTTTTGCAGAAAGTACCAGACCGAAACGAGAATGAATGGATTTTGATGGTACAGATCACCTTCATACGGGTTTATACCATTGGCATACAGATGAGCACCTTCGGTAGCTGCAAGAAAACAATTATTTGTTGTCAAAAAATCTAGGTTGACTGACTTGTAAACCATACTGACCTCTCTTCCACGAGTTGATGGGAGTGGCAATTTCAACCCGGTTTTGAATAGTGACGGCGTAATCGGAGTTTATCAGCAGATATCGCACAACGGCACCGAGTACAATACACATTAACCATTTCATCGTTTTACGCTTACTCTTTGTGCTGCAATTAGGTTCTAAATTTTACATGCCGGCATAACCATTACAAGCAGTCCGAAAACGAAAGTTGTTTATTTTTTTGACAGCCTTCCGTACGGTTGAAAGAAAATTGAAAAGAAAAAAAGCTGTTTAGTTACTGCATCCCAGTAAAGTTCAGCCGGAAATGAACTGGAATTCTGGCTGGTTCCACTTCGTATTCCGGTTCTAGTGACACAACCGATTCTAACTATCACGCTCGTAAAAAGTTACTCAAAAATGAGTTTAATCCCACCCATTTCCAGATAAAGTGGAACAACCCTTAAATTGAGTAATTCCGGAGTTACTCAAATTTGAGTAAGCCAGCATGAACCAAAAACTGAGTAATTATTACTCGGTTTTTGAGTACAATATTATCTACACTAAACCCAAAAGTGCTTCACTAGTACTCAGATTTTGAGTTCAACATTGCTCAAATTTTGAGTTCAGTACAAATTTAACAAAACCAAAAATTAAGTAATTATTACGCAGACTTTGAGTTGAACATTACTCAAATTTTGGGTTCAGTAGAACTTCAACAAAACCAAAAATTGATCGATTTTTACTCATATTATGAGCAGAAGCTTACCCAATTTTTGAGTAGACAACAAAGCCAGTTGTAATTCCTCAGTTTTTGGGTAGAATATTACCCAATTTATGAGTGCAATATTTCATTAAAACCCAGTAAAGTTCAGCCGGAAATGAGCCGGAATTCCAGCTGTTTCCAGTCAGTATTCCGGCTCCAGTGACACAACCGATTCTAGTTAGAATAGGTTGTGTCACTGGAGCCGGAATACTGACTGGAGCCAGCCGGAATTCCGGCTCATTTCTGACTGAACTTTACTGAGAAACATCCGGATTATGACTTGCAATTCTGAATGGTTTCTGTAAGAAGAAATGCAACAACCGATTCCTATTTAAATTGGTTCATGATCGATTGTTGCATTTGAACTGGAACTAAACCGGTTTACATCCAGTGAAGAAATTGGCCGTCAAAATTTTGTTTTGGATACAACACAATGCAGTCTTTCTTTTCTTATGGAATATTTTTACAATAATAATTAAAGAAACTTCTGTTTATTAAATTTTATGGTTTTTAGTAAGTATTGTATAAAAAAGTTGTCCTTTTATTTGTTGTCAATACGTGCGCGGGAAACTTCAATAAAAGTTTGGACGAGTCTATTCACAGTTGTCCTCTGACTGTGCGGAATTATATTATATATGGCACATGCCAGAAAGTCCCAAAACATTCTAAAATTAGGTGGCACCTCCACTCCGAGAACTGCGTAGCATTTGAATAAAATTTCCACTGCATGAATAGAATTGTTAGTCTCGAATATAACTTTTTTCTCACAAATGACGGCATAATTTCCTCTTTTCATCGGGCTTGCTACGCACACCATGTGTAGTTTGGAATCAGTTGCGGGGGATGCCACGTATGTATCTAAGCACTCCTAATGATGATATAAAATCATTACATCTAACCTTATGTATATTATATTGCATTTACCCCAATCCAACGAATTAAAATTGAAGCCGAATGTTCTTCGCCTACAGTTGGACAGCCTACCAGCGTTCTTTTTTGTCCGCGAATTGGCATATGAGAAATTATTCTCAAGCATCCTCGAATGTGATCTGTGAATAGTTTTACAAATTTAAAATTTTATGACAGACCTTTGGGCTAAATTAAAAAAAAATATATCTCACCATCTTCTACTCTAGAGAATCTGGACGGTGAATAAGATAGACACTGAGAGAAGACATCCTCGATTTTGAGACCTTCTGTTCTGTTAGGATACAATCTCTCAAACATTTGACGAATCTAGAAAAAGTGATATGATATAAATATTCATATGTTCCGTGAATACCATAAAGTGAAATAGTAAATAATAAAAAATAAACATGTTACCACCAATCCTTCATATGAACACAGGTGTGGAAACATATCCAAGATATCATTAACGGGTTTCTTTTCTTTTAATAACAGTTTGAGGACTGGAAAGCATCGGTCCATTTCATCACAAATATGTTCTGCTACTGATGCCGATGCAAGCATTACTCGGAGCAATTGAGCCCGCTCTACAAGTTCAGTTGAAACGGACTCTTCTACAGGCATAGTTCCTCGATTATATTTATGTGTTCCTGCAGGTAGCTGTTTGATGACATTCCGGATGCGATGAAATATCATGCCAGTATGAGCACCCTTTTCCTTGCCTCCGTTGCGCCAAAAGAAAAATGACTAGCATGAAAATAATTATAATTATATTAGAGAAATTATATAAGCATAGAATAACAAACCTCATCAGGAGCAGTTGGTGTGACTCGCGTATTACTAAGTTGTGGAAATAATTTTACGATTTGAACAGCTGCCGCATGCTGTTGATCAACAGAAGGATACCTGCGCATTTAGAGATCATTGGTTCGTTACTCCGAAAAAGACCAAAAAGATTCCGTGAAAGATTAAGTTCTAAATTTCTTAAAAAAAATCTAAATGGTAAAAGTATGAACGGTATTTGATTCGTAATTCTTTGCATGCTGGGACACATCTATTATTTTCTGAAGAAAATCGGTCAGTTTATTACTGTTTTAAAAGTCTGTAAATGTCTGGACCAGGCATACGCAGAACTTTTTTTTAATCACCGATATCATACTTTTTGATCTGCCTCTCGTTTCTTCTGCTGCAAATTTTGTGCATTGGACGTATTCGGTCTATCCACTCATTGAATATTTACTAGAAGTATATGCTAGAAAATGCATGAAAATTCTCGACAAACATATGATTACGGCCTAAAAGCCAACTGTCAAAATCCACTTTGAATGGAAATTCCGGACAAACCGTTACACGCCAATCACAGATGTTGGTAGTAAACGAAAGAGAAAAGTTTTCTCTTTCATAAACTGTTGTGAGCTGTGTTCGACTAGTAACGGTTTGTCTGGAATTTCCATTCAAAGTGGATTTTGACGGTTGGCTTTTAGGCCGTAATCATATGTTCGTCGAGAATTACAGCAAAAGAGACGGGAATGAAAGTATGCTAATTCTGCATATTTTTGTTTCTCAGTGCAGCAAATCTGTCCACAGTCTGTAAATCTGGCATCGCTGTTGCTCGATTCAACGACATTGCGGCTTAGTTAGACCCTTTGGTCGATTTACGATTGAACTGTATATGTAAACAAATAAACACGCTCGCTATAAACAGAAATTGTATACCTTTAAATTCTGTTGGTTTAAATGTTTAAGTTATTATAATTCGTCGTCGTCGGTCGTCTTTATAATTTTGTGCCGGAACATGACGAATTACGCTTTCTAAGTACCACCGTCAAAGACGCATGTACGTTCTTATGCCGAAGTTTATAAATCGAACCAGATTGAAGATGTGTAAAGAATGGTCAATATTGAAATCAGGATGCGAAGAACTGATAACTATGTGGTTTCCTCTAGCAGTTTGTACTGTGTTTCATACATTTCTTTATATTTATAATCAGAAGTGAAGTTGTTTGGCCGTGCTTCATTACTATGCATACTTCATAGTTTCATAGGCTCAATGAAGTAATAATGCATGATACTGATTGACTACGATGTTTTTTGAAATAGAAGCTTCACAACGAAAGGCATTGCTTTTCTCTGCTCATAGACAGTGTTAGATCACCTGCATATTTGCTCGAAGGACTACTAAGGGCCGATTTCTTCATTCTCGCCTAACGTCTTAACCAGGTTTAAACGTACTGGTGAACCCGGTTTAAAATTTAAGCGAGGATAAAGAAATTGGCCGTAAGCCCTATAAATATGTATAGGCATTGCGCATTTCGCCGCAAGGTAGCTCTAGCGGAGAGACTCGTGCGGTTCAATGTAAACAATTCATTCTATCACACTTTAAGGAGTGTTCATAGTTTGATGCACTAGTAGAGTAACAAATAAAACTTTCTACTTGCCTTTGACCGTCCATTATTTGAGTCTCCATTTGCTTGCATGCGACTCGTGTAAGATGATTTAAACCGTCCTTATCTGGTACGATCCCTTGATCCAAAATTGGATACAAAATTTTCATTCGGAATTTTGCGTCATCTTCGAATGTCGAACGGTTAATCTGAAAACGTTAAATATGTATAGTACGACAAGCGCTTACAGTAATTATAGTAGAAAGTTTACCAAATTTTGAACATTAGTGGAAGTCTCATCAATTTTATCTTTGGTCGGATTAGCTTCAGAACTATAGTTTTTTATTATGTTAAGAATTGTTAGACGGGATCCTTTTTCGATTATCCCCATTTCAACTAGGTCGGCATCGTTGAGCAGAACTAGGTTCTGATCGTTTATTTTTTGGGCTGAAAAGAGCGAATAAGTATATATAAAGGTTTAAAGTGACATCTCAAGTTGTTTGCACTACCTTCTTGATTGTTGTTTATTTTATTATAAATTTATTTCCAAGTTTATTTCCCTACTAACTATCTACATATTTCAAACTTATATAGTAGTTTTCTTCTGAATCTCCGTATATACTCCATAAGTTGTATGTTTTTTTCGTTTGCAAGTTCTTGTGTGATATGCGAATAACTTGACTGTCAGTTTTGAGTTTGTAACTGTTGTATTGTAAACAATATTCGCATTCGAGATGCTGTATTAGGCAAACAATTTGATTATCCGATTGCAATATATCTATTATCAAACCATAGGACATTTCGTTGCATACTTGGTATTTCGCTATCAGTCCCGGCCGAAAGCTTGTGTTATTTATTTTCATATGGTTTATATATTTGATTGAATCTGGTAGATCCCGGATCAGGAGTAAATTACTTAGAGATTTTTTGTGTATGTGCTTTGACGAAACGATATCTACCGTACCAATTTCGTATGAATGGTCAAGAATAGTGGTTATCTGTGCTAGATTCAGGCGCTTAGCAAAGCTGTTTGTTAAATTGATGAAATTGTTGCATGTCTTCGCTTGGGATTTCGACTCCTTGAATTTCGCTTCGAAGCGTAAGCAACTATGATTAACAACTGGCCCATCCTGACGAATTATGTAGGGATAATGAGAGATGTGATGGAATTTATTGGTAGGGTTGATGGCAGGGAAGCAGGATTTGAACAACTTGTAAAAACATTCGATTTCGTTTTCCAGATCGTTAATCTGATTCAATGTTAGCTTATTGGAGAAACTATAATAAGTTATTTTCATGAGAGCTCTAAGCAATGATGATAAATTTGAATTAAATCCGAGAATCTGGTTGAACATAAAAGGGAATGCTCGAAGGAGAAGCCAACATTGCGAAGCTGACTGAGGAATAGCATGTCCACGTGCTTTTAACTTCTCGCAAGTAAAATTAGCGGTAGGTTTATCAGCCGATTCAGTTATACCGTATTCGTAATGCTGTATAATTTGGTTGACTTGACTAATCGTTATCACTTTATGGATATTTACAGCTTCGTTCAAAACACATTTGATTACGACCATGACGACGCCTTCCAAAAGATCATGCATTGGATCAAACGTGTTATTTTCCGCTATGTTGAAATATTTAACTTCATTCAGTGCTGATTTTCGAATGATTCCGCATTGTGAAGGTGTTTTAGTTCCGCTTTGAAGAGCATTTAAATCACCTTGTATGCTTTCTTCAGTGCGATGAGGGAAGGTATCACCAATGTTTCCACAATGAAGTGCAGTACGCGTCGCATAGCACATTCTACAGAATAGACTTGATTGGGGCCCCATTAACTCGAAAATTTCATGAATTGCCAGCGTGTCCCCCAAAACATACACTAGAACTGCCCTCATCGTAAACTTTTCACTCCCATATTGTACTACAACACCATCATCTGATTCAAGCTCACGCAAATCTTGAATCAGCGGTTTCATAACGTTATTGTAGCCATATTTTTTTACATCTCTTGAGCGAACTGTAAGCGTTAGATATATCCTGTTGGAGGATGAATTAATTGCGGGGTGGAGATTCTCAATTTTAACACTGAAATTGGTAAGTTTTTTTTTTGATTTGCGTGATCCCAAAGGGTTCAGATATTCGACATCGTCCAGATGAAGCGAGAGTCGTAATGCATCGGGAAACCGTGTCAGGAATGGATGTGTTTTGAAACGTTGACCATCTTTGAAACCGCACAAGATATCGTCATTCACTGCTTCTTCTGCTATCATCTTGCGAGCTCCGGGATTCTTCATAACCAGTGCTAAAATGCTGGTTAGTGGAATATAGTGAGCAACGTCTTTCACTATTTGTACACTTTTTCTTTTGCCTAGTTTGGTAATCGCGGGGACAGTTTTAGTGATTCTAGTTCTTCCCAAGACTTCTTCCCTAGGGTTTGGCACAGCACAACCCGCAACTCCAGACAAATATGCTAGGTTGTCTTTTGGAGAAGCTACGTCTGCAAAAATTCCATCCAAAGATGCGTCGTTTATAAATTTCAAAGCGTCGGTATCGTTTAATGGGATCGACTTCGATTTCAAAAATTCTCTGAATAGATTCAACATGTAACACTCGTAATCTTCTATAAGATTCGAGGTAACCTGTAAGAACTTTTTGATTTTTGTCTCGGGAAGAGATACATCTTTTCGCAAATCTGTGGCGAATTTACTAATTTTCTTAGTAATTTCATCCAACGACGGCGCCGTTTTAAAGAATATAGTATTCGTTATTCTCAACAGATAATCATCATCTACGAGCATATTTTCCGGATGATTATTTTGAATTTGTTCAACAGCGTCATGGTCGTATGAAATATTTGTAGAATTTTCTGTAATTAGTGGATGAACACTCTCTATGTGCCGTTTCAAGCTCTTAAACCTCTGGTACAGTGAACCACATTCTGAACAAAGGAAAGGTTGAGCGGCTGCTTTGCTGGTGTTCAAATTGTGTACCAACCGGAAGTGTTCCTTCAATTCATCCACGTGTCCAGGAATCATCTTCCCACAATTTGGCACATGGCATGAGAAACCTGAAACCTTACACTTTTTTTCCAGTATATATATATATATATATATATATATATATATATATATATATATATATATATATATATATATATATATATATATATATATATATATATATATATATATATATATATATATATATATATATATATATATATATATATATATATATATATATATATATATATGTATATATATATATATATATATATATATATATATATATATATATATATATATATATATATATATATATATATATATATATATATATATATATATATATATATATATATATATATATATATATATATATATATATATATATATATATATATATAATATAACGTGAATATTACCTCGCAACTTCATTGCAGTTTCAGCATCCACCTCTTCCGAAATCTTCTGCATGCTGGTTGTTCAAATCCACTCTTTCAATTAAAATGTATTTTACACACTACAACTCTAGCTTCAACTATTATAAATATTTGAACAAATTTTTATTTGTGAAAAAGTGATGAGCGATAACTAAACGAGCGTGTACCTACTAATGGAAAATGGCGGATGACGCTTGGAATTTTTAACTTGGCGAGAAACGGCTTTTCCGTTTGGTAACTCCAAAACGGTTTCTTGTGTAATACCCAAAAATAGAGTCAGAGTTACTCAGAGATATTATACATGACAACTCAATTTTTGACGTTTACGAACATCATTCAAAACTGAGTTAAAAGTACTCAGAATCTGAGTAACTTTTTACGAGCGTGAATCGGTTGTGTCACTGGAGCCGGAATACGAACTGGCGCCAGCCAGAATTCCAGTTCATTTCCGGCTGAGCTTAACTGGGGTCGGTCTGGTCCAGGGATGGCAGGTAATATTTTTTGAAATCTATCCCATTAAAAAAAGGCGAACGAACATATTGCACAGTTCCCACCAAATCGAACTGCACAGTATGAAAGTGTGATGAATCAAAAGTGTGATCAAAAGTGCAACTCCTTCGACCTGACAAATTATTGACATAGAAAAGTGTTAAAAACAAACTTCTTCTTACATTTAGTAGCTGGAAGGTTAGCATGGCTACCAGTGTCCTCGTTTTTACAATAAATTTGATGGAAAAAGCAGGAATGCCAAGTGTTTTTCCAAGAAGTCTGTAATAATTTTCGAAAAAGTCTGGAATTGTCTGGATGGCCTAATTTGAGGATTGAGCATTGAATTCGAGGCTGTGAGCTTTCAGCATCTTGGATTGTTGAAATTTCCAACTGATGCAAACTCAACAAAATTTATTCGCTTTTAGCGAACAAAAACTTTGCCATTTTGTGTTTCCTGCTATTCTAAAATGTTTTGTTTTCAAAATCGTAGCTCGAAAAGGTGGTTTAAAAATCAACGATGCATTCTTGTATCTCATTTTGTTATTAAAATTGTTTTTTGAACAATTGGTGTGTTTTCACTTACACTTTGTTTTTCTAGTGCACTTCATTTAGCCAACGAATGTGGGAAATTGTGGAATCGTGTATGTGTATGTGTATGTATAGTAGAACAAGATCTCTGACCTAAAGTCCTAATGAACGTCAGATTGCGATAAGTTTTGAAGTGCAATACCAACAACGTTGATACCAATTTCACCATTGATTCTTCCTATAGTTGGGTGGTGATTACCTAGTATACTGGTAAGTATATGTGAGTAGATAATGAATCCGAAAATAAGTATTATTTTTAATTTTCATATTGGGCAATTAAGGGCGATTGAATGGTGCATTCCGTGGGCGATTTAAGGGCGGGTTGGGCGGCAAAAAAATGACGGCGGCAAATTAGTTCAGAATGGATTCGAATTTCCAACATTATTTGATAATGGTTTGGAATGACCGAGGATGGTTTGTAATGTGTCATGAATAGTGATGTCTGTTTTTACTCGATTAACGCAAATAATCGATTAATTTCTAAAATAGTCGAAAAATCAATAATCGATTACAAGCTTTCGCAGCAAATCGCAGAACAAAAAATTATGACATGACTTCTCCCAATTTTTCAAAATGTGTCCTGTGACATTTTTTTTGGTTGACAAACTAAGATTTACTAAGTAATCGATTATTGATTTTAATCAATTATCATGGTTGATTAATCGAATGAAATAATCAAGCTCTCAAAAATTCTTGAGCGTTTTTTCAAAAAGACATCTACAATGAGTGACTCTCTTTGTTTACTTTCTCTTTCGATTTTTACGGCGTCACTATAGTACTTTTCACTTATTTTACAGATCGAAAGACGGTGGTTTTGACTAGCATATTATGCAAAGAGTTGAGGGATAAGCGTTAAAGCGATCGAATTATTAACAGAAAAGAAAGTAAACAGAGTCACGCATTGTAGATATGTCGTTTTGAATAAAAGGTCTAGAATTATTCGATTAACGGATAATCGATTATTTGCAGAAATCAGACATCAGACATGACTATAGTCATGAAAAATAAAAAAAATGCTCGAAATTCACGTTTTGACAGTTTCAGTGCTCGATAAAATCAAAACAAAGCATTGCCAGCAGCATAACTGCAACAACAAATCAGAACATAAATTTTGTTGCCAGAATTATTGAAAGACCAAAAATAGAGCATACAGAGTTGCCAGTTACATATAATTGGACCAAATTCGAGCAAAATTATTGATTGAGATCAATTCTCGACAAACATATGATTACGGCCTAAAAGCCAATTGTCAAAATCCATTTTGTATGGAATTTTCGAACAAACCGAAACACGCCAAACACAAATGTTGGTAGTAAACGGAAGAGAAAAGTTTTCTCTTTCATAATCTGTTGTGAACTGTGTTCAGCTAGTAACGGTTTGTCCGGAATTTCCATTCAAAGTGGTTTTTGACAGTTGGCTTTTAGGCCGTAATCATATGTTTGTCGAGAATTGGGTAAATTTCTCGACAAACATATGATTACGGCCTAAAAGCCAATTGTCAAAATCCATTTTGTATGGAATTTTCGAACAAACCGAAACACGCCAAACACAAATGTTGGTAGTAAACGGAAGAGAAAAGTTTTCTCTTTCATAATCTGTTGTGAACTGTGTTCAGCTAGTAACGGTTTGTCCGGAATTTCCATTCAAAGTGGTTTTTGACAGTTGGCTTTTAGGCCGTAATCATATGTTTGTCGAGATTTGTTGTAATTCTTTCGATTTTTTTTAGCAATACTCGATTTGATAGAAAATTGTTTAAATTTTCTAAAATTACCGATTAAAATACGAATTCATGCTAAATCGAATGGAATTTAACCATTATTCTGAAGTGACGATCCCCTCGTTGCAGTCAATAGATTTTTTTCGGGGGCTCTAGGGTTAACCTCCTCTTAAATATGTGTACAAAGTGGACAACAAAAACAAATTTGTTTGTCTAGAGTCAATATATAATAACCTAAATTATTGTGTCGTTTGGAGTACCCCTAGACCAATGAGAAATCTTAATTTTAACGAATTGTTTAAAAAAATAGTTTTTCTTACACCGAGCAAAAAGCACCTGAGAATTTCATAAGTCTCGACATATGAACCAGCCTTCTGACGATGCCATTGAACGCTTTAGAATGTCATAGGCAGGCTTATGAATTCATTTATCTTTATTCATGCACTCCATAGACGTACAGACAATGTATTTCATAAAACAGTCTTATGACTTCGCTCCAATACATGCGTTTAAGAATTTCATAAGTTTTTCTTATGAAATCCATATGAAATCTGTTATTGATTCTATAAAATTGTATTTTGTTTTTCGTAAACGTCACTTTTGTGAAAAGTTCATAATTGTTTCTTATGAATTCAGTACTGGCCTGCACGGCCAACCAGAAGCTAATAGTTTCAGGCCAGAACTTTTTGATTACCGCTGTTTCAAACAAAAGAAGTAAGATTTTTGTCAAATTGCTACAAAATTTTAAATAATTGTTTTTTATGTTATTGAATAAATTACTATGAGCATTAAATCAGTTTACATGGTTATGATTTTTACAGAAGATATCCGATTATTTGAAATGAAATAAGTTGTGCATATAATTAGTGTCTGACGCGTATTTTATGATTATCAAAATCATTTGAGAAGTAACAATCATTATCATTCAGTTGTCTAAGCCCAGTTTCCCACGAAATATTGACGAATCGTTGCTCATTATGTACAAATTTTACCATTTAGTAAGTTTTCTCTTCAATCTTCTGAAGGGATTTACACTTGGCAGTTCATTTGTCCCGAATTTAGTTCAACAAGATGACCACACTAATGAACTCATTATGAATGACGTTCATGTTTTACAATTCTCGGTGGTTTGTTTACTTTGTCAGTTGCGTGAGTTCGAGTGCAACGGGTTCCCATCTGTTAATTTCAAACTCACGTACTCCCATGTAAACAAACCACCGAAAATTGTTAAACGAAGTTCATCTGGCTCATTTTGGGGTTATGTCGGTTGGTGTAAAACCTAATATCCTCTAAAGGTTGATTTTTACTGTTGATTTTTTGTCTACTAAAAATGCTCGAGAAATGTCAGCCATGTTATATTTTTTATATAAATGTATAATAATATCCATAAAAAAAACTTATGACATTCATTCGAACATTGTAATGAATTTCATAAGACTGTTCTATGGAAATCATTATTTCTACTATATTTTCTGCTTATAAATATCAGCAATTTTCATAAATGGGCACCTATGGCGTTCATTCGGACATTTTCATAAATTTCATAAGACTGTCTTATGAAAATAATAAGAGATGGATTTGGAAAATTTCCCCTCCAAATCATAAGACAAACTTATAAAATCCATTTAAAATCCTTATGTCTGAAAGTCATAAGACGTTTTTATGGAAATTCAAAGCAAATTTTGCTCAGTGTAGGATTATATATCTGGTACTGTCAGCACTAGAATCAATCAGCGAGATGATTTTTGAAGGATTTGTTCAATGGATCTATACACTGAGCAAAATTTGCTTTGAATTTCCATAAAAACGTCTTATGACTTTCAGACCTAAGGATTTTAAATGGATTTTATAAGTTTGTCTTATGATTTGGAGGGGAAATTTTCCAAATCCATCTCTTATTATTTTCATAAGACAGTCTTATGAAATTTATGAAAATGTCCGAATGAACGCCATAGGTGCCCATTTATGAAAATTGCTGATATTTATAAGCAGAAAATATAGTAGAAATAATGATTTCCATAGAACAGTCTTATGAAATTCATTACAATGTTCGAATGAATGTCATAAGTTTTTTTTATGGATATTATTATACATTTATATAAAAAATATAACATGGCTGACATTTCTCGAGCATTTTTAGTAGACAAAAAATCAACAGTAAAAATCAACCTTTAGAGGATATTAGGTTTTACACCAACCGACATAACCCCAAAATGAGCCAGATGAACTTCGTTTAACAATTTTCGGTGGTTTGTTTACATGGGAGTACGTGAGTTTGAAATTAACAGATGGGAACCCGTTGCACTCGAACTCACGCAACTGACAAAGTAAACAAACCACCGAGAATTGTAAAACATGAACGTCATTCATAATGAGTTCATTAGTGTGGTCATCTTGTTGAACTAAATTCGGGACAAATGAACTGCCAAGTGTAAATCCCTTCAGAAGATTGAAGAGAAAACTTACTAAATGGTAAAATTTGTACATAATGAGCAACGATTCGTCAATATTTCGTGGGAAACTGGGCTTAGACAACTGAATGATAATGATTGTTACTTCTCAAATGATTTTGATAATCATAAAATACGCGTCAGACACTAATTATATGCACAACTTATTTCATTTCAAATAATCGGATATCTTCTGTAAAAATCATAACCATGTAAACTGATTTAATGCTCATAGTAATTTATTCAATAACATAAAAAACAATTATTTAAAATTTTGTAGCAATTTGACAAAAATCTTACTTCTTTTGTTTGAAACAGCGGTAATCAAAAAGTTCTGGCCTGAAACTATTAGCTTCTGGTTGGCCGTGCAGGCCAGTACTGAATTCATAAGAAACAATTATGAACTTTTCACAAAAGTGACGTTTACGAAAAACAAAATACAATTTTATAGAATCAATAACAGATTTCATATGGATTTCATAAGAAAAACTTATGAAATTCTTAAACGCATGTATTGGAGCGAAGTCATAAGACTGTTTTATGAAATACATTGTCTGTACGTCTATGGAGTGCATGAATAAAGATAAATGAATTCATAAGCCTGCCTATGACATTCTAAAGCGTTCAATGGCATCGTCAGAAGGCTGGTTCATATGTCGAGACTTATGAAATTCTCAGGTGCTTTTTGCTCGGTGTAGAAAAATATTGGTTTTAACGGCAATGTTGCCAAATACGCTAAAACCACAATTTTTTCCTAATACGCATAACGGTTACTGTATGCCTTTTTGACACATAAAATGTCATTATACTTACTTTGCTTGGTCGGTTTCTGGCACTCTCTTGGGATAATGATGAGTATGACATGCTTCTTGGGATTTTGTTTGGATACTTTCCAGGATTCTGATCGAAGTTTGCTTAGCATTCCAATGGAATCTATTTCAAAATTTAGATTAAATCCGTATTTCTACGCTGTTTTTTCTCTGAATTTTGATGCAGGATTCTAGAAAATGCTTCTCAAAGGTCTAGTGGACATTTTGCTGAAGATAGAATTCTGCTGAAGATTCTGATTTATTCAAGATGCTGATAGAATCATGTACCTATTCAATGGCACGACTATAAGTTTCTAAATGACTCATAACTTTTGGTTTACACGACGTATGTTTACGTCGATAAGTAAGGCTAATAACTGGAACTAATGTCTTTCATTTGCGCACTAACAGTTATAAATATTATCAGTAGAGCAGAAGTTATTACAACTAATCTAGTCGGGTTCCGCTGAAGCAGTGTTGCCTGGGATAGTTTCTGTTAATGATGAAAAAGATATAAGGAGATATTTTCGTAGCTTTGCAATATTATTGAAAACTGATAGAACTTTCTAGTTTAAACTGCCTTCAACAACCTTTTTCGTGCAATTTGACTATATCGGAAGGTGAATATCGAGCAGCTAGAAGCGAAAGAAACACCTATTTGTGTTAAACCGTAGAAAAACTCTAGAAAGAGAACTGCGGAGACTCCATTCTGGATCGATTGGATTCGCGTTTAGCTGTCAAAAAACGCATCCAATCGAACATTGCCTATCCTTATAACATTGGACGTGTTGCCATACAATGCCGGGGCATACGTTGCCAAAAATGCTGTTTTTCTCTCCGCAGTTCTCTTACTAGAGTTTTTCTATTAAACCGTGATTTATGACGCATGCCAGCAGTTCTAAGGAAAAATGGTTTTGGAACCCTATATGCAGTAGAAAAAGTTGGTCAAGAAATGGATTAACAAGATAAGAGACCCGGCAGTCCCTGGAGGCGATTTGAATTCTTGGGTAGCTCAAGCAAAAATTGATGTTCGGCTACGTGAAGAGGGCGCCAACAATACTTTTCGCTGAGGTGGCTAGGAACCCATCATCTACGTAACCTTTGGTAGTCCTTCGCTGGTGACAATCATGAGTGGGAGAGCTTCTAATGAATACATGCCTAGTAATCACGGTACATTGGTTAACCAAATGATACTACAAGAACAAGCACAAGGATCTCTTTGTGGAGGAACAACGCGCCCTCTTTTAACTAGAATGAAGGTTAAAAGAAACATTAGCTGTGATATGCGACATCACCACGAAAATTAAACTGGAGTCAAGAAACAGACGAACCCCATCTTACATATTTACTTTATTGTTTACTACTATACGAGTAATCGAATCATGTACCCCGGGAAATCGAAGCCCCAGGCAATCGATTTTGACCTGTATTGTAAAAGAAGCACCTTATTACAAAGATTTCTTGCATAAATAGCTATAAACAACTGATACATACCGTTAACTCGTTTCCAATATAAATAAGAAACGAAAACCAACTAAAAATATTAATCGCGCCTTGAAATTCTGAAAAATCGACTAGGGTCAAAATAGGTACATTTACCATAACAGGAAAATTTACCCTGACCATTGTACACTCAGGTTTTTTTACGCGAGGGATACATTCCGCGTAAATGAAAATCGCGTAAATTTCAAAATCCGCGTAAATGAAAACCGCGTAAGTTTCAAAAACCGCGTAAATTTCAAAATCCGCGTAAAAAATACCGCGCAAAAAAAACGACGTAAAAAGAACTTGAGTGTATTTCTAATTTCTTAGCGAATGAAGCTTAAATTCATAACACGGGATTTAATCAGGGAAAACTTTTCGCCGAGATTTCTCGAAGCTGTCAAAACAAAAGTTCTGCTGCTTCTAAAAAAAACATACAGTATCAAAATAGCACTGAATTTTAAACCTAATAAAAATACAATTTTCCCCGTCGGTAACGATTTGTGTTGAATTGTTCCCGGCCGGATTTTTGTGTTTGGAGTTTTGAAATCCCGTGGTGTTTCCCGCAATTGGGTTTTACACTTCATGAAAATTGTCATTTTTGTGTAGACTCAATCCCCTTCACGGGATTTGAAATCGCGAGCACCATTTAAAATACACAGGGACACAAATCCCGTGACACGTTTTCCGAACTGTAAACTAGCCGTAAGTATAAGGCAGAGAAAAAATGAGAACATGTTTTGTTCATTTTTTTTTATTTTTTTGTTTACAATACTTTTTCAATTACAAAAAGTTTGCATTTTTATAATTTTCCTTATCTGCATTTATCATCATCGATAGTTTTTCTCAGTGTATTTTTGTTGTCTGTTGTAATAATTGTAATAATATTAGTGCATTGTTGTAATCTTTTAGATTTTTAACATTTTTTCGCAGTTCTTCGCTCGCCAGTGTTTTGTTTGAATCTCGTATTTCTTTCTCCCGACTCGTTTTTACCCTAACAAATAGTCTCCTTTTCCTTCAACTCCTTCCGTTCTTTCTTCGCAGTTAGAATACAGGGGGATTAGTTTTATTTTACTGCTCTACTGTTTCTTGTAATGTGTTGTTTGCTTTTGGTTGTTTGGTATAGTACGATTTTGTGTTTTCTTTTTTATACCTCCTCTGCCAGCAGCTCCGTGTTTGTTTAGTAAAAAAGAATATGTTGTTGCTGTTTGCTGTGTGTTTAGAATAACGTGTTTGTTGATTCGTAGTTGTGTGTTTTACAGCTCATTTTACATTACCTCCGCTCTCGTCTTGCCTCCGTCTCCTCTCAAAACAGCCGAGAGAGGCGACTTTGGTTCCTGAGATATGGGAAGATATCCTTCCCTTGCTTTCGCTGATTTGCGTATTTTTGGTAAGTACTTCCGAAAAAAAAACTCCCATCTTGCTTCGTCTTTCATTTTTTCTCTTTTTGAGCACTTAGGAATTAGAATAGTACGCTTTGCAGCGTCTCCGCGGTCTCGTCATACTGTCAATTTTATGAATCGCTTGGTTTGTCACATATTTGTTACACGGAAAACGTGTTCGTTAAAAATATTTTTCTTTTTAGTTAAATTAATTGCTTTAAAGGTACTCTTTGCTTTTTTGTTGTTTCGCTCTCTGTCTCTTTCGTTATGCGTGGGACTTCAGTTTCCTAAAAATTACCGTAAGTAGCTTCTTTTCTTCTGTCCTGTCGTGTTTTGTATAAAAAGTAAAAATAAACAAATAGAGCGACGACGTTATCATAAAACGATAACACGCAATAGTTCCTCCTTCCTTTCTGTATCAGCATGTTTCATTATTGTTACTAACTCAGTGTTCTGTTATCTCATTTTGTTAGTAGTTTCGGTTTTGTAGTGTAAACGCGAGGACGGCTAAGAAAACAGTTTCCACCAAACCAAACTGCCTCGAAACTTTGGTTTCCCGAATCTATTCGCTTTGTAAGATGTCTAGTTTGCAATAACAAAAAAAAACTTCGGCTAGGCATGATCCCATCAAAAAGTCAATCAAATGCCGTGATTGTGAACTCTCAAAAAAAATACCCTTCTCCTGCTTTGGGGATATTCTCAGTATTCCAGTATAGTAAATTCAGTTTTAATTCCGTTGTCCTTAACGACTGACTGCTTCTGCTCTTCATGATTTGGCTGTTATCACAGTTTAAAAAAGAATAACATAGCATAAATCGTGTGTGTATTCTTCTCCCTCGTTTGTCTGCTCTTCAACTTTGTGTTCTAGCTTTCCTGCTGAAATTCGTTAGCTGGAAAAGTGAGATCTTGTTCTCCTCTTGCTACGTTAATCGGGTTTTCTTCTCTTTAACCGTTTTAGCTTTATCGTTTGGTCTGCTTCTTTTTGTACGATTACATTGTTTCTGCAATATATAGACGTTTATCGACACGAAAATGTTTGTTCTCTTTTCTTTTATGAATAGATTTTGGTTTTTGTTAAGATTTATATGATTTATAATTTGCAATTGATTTTATTCAGTAAATATTGTATTTAGACTAATACGCAAAGTTCTATTTTTTGTAATATTGCTTTATTGGCATGGGTATGCCAATAATGCGATTTAATGAAGCATTTTCTTTCTAAGCAAACTTTGTTTCAGACGATGATAAATTAGAAGGTGTAGATGCAAAAGGAACAAATTAATGCAAATGATAAGCTCGAGTAAATTATACATCAAAACGACGTGCAATTTTACATCGAGCTTACCATTCGAGAAAAACATTTTCATAGTTCATGTCCGCTTATTCAACAGATTAGCTTTCGTTCCTGCGACTATGTGTTTTCAAGACGTTATAAAAAACTCCTAAAAAATCGTTTCGTTAACCTTTAACTCTAAATGTGTAATATGAAATACGAAACGAAGGTTGAAAAATTAAACATTTAACTTGACGACAAACAGCTTCTCGTGTGATGCTGCATCAGAAATGCTACCCTCAACCTTTAAAGTATATAAAAACAAACAGATTTAACCTTGTAATGGTTACTCTCGTCTTCCTGGTATTTTATTTAGTTCTCCATACGAAATATTGTATAATTTTTTCAATGCTTTTGCTTCGTACAGTTAAGAACATGAAAAAACAAGAAAAACAATAAATGGCATAAACGAGTTTTTTTAGTTTAATTGTGTGAAAGTGAATCATTTATATCCATTCGTACGTTTTTTTTACTCCGATCTGCTTTCTTTGTTGTTAGTTTTGATTTCATAAACGTTCCTTCTTTCTCTTTTCCATTCGTGATTAATCAACATTTAAATTTTTTTTTTGCAATTATTATCATCATTTAGTATTATAATTTGAATCGTGGTTTGCTTGCGTGAAGGGTGGCAGCAGCTGCAGCAGCGACCGCCGAAGTACTTGCAGGATGACCTCCTAACCCACTTCCGATCGTCGTAACAGATCCGCTAGTACTGCCTCCGCCGGAAACAACAGCCGCAGCGTAGTGACCAAGATGAGCGCCGATCGGCGACGACGCACTGTTGTAGTAGCTTTTCTGTTGCGACTGCAACAGATAGGCCGTTGCAACCGTCTGATGTTGGTCACTCACCGCCGATTTGATCGTACCTTCGGCGAATGGGAATTGCTGAACGGCCTGCTGAAGGGACTGGGATGGAAGTTGACGGTGAAGATGGTTCTGGAATGAATTCAGTCCACCGAACAATTGTTTCTGTTGTTCTTGCTGTATAGTCGGCGAGACTGTAATTCGAGACGGGAGCGAAGGCAACCGGTAATAACTGGTTACAGCTCCAACGCTGTTGTTGTTGTTGTTAATATGGTTCAAACTGCTGCTATTGTTGTTATTGTTCATGTGGATATTGTTATTGTTGTTGCTGCTGCTGGTGCACCACGACGACGCATAACCCGACTTCTAATCGCGACCCTTGTTCTCAGTGCAGTCGCGACTCAAGTGACCAATCTTGCCACAGCTATAGCAGCTTTTGTCCCCGGTGGGACAGTTTCGTGAAATGTGACCACTCTTGTTACAGTTGTAGCAGGACACGTTCATATCCCTGTCGCTCTTTTCCGGACAGTTTCGAGCCAGATGACCGCTCTGGTTGCAGTTGTAGCAGCACGAGTCGTCGGGCGACAGACTGCAGTCACGTGCAATGTGACCGCTTCCTGCAAAAAAAAAGATAGAATGGGTACAGTTAAGATTTCCACGTGAACCACAATCAACAGACAAAAAATATTTAGGATGTATCGCTGGTGGTATTTACACACAAAATAAATAAGGCGCCAACATTATTATAAAGCAATAAAACACAAATCTAGAGAAAATTTTCAATAGGACGTAAGTAACAATGAGAGATTCTCTTTGGGGTCTTTCTCTTCTGTTTATTACTCGGCCATTTCAACATTTACTACTCTACTCTTTGCATAATATTCTAGTAAAAACCGTCGGCTTGTACTGGAAAATTAGGGCGAAGTGTTGTAATGACGTCGTAATAAACGAAAGAGAAAGTAAACAAAGAGAGGCTCTCAATGTTACTTACGTCCTATTAAAAATTTCCTCTAGAAATATCCTATTTCCTTTTTCTGCATCGAATTTCTCTTTGCAGTCAAGCGATTGTAATACTCATTTATCCGGTTCTATCACATTTGCCCGAAAGTCATTTACCCGAATGATGTTCGCCCGAAAACCATTTACCAGAATGGACCATTTACCCGAATGTAAATTAACCCGAACGGACCATTTACCCGAATGCCATCAACCCGAATGGACCACTCACCCGAATGTTATTAACCTGAATACCACATTCACTCAAGCATAATATAAAATCGGTAATTGTCTAGTTTAGTGACTTTAGTGATAGAAGTCCGACGTTAATGCGTCGTGGATACCCGTCGCCGGAGTTATAAGCAAACCTGTGATCCTTTTGTTTGCCCGATTACTCAAACATAGGGGCTATAGGGTGATGAGCCTATTTTGGCACCATTAGGGAGAGGGTCGCACTATTTTTTGAACAATTTTAAAAGAAGCCATATTATCTATAACCTTTCTCAGAATAAAGTATCAGTGTACTGTTTCTTAAACATCTATATAATGCTTATTTAGCAGAATTGCCTCAATTTTCAGCATAAATGAAAATAAATGTTCCATTCTATGCATCTATTCCCACCTCAATGATTCAATTATCGCCTCATGGGTGTGCCAATTTTCACCTCATCGAAAAACAATCTAGTTGAAACGCAATGCCTCATATTCCATTTGCGTCGATTCTAACTAGCTATCCAGATCATGGACGCCAACGTGTGATTTGTAAAACGAATCATTCTGCTTTTTTCAGCCGATCAAAACAAACGTAAACATCACGCACATCAATGAAATTCATCAGCTGTTAGTAGAAGAGCGCCCAGAATTGCGCACGCAGAAAAAAACCATTCGAAGGTTAGCAACTGGAATGACAAGTTTCACATCACACATTGCTTTCTTTCGATCCGAATTGTATGTGCAGATAAAAATAAAATATCTGCAATCAACAATTAGTTGAATAACTTGAAATAATTGATTACTTATACCTGAAATTGCATTACATCATATTTACAAGTTCATGTTTTGGTTTGGCCGCACTGGTGATTCTTTTCTGTATGATGGATGCAAAAAGTTGGTTTTGATTGTGGTAGTGTATCAGCAAAACATGCCAATAATAGGAACCCCCGTATTTAGTTTTATCCTATTGTAACACTAGGCCTATTCTAGTGTTTGACGAGTGATTTTAAAGTGAAATTATCGTAAAAAGGTTTTCCAGCTAAAATAAAGGTATGTATCAATGCAATGTTTAGTATATTTGTGCAGGAATAACGAGATATGAGGCGGTAAATGCTGGCTCGTAAGTGTTTATTTTGCTAAGCGCCGTTGCATCCAGTTTCGGTTCACTACGGGAGTGAGGCGGATTAGTAGATATTTCAATAAGGCGATTTTGTTTTAATTAAAAGTTGGATTTAGAGGATAGTTCTAAATACATATGTGCACAACAAATAAAGAATATAACTATAGCTTATTTTTTCACACCTGTTTTAGCCAAATCGATAGTGTCATTATCTCATATGCTTGGTTCGAAACCAAGGGGTACGAAATAGGGTCACAATAGGCTCTACTGCCATAATAGGCACATCACCCTAGCTAGTTTGAAGCCGACTGAGCGGCTGCGAAATCGGACAGTGCACCAGAAAGCGATGTGGCTTAGCCACATTAGTCAACCGTACACTGACCAATGTGGCTATGCGACATCACTTTTAGGTGTACTATCCGACGTCACTGAGGTTCTGTTGCCAACGCCACAAATGCTCTTCCGGTGCAAACTGATGCATATAGGACGCAGTTGTAAGCTCGAGCGGTGAAATCTTGTGATAAACCGGACAAAATAATAAGAAATATTTCGGAAACACCATCGATCGAGGTAAATATATATTAAGATGTTCCGTTACCGAATTGAATCAATTAAATTAGTAATTATATCTTGCATGGTGGAAGTCCATTTGGCACAACACCGTTAGTAAATAGTAGCTCATAAATTAATGTTATGTGGCGAAGCTAGTGTGATGCGGCTTTGCCACAATTACCGAGGTCAAGGAACCGAAGCGGAGGTCCCTATTCGGATACCCTGTGATCTATTGGTATACTTGGTTTACTGAAATATAGAGGCTGATTCCTTCTTTAAATATGAGCAGTTCTTTGAGTTTGTATACCAAATAGCCCTCGCAATCAAACCGGTGATCCACTCGTTTGCCCGGTTTACGAACACTTAGGGATTGATTCCTTTTTTTAAACATGAGCAGGTCTTTTCCCACAATTAGGGGTTGATTGCTTCTTTCAAACATCCTTGGAGCTGCATGCCAAATAAGTTTGCAAAGAAACTGTTGATCCACTCGTCTGCCCGGTATACTCAAACATAAGGGTTGATTCCTTCTTTCAAAACAAGAGCAATTTCTTGAATCTATATACCAAATAGCTCTCTACGTAATATTGGATTTCGAGACAGGATGATTCTTCCACCTAATTCACGGATGATTCTTCCATCTAAACCAAAGTTTTTTCAGAGAAATAAAACAACTTGGTCGTCAGACAAAATATTCGGAAGATCACCGAATACAACTTATTTACAAACAAGCTGTTGCCTTGGATTTCTTGCCTTATCAAGGTATTCCAATGGCACTCGAAGAATTGAGGAAAAGTTGTCCAAAGGCTCTCGACGATTTTTTGTATTACATTAGTAAAAATTGTATTTTTGGTAGGAAGGAAACTAATCAAAAAGTTTCTCGATAACCCTTCTTTGCCCCCCGCTTCGTGGTCAGTTTTCGAAAATATATCGACAAAGATTCCTAGAACCACCAATAATGTGGAAGACTAGCACAATAAATGGAACGGTTTGTTAAGCCGTGGAAATTCTATGGTGTGTTGAAGAAGTTGCAGCTTGAAGAGAAAAACCCTAGTACGTATGTTTTACGTACACTACAAGCGGTACCAACAGCTAAAAAGTCTAAAAAGAACTCACGAAAGGATCTACCGTGTAAAAACCCGTGCAAAAAACTACGATTTTTAATTTGATAAATAATTTGGATGCCTGCCGTTTTTGGGGAATCCTATTCGCGTGATACAATAGTAAGGTTAGAAAAGAGTGGTGTAGTGCACACGCAGAAATTTATGCATAGATAGCATGCTTTTCTTTCTGCCTATCGTTTCTTCTGCTGTAAATTTTATGCATTGGACACATTCGTTCTATCCACTCATTGAATGCTTACTAGAAGTAAATGCTAGAAAATGCATAAAAATCACAGCAGAATAAAAGAGACGGGAATAGAAAGTATGCTAACTTTTTGTTTCTCAGTGTAGATAAGCCAGTTTGTTTACTTTTGTCGCTTAAGGCCATTTGAAAGCCCACCCGTTATACGTAGATAACATCTAATTGCATTTAAATTTTCACGTCATTTACTATTAAATAGCATTTTGACAAGACCATAATTTGATTTGGGTAGTTTGTATTCAATATAGAGTCCCGTACATAGGAATGCGCAACACTGCGTAGAATACAGACTATTTATTTCTTTCTGGCAACCTATTTATTTTATGTATTATCTATTTATTTTTTTTGCTTAATTTTGAGTGACCTCGATCAAATTACAAAATAAATTCATACTGAATGAAACATTAAGCAAACGAAACATCACAGCGAAAACCATTTCAAACATTATTTCATCGGATTTATTGAATGCTAATTAATCAATTAATAAAGTGTTTAAGTTTATTCGAAGAATTCGAGCCATAGCAGGATTCAGGTTGTTTTAAGCGGATTTTGCTCGTATGAACTTGACACTCGAATAGAACAGTAACAAAACCATGTCACTGTGACAAAACAATAATAACCATTTGCAGTGAACTACAATACCAATCACTGATAAAATAAAGTACCCATTAATGCTTAGAAAAATACGCATTTTCAATAGAAGTAAAATTATTAAATGGGTACAGAGTTTGTACCCATAAATAAGTACAGAAATTAGCCATTCATGAAAAACGCACCAGAATGAAAAATACTGTCAATATAATTATTTCTGAATTTAAAAAATATATATAAAATAACATTCATTTTACATTATTGTCTCCTTATAATTTTGATCACCTTTTTGCCGCTTGGAAACACTGTGCAGCTGGGACTCTTCTGTGCACCAACTTACTCGATAAGTTGAAAAAAAATTCTTTTTTACACATCGTCGGACCCTTCTGCGTATTGAAAATGTCCAAAATTATTGATTTTCAACTACCAACAACTTTCCCTTCAATATAATACACTTTCCCGGAAAGTTGAAAAATTTCATTTTGACGCATCGTCGGACCCCACTGTGCATAGAAAATGTCCAAAACTATTGATTTTCAACTGCCAACAATATGTCCTTCAATAATTATTTATTTCTAAACAATTGAAAGTTAACCGCATCAACTTCAACTCCAATAAACGGGAAAGTAACGCAAAACGTATCGCGATAACTGATGAACCGACGATGACGATGAATACGACGATACAATTCGATCGTGAACCGACAAATGGGCCTATATAACAAATGTACACAAACGGAGATTTGATTAATATCTAGAGGAGTAAAAATACTTCATAATAAATATAAAAACTCATTAATAAATGTTTTACTCTTCATGAAAATTAATAAAAAACAAAAAGTCGGATCCGACTTGCAACTTTAAACAAACCGCCAGGCGGGTTACGCCTCTACATTTCTAATGTAGTGTATACGGGCGAAATTGACAGCATCATTGTTTACAAGGCCCGTAAACAGAATCGCCCTAAACAAAAACCAAATGCTTGTTACGCCTCGGGAGAATAACAAATATTCCCCTCCAGCGAGTACGGCGAAAATCGTCAAAACAAGAGGGCGACTCGAAAATGGCCTAATCAACATTTCATAACACTCGGCGAAATATTTTTTTTTCAATTTTATCAACGAAATCGTTATTATATAAAACATTTTAGTTGTGCTTCCGAAAACTAGTATTCTTTAATGTGTTGCAATACATTTGAAAGCGCAGTATGCAATCACTGTTAAAATACGATTTAATTTTCTGAAGCGAATTTTCAAAGCTATTTTTCTCGATTCGATATCATTGCGACTTCGGTCCTTTGGTCGATTCATGATCGAATTATCTACGATTACGATGAAGGCGACGATACATTATCGTTAACGGAGTTTCCGATGGCGATACATTATCGTTAACGAGTAACGCCGATAAATTATCGTGAAAAATGTATCGTATTAACAACCCTGCTATTTACCCAGCCCTACCCAGCAAGACAGAGTCAGTATAGTCCATTTATCGCGCCCTTCTGAAAATCATATTTACGGTTTAGCCTTCTCGCAAATGGCGATTGCTGAAGGGTGAAATCACGACCGGAATGCAAATTGGGCGTAAGCATTCTTTTAGTTGCTACCTACTAAAACACATAGGAGTCAAATTATTTGTTATATTGTTATAAGGTTTAACCGAAGGAAAAACATGGTCATAAAGTAATTTATACCTACAATAACAGCTACATTTCCAAAAGCATCGTCGAGTATTGAAACTGATTTTTCTCCATTTGAGTACATTGCGACTTAGGCCCTAATGAATAATCTGTGTCGATATACCTATAATGCACCTTACAATCACTAAATTATGAGGAAAATTTAATATATTTACAATTCTTATCTCCTTCAAACGAGGCATGTTTAATTGGTTCGATTAGTCTACTCGGGGAGTTATTTTTGGCTTCACACCAGGGGCAGATAAATTCTGATGCATTTTTTAAAATTAAGAAAATTAAATGCATGTTATTTTCATCAAAATTAATATTTACAATGCATTTTGTGCTGCATGTAAGACATCAAAACCCTGCAAGAAACTAACTCTACATCCAACTAAACATAGAACAAAGTGGATTAGCGCAGTTGATCCAAAAACGGAATTCGATAAGAGCATTTCAAAAGGGCACACAAACAAAATGTAAACATGTCCTGTTAATACTTACTTGAAATAGACACTAACAAAGTTTTATACACACCATAAATAAATCGATACTTATACTTAATACGAAATAATAGATTAGGTTCTTTACTGACACAGTTAACTTCACTTACCGTGACAGTTCATCAGTACTGTTTACATGGACTTAGAAAAAATTTGTGGACGACTAGATTCGCTTGAAACAAAATTTTCTAAGTCCATGAAACTGCTTACAAGCCTAATGTCATAAATGAACATTCGAATTCATTTCAGACGCCGCCGTAAAGTATTGAATACTTTACGGTGACGACACAAATGAACTGAGCGTCCATTTTTGACAGTTCGCTTGTACTGTTTACATGGACTTAGAAAAATTCTTTGCGATTTGCTTCGAAAGAATCTAGTCGTCCACAAATTTTTCTAAGTCCATGTAAACAGTACAAGCGAACGATCTTGCTATCGAAGGGTGCAATCAAACCTGTAATCTACTCGTTTGCCCGGTATACTCAAACATAGGGACTATCCCTAGTTTAAGTCCGACTGAGCGGCAGCGAAGTCGGACAGCATCACAAAAAGCGATGTGGCGTAGCCACATTAGGCATTAACAATATTTTATTTAGTAACAATAGGATAGTATTCATTTACAATAAAATGTTGTTAGTGCCGAATGTGGCTACGCCACATCGCTTCATTCAAGTGCTGTCCGACTTCGCTGCCGCTCAGTCGGATTTAAACTAGGGATAGTCCCTATGTTTGAGTATACCGGGCAAACGAGTGGATTACAGGTTTGATTGCACCCTTCGATAGCAAGATCAAAACCACCTCGTCCGTCGGTTTCTCAGCGGCTTTGCGCCGCTTCGAATCCTTGGACTCGACTATGCGGCAAAGCCGCATCACACTACCTTCACCCTTAACGTCACTTTCTCATGAGCAATGCCGTTGGTAGTAAGGTAAGTGGGAACAACTTTTTTTTCCAGTTTAAACTACTTTAAAGCTTTCCCCCCAAATTTTTTTCATTGCTTGTTATAAAATAGGCCATTTAGAACCATTTTCAAAAGAAATTAACCCTCTTTTCGAAAAAGCCGCGATTCGGAACAATTACCCATTTCTGGATTAATATAATTATTTGATTGTAACTGCCCATTTGTCGCGTTAAAAGGTTGAATAGTTTGTTTAGCCTTGTACCTCTAATTTTACGGGATCGATAATAAAAAGTTTAATCTTTGCGAACTATAGAACTGGCAGCTCTTCCTAGTGACGTCTACTCACGGTCAACGACATGCAACATGTCATAGAGTGGACCGTTTCCTTTAACTGCATTTTTCTGCTCGAACCAATTTTATGCAAATTAGAAATGAATAACACATTAAATTTTGATATTCCTGAAAATGTAATATTTCACGGAATCTCTTCACTCAATATATTCTACCGCAGTCAAAGCACCTAATCGGTAAGGATTAATACTTTCAGCAGGCACACGCGTGAACGACGTACGTGTTTAGAAAGTTGAAGTCAGAAAGCAGCATAAAAAAACTTACCGTTGCAGCGGTAGCACCGGTCCAGATCCTCCTTGCAATCACGTGCAAAGTGACCCATTTGGTTGCATTTATAGCACTTTTCACGGCGGCTGCCGCCTCCGCCGAATTCTCGTCTTTCTCCACCACGGGGTCCTCCGGGGCGACCACCACCACCGCCTCCCGCTCCGACGTTCTGGCAATCACGGGCATAGTGTCCCGGCCGGTCACACTTGAAGCACGTATTTCCAGACATTTTTCCTGCTGTTTATTGGATTACGTCGGGTCCTGTTACAACTCCTCTCCTCACCACACTGCAGGACAAGGAAAATAAAAATTATCAGCATACTGCATTTTCTTCCTATTTTCCAAGTGAAAAGCACGGCGCACAAAACCAAGATGTCGATTTTAGCATTGCCCGCACGGGGGTAATTTGAAAACCATTTTTAACCGGTTGAATCGACGTTTTTTGCCTTGAAATGTATTTCGTTTGCTCAACTGAATAGTAATTTATGCAACTAACTGTAATTTATAGCAAATTGAAGTGAAAATCTACCTTTTTCAACCGACCACAAAAACCGTTCGCGGCGCACACAAGAGAGCACTTCCACACTTGCACTAGTAAAAATTTTTAGCCGTCGTCTTCTGCCGCGGTTGGACGAAAGAGAACGTCGGCATGCATGTGTTGCCAGAGTGACGGACACAACAGAACGTCAAAATTGATGTTTTTAAATATATACATGGAATTTTGATAAGCGATTTTTTGTCAAAATATAACATAAAAATCAAGCGAAATTAGATTAACCAAGAATAGGTTGAAATTTTCAGCAAAATATGCAAAGTAAGATCTGGGAATGAGAATTTTTGTCAGCACTGAATTGCAAAATATGAACGATGACGGTGTCGCAATCTCCGCTGTTCTAGTACGCTCTCCCCTCTTTATCACTCCAACGACACGACCGTTTGTTTGGTGCATCCGTGCCCATGTGAGAAAATGAGATAGCCACCGCTTTCGAGGTCAAAACAAATGAAATGCAACGGATTATAGACTGGTTTTGACAGCGCTTGTTTCCGGTTTTTGGCAGGTGATCAACCAATGAGGTGAACTCTACACAGATGTGGCAATAATTTGATTTATTATATTAATATTAGCACAGATAACAGACGTTTAGGCTCGATTTGAATCGTGTGTAAATACCCGCTGCTGAAATTCCGAATAAATCAGACATCTGAAACATGTTTGGCAAACGTTTGCAGATGGCGCAGTGATCACTACAATGCAGTTAGAGTGCAGCTGTCAAACACGTGTAGCAAACAGTTGCGCAGATGGCAATAGTGAAACACGGATTTTCAACGTATATCAATTTGAAAGTTTACACAGGTTTTTGAAGAAATTTTGTTCTAGCCTAAACGTCTGTTATCTGTGATATTAGGTTTTACACCAACGGACATACCCGGATAGAATTTTACAATAGCATTTACCCTACAAACAATCATAAAACAATAAATATTATAGTTATTACTGTTTCAACATTGTTCGTTGCCAAGTTCTCACAGTAGATTTTCAATAAAATTTCATGTAACAATAAATTTCACTGTTCAGCAAAAAACTGATACAGTGCATTCACATTAAATTTTACTGTGTTCGAGAAAAAAATGTATGGAGAAAAATTGATTTTTTTTAATGTTAAGATACATAACCATCCCCCTTTTTCATTGTAAAATTCTATTTTACATTGAAATTTACTGTAAAAACGTTAAAGTTTATTGTTTTTGTATTGTAGCATAACACTAAAACTTACTGTAAATTATTGTAAAATTACTGTACTGTCACAGTGAAAATCATGGTTTTGTTACTATACATTTCTATTCGGGTAACCCCGCAAAATGAGTCAGATGAACTTAGTTTGACAATTGGGTCATTAAATGAGAAAAAAATCTTGTTTTATTACATACATGTATAAAGCTGATTTTCGTGATTGCAACAATGTTTTTTTTTCAACTCAGGAAACGTGAAAATAAAATTTAAATTTAAAATAAATATGTTGATAGTCTGGATTTGACACTATCAGAATCATTTGACATATTGAATTTCACGACAAATGATGCTCTATCAGAAAAAATGAATACATGTTTTCCCGGTTCTCCCGCGGGGTTATTTTAATTTGACATAAACTCCATTCAATGTATATAGTTTTTTTTCATTTTGGGTGTTGTCTTGATAGACCAGATGTAAAAAATCGCAGTTTTCCTATATATGGTTGCCAAGTTTACATAAGATTTATTTTAAAAAACAAAAAAATCGTTTTCACGTATTATAACGAATTTTTTTTAAAATAATGTTATATTATGTATATTGGACCTAAAATTTAACGAATGGAACTGAAAACTATATATAGCTTAATGACCCAATTCTCGGTGGTTTGTTTACATGGGAATTATGTGAGTTCGAATGTAACCGAGATGGATTATAGTATAGGTGTTCACATTCGTCAAGTTTGAGTGTGTTGTTTGTTGCTAGTGAAAATAATCATGGCGGCCCAGGACCACGAAGCACATAACCAACAAACCGACCAATCGAAACGAAGCTTGTATGCACGTGGTAAAAATAAGTATGGCGTCCGGGATCGCAAAAGAGCAAATGTTTACATCACTAACCAATCAGAATAAAGTATGGGACCACGTGCTTCTGTTTTCTTCTTCATTTCTTCTTGTGTGCCCGAAAAAAGTGACAGCTGATGCACACATAGAAAAAATGTGTACACCTGTATACACCTCGGAATGTAACAGATGAGTACCCGCTGCACTCGGACTCAGGCAACTGACGAAGTAAACAAGCCACCGAGAATTGTCAAACATGAACTTCATTCACCATGAGTTCATTCGTGTCATTTTGTAGAACTCAAATTGACGTCTACACAGTAAACTGTATGTACCTAGACAATAGGGATCTTTAGGGGTGTGCGGGTTAAGGCATATTCTGATGCAGATTAGTACCGTGAGTTAATATCTCAGTCCTTTTTCAATTTTTTGGCCCGAAACTATTGAAAAAAACATTTTTTAGTTTGTTTCCTTTTAGGACAATAACACATCCAAACCCATGCGACTTGCACGACCCTATAGGTTGCCTTATCAGATCTACCATAGTTTGCAGATGAAACTTGAGATGACAGGTTGCTAGCGGATTGACAAAGTACCAGATCATGCTGTGTGGGGTTCTGTCCCAGTTAACAATGAGGCGAACGAGATATTTGCAGATACGTCATTTAGTAGGACAACTGTCAGTTTGCTGGTTGAGTTTAATTTGGTTTTTTTTTTTAAATTTAAAAATCATAAAAGAATAATTAAGGTTTAAGAATGATATGCGTGTACTCGTAAGGACACCCGCTACCAATACATATGAAAAACTGGCACAATTTTTCCAAATTAAAGGTCCCTATTGGTACTAGCGCTGTACCCAAACAGAGTGTATGATTTACCAACTAATAGGTGGAAATCTTGATAATATGTATTTTTTTCGATGTATTTTCATAAGACAGTCTTATGAATTTTATGAAAATGTCCGAATGAACGCTATAGGTGCCCATTTATGAAAATTGGTGACAATTATAAGCAGAAAACAAAGTAGAAATAATCATTTCCATAGAATAGTCTTACGAAATTCATCGCAATGTTGGAATGAATTCCATAAGTTTTTTATTCATTGTCATTGTGCATTTATATAAAATATAGAACATGGCTGAGATTTCTCGAGCATTTTTAGTAGACAAAAAATCAACCTTAAAAATCAACCTTGAGAGGAACCTAATTAACACCAACCGACATAATTCCACAAAATGAGCCGGATGAACTTCGTTTGACAATTCTCGGTGGTTTGTTTACATGGGAGTTATGTGAGTTTGAATGTAACAGATGGGTACCCGTTGCACTCGAACTCACGCAACTGACAAAGTAAACAAACCACCGAGAATTGTCAAGCATGAACGTCATTCATCATGAGTTTATTCGTGTGGTCATCTTGTAGAACTCAATTCGGGACAAATGAACCGCCAAGTGTAGATCCCTTCAGAAGATTGAAGAGAAAACTCTCATTAAATATTAAAATTTGCACATAATGAGCAACGCTTCGTCAATATTTCCTGGGAAACTGGGTTTAGACAACTGGGAAACTGGACTTGACAACTGAATGCTAATGATTGTTACTTCTCAAATGATTTTGATAATTATAAAATACGCGTCAGACACTAATTATATGCACAACATATTTCATTTCAAATAATCGGATATCTTCTGTAGAAATCATAACCATGTAAACTGATTGAATGCTCACAACAATTTATTGAATAACATAAAAAAAACAATGAAAAAAATGTTATGATTTTTATGTAAAAAAAATTCAGGTGAAAAGAGCGCCCTGTGTAATGTTCAGGGACACCACAAATTCTTATGATTCTTTTTGTTTTTATGTTTTCAATTGAGCTGTTATACAGGATTTCACGGCAAATCTCCTTCAGAAAAACGCGCTGTTGCGTAAATGGTTGCAACTTCGACAATTATTAATATTTATTCATGTTCACAAGTGGGTTACTATGCTAGCCGTATAATATGTATTTGACATAAATATGCACTTCAACATATACAATCCTTTATCACAGACAGAAACTCCGTTGTAATTGTTTTCAATAAAACTTCCCAAACGAATTAATTTTTGGATTGTTTCTCTATAAACTAAAAAAAGATGAATGGAGAGGTTGTATTTTGATAAGATTTGTTTTCCTTGTAGAGAAATCCTTTAAACCTTCTCGGTGCTGTTTATTACTTTCTAGAACATCAGAAATTGTTTAATGCTCCATAAAAGAAATTGAGGTGAAAAAACTGTTTTGGGGGGCCTTTCACAAGCAACGTCCTATATCTCGAAAACCAAAAGTCTCCGAAAGAAATTTTCGTAATAAGTTTTTCTGCAATTTTACTGAAGTAAGTCGATTTTAATCTGCATTTTTGAAGAAAATAAAATTCGTAACTCACTATTAGGGGGATTAGTCATCGATCCAATGTGATCGAAAGAAGAAGAGGGTTTAAATCTATGAAACTTTCTTCAAGACCTCACATAGCTAAAATCAATAGTCTGCTTTGGGACCACTATGGAACCTATATGAAGAAAAAAACGCTATATGGGATTTCGCCAGGGGCGAAGATTAGAATTGAGTTTCAACTTGCATTAATTTTCGCAACTTGTTCAAACTTAAGTAAATAAAGATAATAATCGCGGATGTTCGTTGACATGTATTCTGCAATGCTCAAAAACTTTATTATCGAATATCCTAATGTATTTCACCTAATCATATTTATATAATTTTTCCTGCGATAAAAAGTCACAGAGAACAGACGTCCATCTTCAGCATTCAACTTGTGTAAAATCTCTAACGGATGGTCTGTTCTCTGTGGTTTCAGTTTCATCAATTTCTATGCACTAAGTGAGATATTGGAAAAAACAATTTGGTGCGCATCGAGTTCACGTTCATTTTCACCGATGGTGTAAATAGGCCTAACGAACAGGCACTGAATTGCATCAACGCATTGTTTTTTTTTCGAGTTTGCGGTGAATTCGTTAGAAGTTCTTCAAAGACTGGGTACAGCAGAAAAAGTCGTATCCATTTAAGTTTATATGCTTTTTTATTTCCTATAAAAATATTCTTTTGTTTTCACCTAGTTATAAATGTAACAAAAGGAATTTTTGTCACCAAGTTTGCTTTGCTTTTGCTTGTTCACCGAATTGAAATATCTTTTTTTCTCTAGTAATACATCCGGAGATCAGCTTTGAGGTTCAGTCAAACAATCGTCCGGAAAGAAATCTCGTCAGCATTATGGTTTAAGTGTATTTTGTGTGAGATTTGCTTTTATTTATTGTTGCTTTCTTTGCTTGCTTGATTACAGTTGATTTCTATAAACCACTGGTTAGGAGATCCACGGGCAAAACATTGAACGAAAAGTATATTATTTTCTGAACTACAACAACAATAACCGGTTGCTTAATTAAGTTTTAAAATATATATGAATCAGTAACAATATTTCATATTATTTTCAACGATTTGGATTGATAAAATGTTGAATTTTTGGACCAAAAAAACGGAAATGTACAAAAGGTTTTGGATAGGGTCATTTGGCCATGAGTGGTTTTTTTAGTTTTCACGACGTTATCTAGCGTTGACGATGCGTAGTCAATTGTTGTTTGAACTCTATTGTAAGTTTGACTTGTATTCAACAAGCTTGACAGCTATCCTTTTTCTGGGTTACCTGTCAATGAAGCTATTTCTTGTGGCCGTAGTCGCTGCCAAGTAACGCCGGTAGTGTCAACAAAGAACTGTTTGCAAATTTACAGAAAATTAATAAAAAAATTTCAGCTGACTATGTAATAAAAATAATGTAAAAAATATATGCAGCTAATTGTTTTTTTTTTATTTACTGACCCTATTTACAAATTAAATAAAACTTCCAACAACAATTATAAAAGGTTTCTTGTGTGCTTTTATCACTTCACACGAAAAGGTTAACATTAACAAATCACATCGATGGATATTGATTTTGTACCTGTTCTTGCAGGTTCTTGGAAATTATGCAAAAGGAAGTTTCCTAATGTTTGCCGTTTTTTTTCTGTGTACTCGGGTTATACAAATATGGACATGTAACTCGTGGTATTTTACACTTGTTATCCGCTGATATAAAACGTTTAATGACAATCATGACAACAATAATGGTGGATCGGAAACTCGGTGTTATTTGCTCGTTTAGTCAGGGAAAGATGAAGTTCGAGAAACTTTTCAAATTTATTCGAGTGTCGATTTTTAAAGGAAATGAAAGCTGAAACAACAAAGATAGCGGTTGTGGTTTCCGTGGTAACAACAGTCTACTTTGTTTTAATGCTGCAAGCGTAAAATGTATTTATTTGCAATAGTGACTATCAACTATTAAACAAGATTTGGTCAATTTCTTATGAAGTATCAACTAGTTTCCTTAGATATGATAAATAAAGTTCTTCGACAAATGTCAGATACAGTCCAGAGATCCTTTAAAATTTAAGGCCATTGCGAAGTAGACTATTACAATTATTTAAAATTTATGTTGTATAAAATATTGTTCATTATTTCAGAAAAACTACAAGCTTTGCTGAGAAAGTAACATTTCGTAGAAGTAGTTAAAAGCGAATATCATTTATAAAAATATGGGATTCTCTTAAAGATGTTAAAAAAGTTAACTTTCTTTTCCATGTGTGTTTATCTTCTGATTTTCGGTATGATTCTATCGTTAAAATTTGATTTGAGCAAACAACACCGAGTTGGGTCTATAATTGTTTCCTATATAAATATTACATCCAACAAATTAATAACTATCGTCTTTTCAAGACCATTTTCACTACAACAATTAACCTTGATTTTTCTCTGTATCACACTTTTGTTTTCAATTTGCTTCAACTACCCATGTTTACGGTTTTAAAAATCAGAAATCCATTATTATCGCGAAAAGTAAACGTTAATTCAATTACTTTTTTGTTTGTCAATACGAACAATTTTCATATTGATTTTGTGTCCACAATAAACTTCTCTTTCAAAAATATATAGCAATTAGTAAACAACAAATGGAATATGTATATAAATGTATCATTTCTCCCCTTTGAGATGGAGTATGTATGAGTAAAGGTGAGTCCGAGTCAGTGTGGGAGTAGAATTGATCTAAAGAAGTGTTCAACACATTCTTTTCATTTTGTGTTAGTTATTTGAGTTTTAGAACATGGCATCTTTTTCGGTTCAATTTACATTTTCTTTGGTTCGAAATGGTAATGAATAACGCAAAGCTAGTCACGTTTTAATTTACATCTATTCAAATGAGAGATGAGGTTATTTTGAGTTATTACTATAAAAGTAGTAACGTATAAAAGGATTCCAGGTTCTTACGAATTATTATTCCTCGCCTGCAACTTTCACCTATTTTAGTAACGTCTTTAATTGTTATCGCCTAACAGCATTCACTAACTCTAACGTCGAACATAATATTGGTGAGCCGGAGTAAAAAAATGTACAAAAATTGGCCACAAACGCTATACCGCTAGTCGACTAATTACAGCATTTCTTATTTTCTATAATGGAAAACATTTGGTTTTGTTCTTAAGGTTACCCAAGGATTGACTACGGGCTTTCCGCAAACGATCATCCCCCGAAGCTGCTACCGCTGTCGTAGAGCTAGCTGTTCGATCGTCATTCGAAGCTTTTTGTTTATCTACCTTACACCTGTTATCTATAGCTACTGCTTTGGCACTATCGTGTTCTGTTTTGAGTTGGTCCTCGGCATGTCGTGTAATTTTAATCTCATCAGTGTCTAGGTTAATAGGTTCTAGCTTTTGCATTGAATGACGAGTAGGAAGTTCAATCGCCGTCGGTCGCAAATCCAGCAGCTCGAGACGTGGTTGAGTATTACTGGGTTCATCTTCGTCGCCTTTATCGTTCGCCGGACTGCCTGAGAAACTAGCGTCGTGTGATTCCGTCTCCGCTCGAGAAAACAACAGATCGAATTCTTTCGTTATCTCGTTGGTAAAATCGGAGATCGTCGGGTCAAGCAGGTACGGTTCTTCATCTAGATCGATTATTGTGTACTCGCTAGTCGGAGGATTAGCTGGTTTGTCAGATGCCGTCACTAGCTCCCTGTTATCTCCTCCGTCACTAGACGCCTTCCGCTCAATTTCCTCCGCCAGATGGGACTTTATTAATTCATCTATGGCTTCATCTGAAAATGATCCATCTGGGGTTAACGTGAAATCCTCGATGTTCCAGTTTTTTATCTGCTTTATTTCACCGGATCCATTATGTTTAGCATTCGCCAATGTGTCTTCGAAGATTTCGCTTTTCAATGATAAGCTCAGTCTAGACGTACTACAGCTATCTAAGTTTACGTTTTTAACGGTATCAAATGCGTAATCTGTTAACGTGGATTTGTTTAGTGTGTCACTGGAATTGCTAAGAAGTTCCAACGAGGCTGTGCGCTCGAGTGCCGTTGAACAGTCTGACTTCACAAAGTAGGGATCGATTGTCGAATTCAGTGGAATATTGTCTAGGTCACCTTTGGAATCTAAAATGCTCTCCTTTGAACAGATTTTGTATATTGTCAGTGTATCCTGTTCTTCACACCGCTGAAGCACTCTTAACTCTGCTTCCGTAGACTCATACTCATCAGCAACATTATCGAACTCGTTGTTACTGTGATGGAAAAGAAAGTCGCGAATGATCAACTTCTTTGATTCATTTTGTGGCATCAAGTAAATCTCATCACAGTCGGAATCAACCGCGCCGGCCATGTCTATTAGTGGCGGTTCCACACTGTCATCTTCCGTTTCTGCACCATGTTCACATGGCCCTTGCTCCTCATATTCATCTTCATCATCCTCTTCCTCCTCCTCCTCCTCTTCCTCTCCTTCCAATTCTTCTTCCTCTTCACCTTCTTCTTCGTCAAATTCGTCATGATACTGATAAGCTTCCACTATCGTGCCATCTTCTCGAATCAAGTTCCCCCGGTAATAGATATTTTCTATACTCAAGTTCTCAATATCCTCCTCGTAATACTGCTCATCATACAGGAATTGTGAGTAATCCTCACCTTCATACTCATCTTTTGGTTGTCCATCAGGATAGCATGTGTCATCATAACTATCCTCATTTTCATAAAGAGTATCGGTCCGAAATGAAAACTTTGGTTCACTTTTCTGACGCAGCAGTTTGAAGTTTTTTCGTTTGTACTTTCGAATTGCTCCCAGGTTTCGGTTCGGATCATACTGTTCCGGGTCTGTGCCATTCTGTCCGTCATCATAGTCACTGCGGACGTTTTCATGCTTGTACAATCCGCTGAAATCACGCGAACAGAACTTTTCGTACAACTCCATGGCACTCAATCTCACACTTCCGGTTGGATTGTAGAATGCTTCAGACAGTGGTGAGGTACTCGTAGTCTCTAGATTTAGACATGCAGTGCTATTCGTTTTGACGGATTTTTTTGAGCTTTTCACCGACTTTGTGCGGCAATAGCTTATTTCATTACTCGATTTCGATTTATTCGGAGAGGTCCGAGAAGTTCCGTCGCTTGCGGTGCTGGTTGAGTTGGAAAAAAGAAACTTTCTTCCTTTAAGATTGAAAACATTGCTCTTCTTGTTGCCGAAAAGTGACGATTTGGATGAACTGATTGACGCCTTGGACTGCGAAAGGCACGATTTAGCTGGGGACCGAGTGGTTTCTATGCTGGTCTTCGCTGGCGAGGACTTATCGTCGAAAAAAATTGTTTCTTTGAAGTTCAACTTATTCTTCTTGTCATACAAAGCTGAAGTGCTGAATCGTTTACATTTCAGTAGTTTGTTCATCTTCTTAAAACGCCCTAAGTTCTTCTCGAATATGTGACCAAAGGGACCATCCACCGAAGGATGTTTACTACCATCCGAAGACGTACCGAGCTCAAGTTCAGTCGGTCGATTAATAGATTTTCGAGTTTGTGGATCGTTGCTAGCTTGTTTTTGCAATCCTGCACCTTCCGTGCTCCTCGATCGTTCTTCTTCTTTCTCCGACCCTAGTGCATCCTTGTAAGAACTCCCACTATCTTCTGTTTCCTGTTCCTTCTCCTCGCGGATTTCGAACGTATTTTCGTAACTTTGATTTTTCCAAGTACTATAATCTGGTTGTCTCTTACCCACTTCGTCTAAGGTATCACTATCGCTTTTGTACTCTCGCTGAAGGTTGTTTTTCAAGTGTATCTTGTAATCTACCTCCATCTGCTCCAATTCCACGGTATCGGAAAACACCGTATCGATTTCGTCCGTTGAAATGTTTTTCGAACTTTCGTCGGTCGATTTATGCGTTTCCGAAGAGGGATTACTACTGTGGTTTCCGGCAAACTCGCGCCGTTTTTCGTGCGTTGGGGTATACTGAGAACTCGATAAGCTGGATTCTTTTTCGTATATGTTTCCCTTCAGGAACTCTGAATCCGTACGGATGATCTTTTTTGATTTACGCAATATTGGCTTTCGTAGCGGCATCGGCGAATGAAACTGGCTGAGCTTCACCGTTCTACTATCTTCTAATGATCGGTTCTTCGGAATTGTGTCGATCGTATTTTGCGCGTTCTCGTTCAGGTCAGAATTGCTATTGGATTTGATAATCTTTTCTACGCTAGAATGAACACTCGATTCTTTAGTAATGTAGGAACCCGTACTTAGGCTTCGACTTTTGGCGGCTTGCAACTGATGCTGTTTTTGCAGCACCAGTGGGTGATGGGATGGTAGATGATGATGAGGCGACAAATGGATGCTTTCAGTGTTTTGTTTAAACAGCATCGGACCATTACTTGGTCTGACACTGCTAAACTGTTGTTTTTCGGTTGTACCGACACTAGTGTTGGTGACCGGTCCAAATGCAGCGGTCGCTATAAAAGGGACCAGCCCGGCACCGATACTACCCGCTGCACTACCGATGGCAGTGGTAGTCGCTTCGTCAACGGTCTGGGCAAACAGTTGGTTACCGATGATGCGTTCGTTCAGGTTCATTGTCTTCTGGCTGAGCCGCGAGATCTCGTTCGTAATGTCAAAGGTTCCTACGGTTTTTAGCCGATCCAGTCGGCCCCGGGGACACTTTCGTGGGGGATCGTTGCCACCCAGACTGTACAGACGACCCTTTTTCTTGCGTTCACATATCCTGCCGTTCTTGTCGATAACAAACTTTTTGTCGTCAAACGATTGACAAAAGTCGTAGGACTCTCCTCGCTGTAGTTTTTTGATTGATTTTTCCACGATTACACGACCTGCGTTCGTTAGTTCTTTGGAGAGTTCCGAATTTGAATTATCGGGCGTAAGCGGAATGCTTTTGCCACGGCCAAATTCAATAAACCTGCAAAATTTAAATAGTTAGAGTTATGACTACATGTACTCATTTAATTAAATTTTAATTATTTATATAAAATCTAACAAACAACAAAGGAGGCAAAAGTAATTGCAAAAGATGAACGAACCAAGGTTTGCTTAATGTTACGTCGACTATAATGATAGAGTAAAAGCTCGATTAGTAATTAAAAGCACCAAACAAAATATTACGTTTAGTAAACTAAAAGCATCCAACAAAATATTTGAACATAAAAAACTTACCAAAATAGATAGTAAAAAGTAAATTCTATAGTCAAAATCAGAGGTCCTGATGAAATGAAATAAAAACAAATAGAAAATTAAAATAAGATTGGGTTGGAATTGTTCCTGATCATTAAACAAATTAAGCGTATTATTACGCATTCGCATCTTAGTAGAAATCGATGACAAGAGGCCGGTATCGCGGAGTTGAAAAATCAATTGCCTTGTACGCAGCTCACCTGGGCTTGACTCCCAACCCCGCACGTAGGGTTTAGAGATTTTTATAACTCCAAAAAAGACGAATGATCCTAAGGTGAAAACCTCTATAATGAAAACAAAAAATCGATGTAAAGTGTAATTGACAGGGGCTCATTAATCTGCCTTTTCCCAGGACGTAGTATTTGAGGTAACCGTGCACAGAAAAGCGTTTATGGCATCCTTTAGTTTAAAGATCATCCTATTTATGTGCACCTCAAGAGACTTGTATTTAAATTGAGAATCAGCTCACTATTTTTTATTATTTTTAAGATTAATTTTTTTATTTCGATTATAGAAGTTTTAACCTTAGGGTCATTCGGCCAATTTCCGAATTATAGCAATTACTACCATGCGGGGTTCGAAACCTAATCCATGTAGGCTACGTTCAAAACAACTTATTAGCAAGCCCGCATCATAATCATCATCGTGGCCGAAAAATTCTCATATCAGCTTTTAAATGAGCGATGAAATTCAAAGGATCCGCCATCGTCTTTCACTTCCTCCAGAATTTGAGACCATCATTTTCCAATGTTAATCCGAGATTTAATCTAATTTCAATTTACGCTCAGTAACAGAGTTAAAAATATTCAAATTCATTGAATGAAAAATTGATCATATTCAGCCGCATTCATTTTCAATATTCAGTGACGCATCTGAAAACGTCAAACGAACAAACCGCCCATTCATCCATGCAGATTTTCATTCGTCTCCGATTATTACACGAAACGACCGTGTAGCAACGAATCAAACGCATTAAAGTAGGCCCTGGCACAATGTAAGCGATGATGATTGTTGTTTCATATGCTTTACCGGCATTTGAAAACATTTTCCTATATAATTAGTGAAATGAATATATTGTACGATATTCGACTGAATGGATAAGATGGATAGTTGAATGAATATTTTTTCTATTCACCGCGAGTCGCAAAAGGTTCATTTTCAGCCGTCAAAAAAGAGCTTCGATTATTTTTAACTCTGCTCAGTAATCTTCGATTCTCATTTCAATTTTAGTGTAATGAAACTAAAGCAATGTGCAATCGTAAAATACAACTAGAACACAGTAAACACGGGAAATATGCATCATGCTTCCATCTTCCATTACCATCGCTGATTTCGATTGCGATTGGGATGCCCACCAGATTCCATTTGTCTCAATCCACTGGATCGAATCTACAAGGAGTTCCTGGAAGTACAAGGACTGATCGAGCTGTACGATAAGCTAGAGATGTTAGATATCGAACTGGAAGAACGCATGGATTTCGATACGCGTTATAGCCGGGTCAAAGGATTTCAGCTGTTAATGGAGGCCCCTGGTCACATTTCGTCCTTGTTTAACCTACGCTTACCCAAGTTCGACCTACCTAAGTTTAGCCCTTAAAGGCGCAAAGCATTTTTTTTTCAAATTTTCTGAAAATTGTCTAACAGTTTTAATACGTTACTATGATAATTTTGAGATGGTTTTCGCAATGTTGTTTTAAAACAACATTGCGCATTTAAGGGTTAACTGTGATTTCTTGTGAAGGCTCGTATTTCGTGACACGTACACGTCGATGATGTACTGTAACACACATATTCCGAAGGTTGCGAAGCTGTAGTACTTGTTGCTGTCGCTAGAGGGAGTAGTCCAAAAACCATTCGATTCCGTAGACGTAGAAGCGGACAACTACGCAAACGCTTGTGAAGCATTACTGAAGCAGTATGACAACAAGTTCCTAACGCATCGAGCTCTCTAGGACTTCCCACCGATCAATCAAGAAAGTTCTCAATAAATTCTTGTTTTGGCTGCCGATTTCCATCGTTATCTGAAGGCTTTGGCAAAGTTAAGGTTCAAGTTACCTTTTTTGAGCATGTGTTAGATTTGAACGCTGGGTAGTATGGGTAGGAAAAATTGTGTTCAGCTTTGTCACCGGATTATCCATTTAAACCTTTTCAAAACTCTAAAAGAAGAATATCAGCCGATTTATTAGATCACAACGATTCAAATCATACAAAATAGCTGCTGGAAAAACTATCGGTTTCGCTAAATGGTGCTTTTGAAAAAGTGGCTGTGATTTTTTGTCACACTACCACACCGTGCTGCGGTACGCAACACAACTGCGCAATGAAAAAACCACAGCCACTTTTTCCAAAGCACCATTTAGCTAAGCCGATAGTTTTTCCAGCAGGTATTTTGCATGAATTGAATCGTGATGATCTAATAAATCGACTGATATTCTTCTTTTAGAGTTTTGAAAAGATTTAAATGAATAATCTGGTGGCAAAACTGAACACAATTTTTCTTACGCACACTACCAAGCCTTGAGGTAACTTGAGCCTTAAGTGAGCCAGTCCATTATTGGGACACTCCGTTTGTCAGCCTCCTTTGATACAAGATGGATCCAACTACGCTGCGTGATTGGGAGGAGAAAACCAGCAAAAACGACGATGTAACCTACGATATGTTGAATTCCTTTACCGTGTCCGTACACTGACGTGGCATACAAGGCAGCTACCATTTAATCAAACTACTGTGCTCCGCCATGTTTCGCTTGTCCAGGGAAGTACATTTCCTCTTTCAATGTGCAGCATTTTCCTGCCAGTGTCGTGAGCTGCTTTACCAAAAACGCCTATGCTGGAATTGCTTTCGTACTAGATACCAAGCCAGGAACCGCACTTCCGTGTTCTCTTGCCATAGCTGCCGTGAAAAACACCACTCCCTGTAACACGAGCATGCAATCTACTCCTATCTTGACAACCAACCAGCTAGTCTATTCCCTCGATGTCTGCCATCGCGGGCCCTTCCAGCTCGGTAAGGTCGGAGAACGGCAAGGAAATATCCATACGTGCACTCCTAGACTCCGGATCTATGTGCAACATCATCACCAATCACATATGACAGTAGCTGGTTTCGTTGAATCTATGAAGCAGATCCAGCGCCAAGTGACTACTATGATCAAGTCAAAGACGACTCCGTACTCCACCAAGCTTGAGTTCCTGATCCTCAAGTGACCAACGGTCCCGACCGTTCTGATCGATATTTCCGTGTAGAATCTTCTGAAATTCTCGCTGACACACCCCAGATTCCTCCTCCCATCTGACATTGACATGATTGTCGATGTTGAAGTGTACTACGGACTGCATCATGGTAGCAAGGTTTCTCTGGGAGAGTAGGTACCGTTGCTGATAGAAACAGTATTTGAATAGACTGTTCATTGATCATCCCATCGTGCCCGGTGCCTGCCATCTCGCCACTGTCGACCGAGGCGTCGCAGAAGTTCTGGGAACTAGAGGCATTTGAACCGTGTTCCGTGGATTGCGATGAAGAAAAATAGTTTGATGAACTTTATGCTACTACCACCACTCGTGATTCGTCCGGTCGTTTTCACGATCCGCTAGTAAATCTCAGCAAACCCAAAGCCATCGCCGAACGTCGATTCCTAAGCCTCGAGAAACAAATAGAGCGTGATAAACCCACCAAGGATGCATACTACAAATTCATGGGCGAATACGCACATGAAAAGATCGTCTATTCAATAGAGGACATCATCCCGCACAAACCTGTAGTCGAAGAATCCTTTACAAAAACAAAGGAGTTGTTTCCAATACGTCATGTGAGACGTCTTCATGATCTTCGTCAACAATAAGCAACTCGTTGGACCTGCACTCGATCGTCATTAAGTCCGACGCACACATGATCGCCCTCGTAGCCATCACCGAAAAGATGAACCGGTTCCAGATCCAGCAGCTCTTCGAGTACCTACCGCTTCAATGCGTTCTCTGGCGTCCCAACTACGACGAGCCGCTCGCAACGGACGAATTCCAAACTGTTACGTACGGTTTTGCCTACGCATCATTCCAGAAAACTCGCACGGTTTAACCGGTTGCGCAGGACGAAGGTGCCAGCCTTGAGTGGCGTAGCACAACGGGAGATATTCTCCAAGAAGGTTTCCAAAATAACCCAACAGGATCCCTTTCTAAAACCGACACAGCACCATCAGAGTCGGTGGGACAAGCGCACCGTAACTTCCAGATATTTGAAGTATCAAATAAAGCAGCTTGTGAAGCACCGGATATCCGTGATACTATTCGAGCACTACCACAAACAACAGCCACATGCAGTACAGCAACTGTTCGTCCTGGATGATTGGAGGACGCCCCTCGTTCGTCGCAAGTACCATCAGTGCCTCTCGTCGTTTCATGGCAAGTACCTTTTGATCCAGCAAACCGTAGCAGATTTGCTATCCTCGCAAGTCTCACCAACCGGATCGTTTTCCGTCTATGATGAAGGTCATAGTGAACCATTATACATGAATTCTCCGATACGTATATGTTTGCTTCTACATCCCCGCTGTCCATATCAAAGTGGGATCTGGCCGACACATAGAGTAAGGTGGGGTAACAGTGCGCATGGGGTAAAAGTGCGCATTGAACTTTCTGAAACATACAAGTATGAAAACCCGGCAACACTGTATGAATTTGACACATAGTTAGGTCAGCTGCTGATCACACATGTAAACATGAATGGTTTCATTTTAGTGGCGTGAAGTTATGAGGTAAGCAGCATTTTACGCTATTTTGATCTAATTTTTCCATTTTTGGGGATTACAAAATCGTTCTTTGAATGATTGAGAACCTCGAAAACTATACTACCCAAAAAACCTTCAATATATGGTAGTTCTGTAAACGCATTAGTTTTGATGAAAAATATTCCGTGATTTTTGTAGCAATGAAATCTGTTAAAAAACATACGACGGGGCAAGAGTGCGCAGCAATCGTGGGGCAAGAGTGCGCATTACATATCTGTTCAAGAAGATTAAAAATTTAAACAATCCTTCTAGGACCTACAAGAGAAAAACAAACCGGAAGGTATGTACAGCAGATATGCTGGAAACAGCCCGACAAAGACTTCGGAATGAAGACTCTAAGCGACAGATTGCGGTAGATCTCGGCATTTCGGATGCATGTTTGAGGAAGAGGCTTAAATTGGTGAGATACTTAATTTATTATAAATTTTCTCCAAATCGGCAATATAATATGGATGAAACGGGTATGTCGACAGTTTCCAATTGTCCCCCAAAAGTAATCGCCAGTACTGGTAAAAAATCTGTCGGCAAAGTTAGTTCAGCGGAAAGGGGTGAACTTACCACAGCTGTGTGCAACTGGAAATTATGTTCCCCCTGCACTGATTTTCAAACGAAAGCCTCTAAACCCTTTGCTCTTGAATGGGGCACCTCCAGGGTCTCTTTTGCTTGTGTCAGACACTGGTTATATGAATAGTGTACTATTCTTGGCGTGGCTGAGACATTTCCACAAGGAGGTGAAGGCAGCGGTGAATGACCCTGTTTTATTAATCTTGGACAATCACAGTTCTCATCTGAATCTGGAGGCCATATTGTACTGTCGTGACAATGGGATTGTAATGTTATCAATCCCGCCACACAGCAGCCACAAGATACAGCCTTTAGATCGTTGCTTTTTTAAATCCCTAAAGACCCATTTTTCAGAGGCTTGTAGTACATGGATGACGAATAACCCAGGTAGGGTCATTACACAATACCAAATTGCAGAATTGTTCGGCATAGCCTATCGTAAATGTGCCACTATTGAGAAAGCTATCACTGCGTTCAAAACCTGTGGAATTGAACCTTTCAACCCGGATGTGTTTGATGATGGTGACTTTCAACCGTGTTTAGTAACGGACATTCCGCAAGAATCGAATCAATCTTGCACAATTTCCGAAATCCAGATACCCATGCCGAGTAATGCTACGCCACTACAAACATTTGTACCACAGGTATACGATGCACCAATAATTCATTCAGTGCCTAATTCATATCCGTCGACCTCTGTTGCATTGCGATTCAAAAAGAGAAACTGTTTTGAAGATTTGGAAGTTAATGCATTGGATCTTAGCAAGTCGGCTAACGTGTCACCAGCAGCGATACGCCCACTTCCTAGAAGAAAGGACCCACAACAACGACGAAAGAAAGGACAAAAATCCGAAATAATAACTAGCTCTCCTGTTAAAGAAAGGCCGACATCTGCAGCTCAAGAGAAAAAACAGTGTTCCAATATGAAACGTAAACTGACTGTCGAACGCTCAGAGCAGAAAAACAAAAATTTAAGAAAGCAGAAATAAATATAAATTTTGAAAACCTATAGAAATATTTTCAAAAAAATCATTTAATTGTCTATCCATTTGTTATGACACGAACGACTCGATCTGAAGATACGAAGATCAACTTTTACAGTATTACAAAAAAAATATAAACAATTTCAAACCTGGCAGATGGAACTACCTTTGAATCATAGAGAAACAGTATGAGGGGATGTAAATCCAAGCATTGATTAGCTTTGTCTGTTGGTGGTCGTAAATAAGTTATTTAAGCAGTGCGTACTCCTGCCCCGTGCTATGCGCACTTTTGCCCCGATCATGGGGCAAAAGTGCGCATTTGCGTATTTATAAAAAAATGTTTATTTCTCGAATTACAACCCAAAACAAGAGATTTCTAGTAATACGTTTTGAAGCTATATGATAAAGGTACATATTTGTAATATATCCGATATCGTGGTGCTTTTCTTCTAACTGCAATCTTACGAAAACTGTTAGGTGCGCACTTTTACCCCACCTTACTCTATCAACGTTCTAGGTTTTCCTCCGATGTTTTGTTTCCCGCAGAAGTATTGGACGAATTTCACGCTAAATCGTATTCGGAGTTGGCAGCACCCTGTCTCTCAGATTTTAATGAAAGTTTCTGTACATTAAGACTTTGTCACAAAAGCCACTATCTTCTAAAAAGGGTCAAATTTTTTTACCAATTTTTTCAAATGGCTATAGTCTAAAAATGACAAATCCTACAAAAAATGTTGTAGCAGTGATTTTCACAAAATAAATCAAATTTTTGAATAAAAATATTGAAAAAATTCTTCTTTGACTCCTACACTAAAAAAAATCGATTTTAAAAATTTAAAGTCGATTTACAAAAAAAACTCCATCTTTGATTTGGATGAAATTTTGTTCCAAGATAGGTAATTATGTTCCCTATTTTTATCGAAAACTAAACCAATGAAAGTCATAATCATCTCAGAATCCAATAAAACTCAGTTTGTGAGAAGATATTGTCAGTTGGACCAATCAAAAAATTAACCTCATATACACTAGACAACATGTTCCATGGCTACATGACCGGGAATTCTAGTGATATGGAAGATATTACTTTCTTCTAGTATCTAAACCGTACTAAGTATCAGATTCACGGTTCGCGCGCGATCATCCAAGAACACACGCGAGTATGCAAAAGGCACACGGTTTTAAAATTGAATTTATACACGCGAAGTTATATACACGTTAGCACACGCAATATACAAACGCACTTCGCGATGGTACACGCGGTCGCATAATCTCTACGTCCGCTCATATCTGAACCGTACAATGAATATCACATTCAGAATCACGGCCCGCTGCACTTAGCTTTAAGCAGTGTTTTAGTGGGTGACGTGGTCTGTCTCGTCTGCAATTGTAGTGTGTGATTCTGACGGGGAGCCCTTCCGAGAACCTAGCTCTACAGCTCCAGTAGGACAACTAAATTTTTAATATTATAGAAATACACCATTTTATTGAGCCGAGTAGTTTGATATATCGAACAGTTCTTGAGTTATTCTCATTTTTTGTTTTAAAAAAGGCCTACGTTGTATTCCTCCTAGGTTGAGAGGGTTTGACGGTATTGCAAACATCATCAAACATATTGCGTGCATCAGCGCTAAAGAACCTCTGACAGACAATTGTTTTAAGATGGTTAATGCCTTACGCCTCGATAGTTATGCATCGAGGAGACCGAGAGAGCCTATAGACCTTTTTTATGTGTGGTGTTTTTTTCATACTCCGCACCTGCTCAAACAAACGACCACTGGTCTGTGGCGTGGCCGACTCGCGGGTCGATGTGAATTGATTTTTGCTGTGGGCCATGTTTGCAAACATGATTCCACAGCTTAATACAGGGGTTGTTGGACACGGCTCGCAGTGGAAGTCATTGGGTATCGATTTGTCGGTCGACTTCGTCATCGTGCAAATCATTTAAAAAAAATGTAAAAGTAGAAGCCTATTAGTGTATGTTAATTATTGTGCTCATTTGAAAGTTTACATTCAAGTTTGTTATGAACATATTTTTATATTTTTTTCAAATCACTTTTTTGCCTTGAAAGTGCCCGACTTGAATTTTTGACGGTAGGTGGTAACACAATTATCTATCTTGGAACGAAATTTCATCAAAATCAAAGATGTTTTTTTTTGTAAATCGACTTTAAATTTTTAAAATCGTTTTTTTAATGTAGGGTTCAATGAAGAATTTTTCCAATATTTTTATTCAAAAATTTGACTAATTTTGTGCAAATACATTCCTACAACATTTTTTGTAGGATTTGTCATTTTTAGACTACAGCCATTTGAAAAAAAATGGTAAAAAAGTTTCACTCTTTTCAAAAGATAGCCTAGATCATTTTTGGAAAAACAAAGTATGCAAAGTGGCTTTTTGTGACAAAGTTCTTATGTACAGAAGTTTTCGTTAAGCCCTCTCAGGGTGCTACCAAAATTTGTTCGAGCTGGCGTGAAATTCGTCATAGGTAAAACATTTGAAGTAACCGTGTTACTTCAAGATGGCCGGATGCATAATTCCAACTTAGAAATCAAAATTCGTCAACTAAACCTAAATGCCTAAAATAACTTATTAACTCATTAACCCTATGAACTTAGAGCCAATTCAAATCACACACAGTGATCACCTTCCATACAAAAGTCGGACAAAACCTCACAAGTAGCCCGAGCTTGATGAAAACTTCACATTAAGGCAATTTTATGACGCTGAATTCATATTTGATGTTCATTTTTTGTTTTTTTATTGCCTCAAAATTTTGGCACCTAGGGTGGTTCCAAAATTCAATATTTACGAATATAAAGTGCAATAGATCCGAAAATTCATTTTCAAAAAATTAGGTGTGGTGAATTTTTTAGCAGAATACACATTTCTTCAATTGTTTTTAATGATAAGACACATCTATAAATTATATTGCGAACCCTGGGTTATCAAAAGCTACCAGACGTCTCCTTCAGACATATCATGAAAAATCTCCTTTTTTCATAACTCCGGGCAGAAAGGGGCAAAATAAGATATTCATTTTCGGAAAGTACACTAATTTTCAAGTATCATGAACAACAAGCGATCTTTCCAAACTGTTTCAAAAAAAGTACAGCCACTTTGAACATTATAACTTTTATTTATTGCTCGATTTACCATTTGTTCAACATGTCTGAGCGAGAAGAAACGCTTATATCGACTAAATCGAATGGCAGTTATAAGCTCAACGAATAACCTTTCAAATGAAACCAGTTCGACCCTAATCGGAGTCTTAACTAAAAAGATATATTCATTTGAATATTTTAGGTTTGAAAACAGTTTTTCTCAGAATTCATCATCTATTTCACCTTTGAATTTCTGTAAAAAATCTAACTTTCATTCTTAGGACTTAATATTTTGAGAAGACTTTATTCAACCTGTTAAAAAACAGGGAAAAATGTTAAATCATGAAAAATCAAAAATAAAATTTTTAGGTTTTGTCCGGCTAGGCGACACTGTGCCCCAGCCTCCTTGTATGTTCACCGCACGCGTATTTTTGCACATGAGGTATGTTCGCACACTAGGCGACAGGACATATTCCACACAAAAATCTAGAGAAAATTTTCAATAGGACGTAAGTAACATTGAGAGCCTCTCTTTGTTTACTTTCTCTTTCGTTTATTACGACGTCAATACTTTGCACTAATTTTCCAGTACATATCGAAAGCCGACGGTTTTTACTAGAATATTATGCAAAGAGTAGAGTAGTAAATGTTAAAATGGCCGAGTAATGAACAGAAGAGAAAGACCCCAAAGAGAATCTCTCATTGTTACTTACGTCCTATTGAAAATTTTCTCTAGAAATATTCACTATAGATTTTGTGAATATTTCTTGTTGTGTGTATCCTGTCGCCTCATGTGCGTAGAGCTTTCTTGCACATAACCAGCGAGTGCGGGGTCTCCTTCAAAGTCCTTGAGTGCATCTAAGTTCTCTGCTGAGCTCAACTTCAGCTGATCTCTCTTCCAGGTTTCGCACTACATGTCCAGCCCTCTGTAGTACATTCTCCATTGCAATACGATCACATACTCCGAAGTTAGCAGCAATCTTTTGAATATATCTTAAATATTGGAAAATCTGCTGATTTTTTTCGCATTGTTTTCTCGAAACTTGTGGATAGACTTATTACTCGTTTCTAATGCCTTTTCAATATACATAGATATCAGCCAGAAAAGCCGGCTTGACGATAGACGAACTATGCATCAAAAGCTTATCATAAGTTAGTAACAAAAAGTTCCATACTCATAAAAAATTGATCGCTGTTTATAGATAGCATAATGTTATCTGTGTGACTAGACAAAAATTACATATCTATCTGATAACGATTATGTGCGTCCAGTTGCATCACGGAGTGTCGAAAGTTTTTCAGTACCACATTAAAATTTCGTTTTTTTTAAATTGTTTGATCTTTTTTTGGTAAATCATGTATCGGTTGAATAGCTGGGACCTTTTAGAAAGCATTCTGATCATGAGCACGGTCATTCATAATTTCAGAGGAAAATGTCGTCGTGCGGCATCTCTCCCATACTATTCGGAGAGATGCCGCATCAAAATTGTGGGTGAGATGCTGCACTCGATGACGGAGGATACGTAGCTAAATGTATTTTTTTCACGTCGGAATATCATTATATGATCATTTGCGTCAGGTATAGATTATTAATAAGGTATATCCACAAACTAACGGACCTAACACAGTGACATATAGGAATATGGGTCTATTTATCTATATGTTTAAACGGGCGATATGTATCTAAGTTTTAGTTACTTCGGTTAATTCTTTAAAGTTTCGGGCACTAATTTTAGTAAACGCATTGATTTGTAGTGATGTCAATCTTGGGATAAAATGAAAATTTGACGAATTGATGCTTTTTAAAATGAATCTTTCAAGAACAAACCAAAGTAATATAAATACATTGTTGGAAAAAACAACCAAAAACTGCTTTTGCGGAACCCCTACCAATATATCGCTCATATAAACATATAAATAAATAGTACCCTTAATTAAGTTACTCCAACTTAACCGTTACACAAGGTTGCAAAAGAAAAATATTTTTAAAATGTTGAATAAAAAATGTTTCTAGAAATGGTATTACCCCCTTAAGAAAAATGAAGGTGCTGGCCGATTTATAGGTGTAATCAAACTTCATGAAACACAGCTGAAGACCCCTAATTACAAAAACATCAACGATAGCTAAAAAATACTTTTGTTCACCATTTTTCAGTTTGTGACCATAGTGCGACATCTCACCCGCAATGACCTTTTTTTAAAAAAATGTTCATGGAAATTTGATAAATTTTTTTTCATGGCAAAATCCATTTCACAGTATTTTCGAAACTTGTCGCAATTGATAAAATTGATTTTATCAAATATTGACTGGTTTACTTTGATGCAGGATCGATTTGCAGCATCTTTCCCCAAATTACCCCCCCCCCCCATTTAAAAACATAGAATAGACAAAGACAATAATAAAAATAAAGTAACTGAATAAAACTAAAATTATATGCTGAATGCTATCTTATATTCTTTAAAAAGGTTAAAGATACTCACCACAGATCATCGTGTAAATCGCATTCTCACTTTTTTTCTTTTAAGTCTTTGTTCAAATAGTGCAGAACGTAGTGCAGAACTAAGTCATAGCAGTATTTGTACTCAGTCTGGAAAGGAAATATCAATCAATATTTTACGTGAACCCATCATGCAGCTAGGAGACTCTCACCATATTGTCTACCAATTGGGGCCGATGCCTTCGAACCGTTTTGACAGCCTGGAATACGTCCACTTCGCCGTGCTGAATAACCTGCTCGATACACGCGTTCGCCGCACAGTACACCCCCGCTCGACTGCGACCATCCCTGCAGTCGGTTGGTGAGAGTGTAACAGAACAAATAAAAGAAACAAACAGCCAACAATTAACATTGATTAGAGTAGAGTGCCAAAGTTGATATTGATTTAATAAAAAAAACAATTGCATCAGATGAGCAACAATTGTTTTGGCGATAATTTCATTCCATTCGTTTTGCTTCGATGTGCGGGCATAAGGGCATTGCATTTTTTTTGATTCACTAAGAGAGCACCCTCCCCCTTATGTTGTGACACATGTTAAAGTTAGCTCAGATGCCAAATTTCACATCTATTGGACAATTTATGAAGCTTTTGACATTTGAACTATGAGTAAATATGAAAGAAAAATGTTCGTTTCTTGAAAAATACGAAAAGTTGAGGTTTTAGGATTTTGGTTCCCAAAATTTTCTTTTTTTTAACAATATTTCTGTTCTTTGACTCGAAATCATATGCTTTTTGCAATTCTTATAATGTGAAAATTTTTCAAGAGTTACAAGAAGTTAAGATTTTAGGGCATTTGACATTCATTTCAAATATTAACATTTTCTCATGCTTATATTTCTCTTATTCTTCAACCGATTTATGTCAAATGTTGATCGTAGGATTGGTAATATTGGTAATGTTTAAAAACATTAGTTCCTTTGACATTTAGTTTAGAAACCACATTCACCAATTATTAACGACTTCCGATTTCGGAAGTGACTTATTTAATCTGCTAGACTCGTTAAGACTTGTGGCTTTTGTGAAAAAAGTTTGAATTCACCACGGGCTAGATGTAAGTAAGCTTCTTGGCATGCTGCTACTATGAGTAAGTTAGTTTTATCCACGATATCATTTAAGTCACTTTAAGATTCAAACGTTGCAAAATACCTATAAAACCAAGCTCTTAGTTTCGTAAATAATGAGCTTGAAATCAATATGAAACTTTTTTGATGGGCAGAGTTTCTCTTAAGAATCAAAAGTTTTACCAGGAAAATACCTTGGCTGGGATTGAGCACAGACCTACTGGGGTGAGTGGAAGTCGCGCTTACCATTCAACTACCGGTGCCGTAAAAAACAACTATGGTCATAAAAATGCGAAAAACGCAAAAAGGTAGTGTATTTTCGGCAAACACAGTTATATTCGAAAGTCCTCATGAAATAAAAGTGTTAAGTGTCTCATGGATTGTTGGTTTAGGTTCATATAATTTCTTAGATTTCCGGTTATACAAAGACCAATGCTATTTTGATATCGTGCTAGACTCAAGGTTAATAACAAATTAAATAATTGAGAACGTATTAGGTTCTTGGGACTTTAGATCTAGAATCAGTTAATTGGAAATATTTTCGAGACTCTGAATAATCGTGATTTTGGTAACTTAAAAGTTCCTTGACGCCATTGTTAACATTCCGTTAGCAGAAAAACTCTTATTTTTTGTTATAAATTTAAGAGTTTTCATACATTCTACGGTTTGAACACAATATTAGAGATTCAATCGTAACCCAACTTTGTACCGGGAAACAAGTGCTTTTTGTTCTCTCCGGTGTGGTTTAGTTTTTTCGGTGGTACGAAGGTGCTTGCTGTGGCAGAGGCTGCAGTAAAGCATTACTAATAAACAGTCCCGCGAGTGATAATTGTTACCTGCGATATCAGTTAAAGTAGTGCAGTGAAGTGCGTTACTAAACATTTTTCTTGCCTGAAAGACGGCTTTGTTTAGACGAGCTATATCAGCTCTAATGTGTGAAGGTCACGCGGGTGACGAATAAAACAAACGAAGGATCAATTCACCTACCAGCTCGTCAGGAACCAACTGGTGAAGTGTTTCGTTTTTTACTTTTCTTATCGATTTTTTTCTTTTTATTGCTTTTGATTTTTTATTTTGATTTAAGTTAAACAGTGCGGTCGAGCGTGTTGCTCCCGCAACAAAATGGAACAAACAGAAGGATCACCCTCCGAAGAGGAATATTATGAAGAAGAAGAACGTATATCTGATACTGAGACAGATAATGTTATGGTCGATCCACTTCCCCCACTTTCCCCCAATGTCTCACAGCCCCCCCGAGTCAAGGTTTACCAGGATGGATCCGCTGGTCCTTGGGTGGTATACTTTCGGCCCAAAAATAAACCGTTAAACAGCATAACTGTTGCACGGGAGCTGACAAAACGTTACTCGGCCGTAACCGAGATTAAAAAGGTTCAGTCAGACAAACTGCGCGTAGTCGTTACTGACTTGAAACAGGCCAATGATATCGTTAGAAATAGCCTCTTTACGCTGGAGTATCGCGTCTACATCCCTTCTCGTGATGTGGAGATCGACGGTGTGGTAAGTGATGCGGGTCTAACTGTCGATGATCTGATGAATGATGGGGCTGGCCGCTTTAAGGACCCTAACCTTCAATCAGTTAAGATTTTGGAGTGCAAGCAATTGCACTCAAAGTCCATCGAAGATGGTAATTACTATCCATCAGACTCGTTTCGCGTAACCTTCGCCGGATCTGCACTTCCGAGCTACGTTGAAGTGGGAGGAGCTCGTCTACCTGTACGCCTGTTTGTACCGCGGGTCATGAATTGTTCCAATTGCAAGCAGCTAGGTCACACGGCCACCTACTGTAGCAACAAGCAACGGTGCGGTAAATGTGGGGAACGCCATGCGGATGATACTTGCAGTAGCCCCGCTGAGAAGTGTGTTTACTGTGGGGAGAATCCGCATGCACTTTTGACATGCCCAACGTACAAACTTCGCGCGGATAAACTGAAGCGATCCGCCAAAGATCGCTCCAGACGCTCTTACGCAGAAATGCTTAAAAGAGCTGTTCCACTTATCTCCGAAAACCCATTCGCTCTCTTGCCAACTGACGATAACGCCTCTAACGACCCTTGCGAGGGGCATTCTTTGGCTCCGCTTGGAAACTCTAGGAAAAGACCTAATCAAAACTCACCTGAACTTCCTCGTAAGGGTCCTAGGTTGTCCCAAACAAGGGTACAAAATAAAAATAATTCATCAACTGGAAGGGCTGGTACAAATCCGAAGATAATACCTCCTGGTTTTGGGAAATTGAGATACAACCAGGAGTTCCCAGCACTCCCCGGGGCACCAAAAATCCCAAGTGCTCCAATTTTACAGTCAGAAACTCAACCTAAAACGGGATTCCTTAAATTTTCTGACATTGTGGACTGGATATTCACAGCTTTCAACATTACCGATCCTATGAAAAGCTTGCTGGTTGCTATTCTACCAACAGTAAGAACATTTTTAAAACAGTTGACTGAACAATGGCCCCTCCTTACAGCGATCGTATCCTTCGATGGCTAACTTATTAGACGGAATCAGGGATCTGATCACTGTTTTACAGTGGAACTGCAGAAGTATTATCCCCAAAATTGATTCATTAAAACACTTGCTAAATTACAATCATTGTGATGCATTTTCCCTATGTGAAACATGGCTAACTTCTAATATAAACCTCAACTTCCACGATTTTAACATTATCCGCTTGGATCGAGAAGACTCATATGGGGGGGTACTTTTAGGGATCAAAAAGTGCTACTCCTTCAATCGAATCAACCTCCCTTCGACGCCAGGCATTGAAGTTGTCGCTTGTCAAACAACAATCAAAGGCAAAGATCTTTGCATTGCTTCTATTTACATTCCTCCTAGGGCCATGATGGGATATCGAAGATTCTCCAACGTGATTGAACACCTTCCCTCGCCCCGCCTGCTTCTTGGAGACTTTAACTCTCACGGTACGGGGTGGGGCTGTCTATACGACGATAATCGATCTTCGACAATTCAAGACCTTTGTGACAACTTCAATATGACAATTCTGAACACAGGGGAAATGACACGAATTCCTAGACCACCTGCGCAAGCAAGTGCACTGGACATATCTTTATGCTCGACATCACTACGGTTAGATTGCAAGTGGAAGGTAATATCTGATCCCCACGGTAGTGACCACTTACCAATTGTAATTGCAATCACCACTGGTTCAAGACCATCGACACCAATCAATGTTCCCTATGACCTCACACGAAACATTGATTGGAAGAGCTACGCTGCTGAGATATCCAAAACTATCGATTCAACACAGATACTTCCCCCGGAGGAAGAATATAAGTTTTTGTCCAACTCGATTCTCGATAGCGCGATTCAAACTCAGACGAAACGAGTACCCGACGTGAACACCCAAAAACGTTCTCCCAACCCGTGGTGGGACAAAGAGTGCTCAGACGTGTACGCGGAGAAAGCTGCCGCGTATAAAACTTTCCGGAACGACGGGTTAGTTGCTAGTTATCGAGTGTACGCGATATTAGAAAAGCGAATGAAAAATTTAATGAAAGCTAAGAAACGCAGTTACTGGCGCCGGTTTGTCGACGGGTTAACAAGAGAAACATCGATGAGCACTCTTTGGGGCACGGCCCGACGTATGCGAAACCGAAACAGTACTAACGAGAGCGTGGAATATTCAAACCGTTGGATATTCGATTTCGCCAAGAAGGTTTGTCCGGATTCCGCCCCGGCACAGAAAATCTACCGCGCCGCGTCGCCTTACAATACCGCGAACGAAACACCGTTTACGATGGTGGAGTTCTCACTTGCTCTCTTATCATGTAACAATAAAGCCCCGGGGCCAGATAGAATTAAATTCAACTTATTGAAGAATCTGCCAGACTCTGCCAAAAGACGCTTGTTGAATTTATTTAATAGGTTTCTTGAGGGTAACATTGTCCCACATGACTGGAGACAGGTGAGGGTCATCGCCATCCAAAAACCAGGAAAACCAGCCTCCGACCACAATTCGTATCGTCCGATCGCAATGCTGTCCTGTATCCGGAAGTTGTTCGAGAAAATGATCCTGTTTCGGCTCGACAATTGGGTCGAAACAAATGGCTTACTGTCAGATACACAATTTGGCTTCCGCAAAGGCAAAGGGACGAACGATTGCCTTGCGTTGCTCTCAACAGAAATTCAAATGGCATATGCTAACAAAGAGCAGATGGCATCAGTATTCTTGGATATTAAGGGGGCTTTCGATTCAGTTTCGATCAACATTCTTTATGAGAAGTTGCACCAGCATGGTCTTTCGCCAATTTTAAATAACTTTTTGCTAAACCTGTTGTCTGAAAAACAAATGCATTTCTCGCATGGCGATTTATCGACATCACGATTTAGCTACATGGGCCTTCCCCAGGGCTCATGTCTAAGCCCTCTCCTCTACAATTTTTACGTGAATGACATTGACGAATGTCTTGTCAATTCCTGCACGCTAAGGCAGCTTGCAGATGACGGTGTGGTCTCTATTACAGGTCCTAAAGCCGTCGACTTGCAAGGACCACTGCAAGATACCTTGGACAATTTGTCTGCATGGGCTCTCCAACTGGGTATCGAGTTCTCCACGGAGAAAACTGAGCTAGTCGTATTTTCTAGAAAGCGTGAACCAGCGCAACTACAGCTTCAATTAATGGATCAAACTATTGCTCAGGCTTCAACATTCAAATATCTCGGGGTATGGTTCGACTCTAAAGGTACCTGGGGATGTCACATTAGGTATCTGAAACAGAAGTGCCAACAAAGGATCAACTTTTTCCGTACAATAACTGGAACATGGTGGGGTGCCCATCCAGGAGACCTAATCAGGTTGTACCAAACAACGATATTATTATTATTCTGCTTTCGCTCCGCTGCGAACATACACTTCATCAAACTGGAGCGAATCCAGTATCGTTGCTTGCGTATTGCCTTGGGTTGCATGCACTCGACCCATACGATGAGTCTCGAAGTGCTGGCGGGCGTTCTTCCGCTGAAAAATCGATTCTGGGACCTCTCATATCGATTGCTCATTCGATGCGATATTCTGAACCCATTGGTGATTGCAAATTGCGAAAGGCTTGTCGAGCTTAATTCTCAGACCCGATTCATGTCCTTGTACTTCGATTACATGGCACAGAACATCAATTCATCTACATATAACGTCAACCGTGCTCATCTCTTAGATACTTCTGATCCAACTGTATTTTTCGATACATCCATGAAGGAAGAGATTTGTGGAATTCCGGATCATATTCGCCCACAAGTGGTCCCAAATATTTTCTATAACAAATACCATCAAGTCGACTGCGCCAAAATGTTCTACACTGACGGATCAATTCTCGACGGGTCCACAGGCTTCGGTATCTTCAACGAAAATCTTGCTGCCTCATTCAAACTCAATGATCCTGCTTCAATTTACGTCGCAGAATTAGCTGCCATTCAGTATACTCTCGGGATCATTGACACCCTGCCCTCAGACCATTACTTCATCGTTTCGGATAGTCTCAGCTCCATTGAGGCCATCCGTGCGGCGAAGCCTGGAAAGCACTCACCGTATTTCCTGGGGAAAATACGGGAATATCTGAGTGCTTTATCTGAAAAATCTTACCAGATTACCTTGGTTTGGGTCCCGTCACATTGTTCTATTGCGGGCAATGAGAAGGCGGACTCTTTAGCCAAGGTGGGCGCATTAGAAGGCGACACTTACGAAAGACCAATTTGCTTCAACGAATTTTTCAGTATCTCTCGTCAGAGGACGCTCGATAGTTGGCAAACCTCATGGAGCAATGGGCATCTGGGACGGTGGCTACATTCCATTATCCCGAAGGTATCAACGAATGCTTGGTTTAAGGGGTTGGATGTGAACCGGGACTTTATTCGTACGATGTCAAGGATCATGTCCAACCATTACTCGTTTGACGCGCATCTCCGTCGTATAGGGCTTGCTGAAAATAATCATTGTGTTTGTGAGAACGGCTATCACGACATCGAGCATGTTGTTTGGCTGTGCGCAGAGTACTGTGTTGCCAGGTCCCAACTAATAGATTCCCTTCGGGCCCGAGGTAGATCACCCTATGTGCCAGTCCGGGACGTCCTGGCAAGCCGTGACCACCCCTATATTTTTCTTATCTATATCTTTTTGAAAACCATTGATGTCCAAGTTTAATACATTTTACCCTCTCTCATTCACAGTAGAATCTCACCAACCTATCCCTGTATCTACAATATGGCATTGCTTCACGAGTCTTCGGTGCACACTCTTCTTGATAACCGTCTATCCAGAACATCATGACATACCGCACATGCAGATGATATAGAGTGCCAATAATTATCCGAAATATCGACCCTCCCCTCGCCCCTGCGATTACAGGCTGGAAACTACAACACTACAACAAAGTGTGCATATCCGCCACAATGATCAATCAGCAAACGACGATGTCAATTACACAATATGTATCCCACTTCCTACCTTTGTCCTTTACTTACATAAGAGGGGAGCAAGCCGCCCCTAAATACGGCTTTCCCTTCCCCCACTAACATGTGACATGTAATATAAAAAAAAATGAATTATCGGCCTCGTTAAGCTACAGCATTTGGGCCTAAATAAACGTATTTTAAGATAATAAAAAAAAAACAATATTAGAGATTAATGTTTTAAGCTAAAAATATTATTGAGAATAGAGCTTCGAGCTTTAAGTAGCTTCTGGTATTGAGTGATAACTGTTGAAATACATTGATACTTTTAAATTATTTTTACATTTTATGCATTTCGAGAAAAATGCGTGTAAAGTTTTTGGAACACTTGGCGTACAAGGTAACGCGTCTATTTTGGAACTATTATGGAGTGTGTCGCGCTGTTTCGCTTATCGCTTGGCCTTTAAACGATGGAATGCCTATATATTGGTATTAATATGTTTGATTTGTTCCTAAGAAGAGGTACAATAACAAATATATATATTGATAATGGCGTAATAGAGTAAACATAGGCTCATCGTTCTACCTAAGAAACGTCGCAGCAGAATTGAGAATTTTGATATTTCTGCATTCTTGCCGATTTCCAATAATTTTGGAAAACAAAGAACATTTGGTCGGTGTTAAGTCAGACCAAACTATGTCGCAAAACATCAAAAAATGAGATAATGCTAACATTGGATAAAGAATTTCTTTAGCTACATTCGCCTTTTGCCTAATTTGAAATATGTAACAATAAACAAAAACTATGGCAAAATTAAATTTCCAATTATAACGTAAAGGATGCTGCGATTCAAACTTTAAATTCGTTTTTCTCAAATTCAATAGGGTAAGGTGGGGCAAATCCGACCTAGTAAATGGTTTTGGCTGTAAAATGCTCATTTTACATCGGATCAAGTCGTTTTATATGCCAAATTAAAGGTTAGACTTCTGGGCAACTTTCTATGTATAGCATTTCATTCGTACTTTGGGAAAATTTCAAGACGCAAGCGTTTTACGAAAACGTTCATTCTTGCTATTTTCAAAAATGGTGGGGTAAACCCGACCGTCCATGTTTTTGGTTTATTTAGTACAGATATTACCCAAATTTTATGGGTTTTCAATGATAAATCGATGAATGTTATGTTTTTTGAATTGTAACACGAAGAAAATGGAATTCAATATCAATCTTAGAATGTCAAAATCACGAGCACGTAACACGTAAATTCGGAGCAATTGCTCGACAAATACTATATTCATTACATTTTTGTTTTTCGTTTGTAATTATGAACCATTGTGCAAACAATAATAAATAATTACAATAAAATATATTTCAATTTGATAAATGAACAGTTTCATACCAAAAAAAGCGGTCTGATTTACCCCACTATTTAGAGGTCGGATTTGTCCCACCGCGTCATTTTTCATTACGATGCCTTTAAAAAAATATGAGAAAAGTTGGACTAAATTCATCTATGCACTTTATAGGAAATTAATCAAAGAATTCCAATTCAATTACATTTTTTATACAATCACTTTGACAATCAGAAATTTATTGTAGTGAATGGTGCACAAAAATCAAATCAAAAGTTGTAGAAACACACTTATTGTCGTTTGAGCATCTCAATGTAGACTAATAAAATGCTGTCATACCACTATTATGATTATTTTCGATGCTGTACACGATAACAATGACAACAATTCCCGAAGTGCTTCCGACTTTCGTTAACAGAGGGGGGTCGGGTTTACACAACGGTCGGATTTGCCCCACCTTACCCTATATTGTCACTTAGTCCTGTCTGACTTAACACCGACCATTTCAGGTTGTCATCTTTCAATTTTTGAAAATTAAGTGATGTAACTTAAATTAGAACATTTTAAAAAATCGATAAGTTGGGAATGAAACACCACTCTGACCCAACTATCTTTCTACAAAATTGATTGAATCATTTGATTTTGTCGACCAGACGGATAAACTTACGGTGACACAACACAGACCGGGCCGTAGTCGGTTTTCTGTCTCCACCGTTCGACCATGTTCATCAGTTCCACCAGTGAATTCGTAGATGTGGGTACCTGAAATCCAAAAAAAAAACAAATGTTCTAACCAGCCGTTCACTTGAATGTATGCCCACTTCCTCACCTTGTGCCCCATAGGCCAGCATATCAGCTGAAAAAGTTGAACCGTTTTAGGCGGTGCCTTCACGCCCGCCATCAGCTCAGTCAGCGATATCACCTTCTTGTTGATACGAAACATCCACGATTTGATGTTAGCATAGTGATTGTGCGAAATGTGATCGATGGTGAACACCGGACCGTACTTTTTCGAGTGACGCCCCTCGGGCCAGCAGGAAGGATATTGTTGCTGTGGTTGAGAAAAAGTTGAAATTCAAATCGACACAGATTGTTGTTCGAAACTTACCGAGTTTGGAGGTGGCTGACAAAGGACTACAATAGCGGAACATTCGTGATCGTACACTAGGGACCAGAACTCTCCGCAGGTTTTCTGTAAGGGCCACTCGGTTACTATATACTCTCTAGGCTTGGTGTAGCCCTGCAAATAAAGGATACGAAAAAAGATATATATTGCATATCACAGATAAATGGTTCATATTCGCTTAGAAACTTTGTAAGTTATTGCTAGATACTACTTCTGTTACTCACATCTACAAATACGGCATTAATGTAGTCGGTAAATGAATTTCCCTGAAACGAGGTAAGGTAAGGACGGAAGTTGTCAGCTGTTGGGAGAAAGGAGAAAAAAAGAGCAAAAATATCCATTAACAACACTTGCACGTATGTAATTCAATTAAGCTTTTGTCTGTCGAGTGCAAAGTGAGTAGCATGTCCCTGTTGATGCGCTTCATTGTGCCGGGCAGAGCGCGGCTTTGCCGGTTGACATGGAGCAATGAGTGCTTTCATGGCAGCGACGATGCTCGGGTGGCATTGGTGTGATAATTTTGTAATGGGTGAAATATTAGTAGCGTTTATGCAAGGTATAACATCCCGGGACAGTGCTGTTGGGCTTATAAATCTGCGAGAAATCCGATACAATTAATGATTGACATGAAGTAACTACCACAAACCCGACAGGCGTCTGCTTGGAAACATGGAAAATATACGAAATAATTTGCCTTTTTTTATCGATACTAGATAAGGTAACCCACACAACTGAAAAAGAACGATTAGATCCGCCTTGAAGCTTCAGCGCTTTTATAAATGATTCACATTGCTATTTTTTACTCTTCCTAAATAAGAAAAGTATTGGCACCTCTTCAATTCATTTATTAATCATCATCAAATCAAGCCATCGGTGCCTAGAAATGCCAAGACGAAAACTTTCCTTAGCAACAATTTATTCGTAAAGAACACACATTAAAAAAATTGTCTTGGCGATACAGACAGTGTTAGTTTATTCATTCAATTTCCATATAATAATGACCCGATTGTAGAGTATTTGCTTAAATTACAAAATATTGGAAATCGAGCGAGTGATAGCGAATTTCCGAAGGAGCCTCAAAAAAAAAACTCAAAATCTACTGGACCAATCGTTTTAAAATTTTGTACAGTATTGTTTCATATATTTCCTTAGGTAACTACGGGAGCAATTGCATTTTTTCTCTTTTTACTTTCCATAGCACTTTGAAACCAAAAATTCGACTTTCGCTAGGAAAATTGCCTGCATTTTTCGTCTAAATTGTTTTTCAAACCATACTCTATTCAATGATCCGTGAAGAATAGCAATTACCGTCTACCAGTATTTTTTGTTAGTCCAGGTAAACCATGGTTGGTTTATGTCCCACCGAAGCAACACTCGTTACTGCTCCCCCTCAACGAAATTTCCGTTTCCAGTCAACCGATGGACAACACAGCTTCAATTCCGCTACAGCCTCTCGTCTTGCGATCAGCAACCCAGACCTTTATGATTGTTGCTCTAAGTAATGCCAAGGAGGGTATATATCCCTTCGAAGTTTCACTCGATACTGTTACCCCTCCAATCAGTTAATCGATGGGCAGCTCCAGTTACGGTTCCGCTGCTCATCTAGCGATCAGATGATTGTTTCTGGTGCCCGACCGTCCGATGCTGTCGTATCTCAACAGCTAGGATTGCCTTGCGTTGCTTTCTACAGAAATCCAAATGGCCTATGCTAGCAAAGAGCAGATGGCATCAGTCTTCTTGGATATTAAGGGGGTTTTTGACTCAGTTTCTATCAACATTATGTCATAGAAGTTCTACAACTAGCATGGTCTTTCACCAATTTTAAATAACTTTTTGCTAAATCTGTTGTCTGAAAAGCACATGTACTTTTCGCATGACGATTTAACAACATCGCGATTTAGCTACATGGGTCTTCCCCAGGGCTCATGTCTAAGTCCCCTACTCCGATCCGTCAATTTTTACGTGAATGACATTGACGATTGTCGTGCCAATACATGCACGCTAAGGCAACTTGCAGACGACGGGGTTGTCTCTGTTACAGGGCCCAAAGCTGCCGATTTGCAAGGACCATTGCAAGATACTTTGGACAATTTGTCTGCTTGGGCTCTCCAGCTGGGTATCGAGTTCTCCACGGAGAAAACTGAATTAGTTGTCTTTTCTAGGAAGCGGGAACCGGCGCAACTCCAGCTTCTATTCTAAAGGTTCCTGGGATGTCACATTAGGTATCTGAAACAGAAATGCCAACAAAGGATCAATTTTCTCCGGACAATAGCTGGAACATGGTGGGGTGCCCACCCAGGAGACCTGATCAGGTTATACCAAGCAACGATATTGTCGTGATGGAGTACAGGTGTTTCTGTTTCCGCTCCGCTGCGAACATACACTGGAACAAACTGGAGAGAATCCAGTATAGTTGCTTGCGCATTGCCTTGGGTTACATGCACTCGACCCAAACGACGAGCTCGAAGTGCTGACGGGAGTTCTTCCGCAGAAAAATCGATTTTGGGAACTCTCATATCGATTACTCATCCGATGCGACATCTTGAACCCGTTGGTGATTGAAAACTTCGAGAGGCTAGTCGAGCTTAATTCTCAAACCCGATTTATGACCTTGTACTTCGACTACATGGCACAGAGCATTAATCCAATCGTATATTCCCAACCGCGTCTGTCTCCTAGATGCTTCTGATTCTACTGAATTCTTCGATACATCCATGAAGGAAGAGATTCGTGGAATCACGGACCATATACGCCCGCAAGTGATCCCCAATATATTTTATAATAAATACCGAGAAGTCGACTGCGACAAAATGTTTTACACCGACGAATCAAATCTCGATGGGTCCACTGGCTGCGGTATCTTCAATGATAATGTCACCGCTTCTTTCAAGCTCAATGATCCTGCTTCAGTCTACGTCGCCGAATTAGCTGCTATTCAGTATACCCTTGGGATAATCGACACATTGCCCACAGATCACAACTTCATCATTTCGGACAGTCTCAGCTCTATCGAGGCTCTTCGTGCAGTGAAGCCTAAAAAGCAATTCCCGTATTTTCTGGGGAAGATACGGGAGTGTCTGCGCAAGTTATCTGAAAAATCTTACCAGATTACCTTTGTTTGGGTACTCTCTCATTGCTCTATCCCGGGCAATGAAAAGGCCGACTCTTTAGCAAAGGTGGGCGCATTAGATGGTGACATATACGAAAGACCAATCTGCTTCGACGAATTTTTTAGTATATGTCGTCAGATGACACTCAACAGTTGGCAAACCTCGTGGAGCAATGGGGATCTTGGACGATGGCTACATTCGATTATCCCAAAGGTATCAACGAAGCCTTGGTTCAGGGGGATGGATGTGGATCGAGATTTCATACGCGTAATGTCCCGGCTTATGTCCAACCACTACACATTTGATGCGCATTTGCGGCGTATTGGGCTTGCAGAAAGTAGTCTGTGCGCTTGTGACGAGGGCTATCACGACATCGAGCACGTTCCCTTCGGGCCCGAGGTAGATCGTCCAATATCCCAGTTCGTGATATTCTGACAAATCGAGATCTCCCTCATTTACATTTTTATCAAAACGATAAATATCCCAATTTAGCCCATCTTCTCGTTTTTAGCAGTTCCCAGTCCTGCCTGGTGGAGCCGACCAACACCAGAGTTCCACTATGTTACTGCCGTCGCCCTTACCACGCCTGCATAAAAAGAATTGAAAGCAAGAGCAGGTCGATGGTCTTGAAGGATTCCCCGCGAGACCGACGAATTCCACCCGTCAACCCGTTCCTGGACATCTTAGTAACCTGAGACTCTAACTCATGCCGCTGATCTCCCGTTTGCCTGAAATAACAAAAACATTCCCTTCTTGTAAGATAGCTCGTCGCTGTTGTGCTATCTTATGACAAGCGCCATTTAGCTCATTTCGAGAAAAACGATTTTTAAAGTTTGAGATTGAATATCTAGAAAATTATAAATGGTATAAACAATTCAATGAAGACAATTGATGCTTCTATCTATTCTTTATAAATCTCTCAAATATTATGAGGATCGGTTGACTATGTTGCGAGTTTTGACTATAAATGTAAACAAAAGTCGCACTCACATGTGTCATAGGTGTGTATAGATGACAAAATTTGTATGGCGTGTCATAACCGTGCATGGAAAATTTTCCATAGAAAAAAATCATCAATTATTAACTTTTATTCATATGTTTGGTTTAGTTTGGCCTATAAACAATCGGTGAGATGCAGTTTAAAGGAAATGAGTCAGAGAATCTAGCAAAAATAGTTATTTTTGGTTACAGTGTTGCCAAATATGCTATATTTCCAGTTTAAAACTAAAACTACATTTTTCTCACAATTCGTGTAATTTTGTTTTGAAAATTATTATGCCATTGTGTTCTTTAGAGAGTTTTACACATAAAAACATCTTATATATCAAGATACCTTGAGGGAATCCTTAGACATAGTCATTTGAAGCAAAAAATTCAAAATTTCTCATCATGTTTTTTGCTATATCTCAGTAACCAAGCAGAATATCAAAATTCTGAAAAGGCCACTTTGTAGAGATTTTTTAGACACGTGATGTGGCATATCTAACTCAGTTTACCCCAAAATGGCGTTTGTCATAAGATAGCACAACAGCGACGAGCTGTGAAATTTCTCATAAAAAGTTGTTCCTCTTCTTGTATATTAATCTGTATTCCTAGTCTTAAGATAGCTGTAATTTTTTTCTTAAAAAAACTATTGTTCAATCTTGTGTATCGAATCGTATTTTTAGTATTAAGATAGTAGTAAAAAAATGTTCCTTTCAATATTAAAAAAATGTACATTGTAGCCTCTTAGTTTTAAGATATTCAAAATGTTAAAAAAAGCAATTTGGAACCGCCAAGCTAACGCATTTGTGCCTATTAAATAAACGAACTAAATAAAAAAGTTATTGGTACTCACGTCGAAAACCAAAAATATGAATTAATTGTTTAACAGAAACATGACCTTAAAGGTAGTAGGGTGTGATTTTCGGAGCTCTGATTGTCAGTTGATGGATGAGAATTGTATCAACTTAGTTTTGTGTTGCACTTCAATCGCGACCCGAACAGTAATGTAACTTACGTGGTACACAGAGGACATCTCTGTTTTTGTCTCGGTTATCCCCACGATGACCGCCAGCACAGTCGCCGATGGTGAATCGAGGCGTCTGCTTGCAAATTTGCGCATACTCCTTCTGGTAGGCGTTCATTTTCGTCGCCGGATCTTTAAGGCTTTTCTCCTTCAGTCGTTGTGATAGTTCCTTAACCGGAAACCAAGAGTTTCCGCATACCACAAACTCTTCCAGTGTATCGTATACGAACTTGTATTGTTCCTGATGGGAAAAGTTTATGTGTTCTGTAGTTAAACATAGTTGGAATTCAATAATATTTACCACATTTTCTATAAGGCCCTTTCGCGACTGTCGTAGTTTTTTCAGATAGCCAAACACGTGAAACGCATCCTCTTCTTCCGCCAGTTCCATGTTGGCATCGATTGCCAGATACACACCAGATCGTCCCCCGCCGTCGCTATAAAAAAGATATCACAATAGTGATTGATAGTGTTGCGTAAGTGTCAGATGGGTTGTAACTTACTTGCAATGCACCAGCATCGGTCCGACGAGACTGTTAGCTTTGATTATCGTCCCCACGACCGAGCGAACTCTTCGTCGGAACTCGAGGATCGCATTAGAGAAAGGGCAGGTGTGTGAATGCCATTCAGTGTAGTGAAATTGCAGCAGGAAACGCTCTTCTGTAACTACCTATTGCCCGGCAGGGAGAGAAATTGATGGAGAAAAGTAATGTTACCTGATTCAATGGATCACTGTCATTGCAGGTCGGTGGTTGAGTGATTGGTGGGATGGGGTCGGGATCAATGTTTTATTTGTGGTGATGCAGACATTGTGCATGTGACCAGAGTGGATGTAGACGGTGTTAAATATCGTTAGGACATTTATTAGGGTAGTTCAAATCTTGCCCCTGCTCCATCAAATGATAAAATGCTCCATTAATCCTATATAAAAATTATTTTCACATTGTTACTTTTAGTTCTGACTAAATCAAAAAGAACTAACGAAAAAAGGTACAAGTTACAAAACATTCGGCATGAATTTGGCGGAACCCATTATGTTACGATGATATGGTGTTCCGAGAACGTCAATATTTGCATCGGTCTAAAATGCACTATGAACACGTTTCCCAAGAGTCGGTGAAATGTGTATATAAAATTGATAGAGAAACGAGCAGATTCGAGCCGTTTGTGACAATTATCGATTGAATTCACTTGATATACGTTTCGTAAGAACAAATTTTATGGGAATAAGAGATGTTAGCTCTTTTAGGTGCTTCGAGTCGACCAAGTATGTATCGAAAATGCACATGAGCAGTTCTTATGGTTTATATTTTCTCCCTTAGGGATGAAATCTTGTTTACTGCATTCAACAACTTTTTCGGGAATGATTTCCGATATTCAATAAATGTTACAGTACACAAACAGTGTTTGTTTCATTATGCAACTACCAGCCTGCACGTGTGAAAACTTGACGATAATAGCACAAAGTCGAATAATGATGTGCAGCCTAAGGGTTGGCTTATACTGAAATAAACTTTTTTCACTTGTCGCGAAAGAGGCAAACACAATCTCAAACAATATGAGTGATATATGTTTGTGCACGTCTCCCCGCGCTGTTGCGTTGTGGGTGGTAGGATACAGACGTGTTTGGTCGGCGATTTTCGAATAGTGTTGGTGCTATGGGGGCTTGTATATGACTCCGAAGTTGTCCCAGCTGCTTTGTCCTTCGGCAACACGTGGCAGCCAACATGTTGTGCTGTTGGGGAACGACACTAACCAGCAGTAGTTGTTTCGAATATGACGAGCACATAACTTGCCCTCCATAGGAATGTCACCATATAGTCGTGTATGTTTGAGGAGTTGGAGGATGGAACTCGTTTAAGCTGTCACACAAATATTTTCACTAGCACATGCACAATAAACCAACAAACAGAACAACTTTTCCCGAACACTTACTTTGTCTTTGTTCACTTTAAATAACCTAAACGTTCTTATATGAAAATTAGCAAGCTCTTCCTCGGTCTGCACTGTGATGTGTATGTCTCCGTAAATTTCCTCCTTCTCTCGGTTGGGTGGCCAGTACTGAACACACATAACCTGTAGGAAAATTGGCAAAGAAGGAAAAAAAAGTATTAGGACTTGATGTGCGTTGGTACAGCGAAAATGAAATCATTTTTTGGGGAAGTAAAAGTTTTCACAATTTATTAAGTCAATTTAGGGGTATTGTGGTGCACTGCAGACGATGGAGGTAAATTCCCTAACGGCAATTTTTTCGGAATCAGCGGAAAAAGAGTACACGTTGTGCAATTTTATTGCTTAATTTAGTTTGTTTCTTTTTTCTCTCCACATATTATTGAAATGTGCATGAAGTATTGATCCTTATTGCCAATAAAATTGAATCAACTTTTTGGCTCATCGCACTGTGTTTTTACCCAAATTTAAAATAATATTATCACGCGAAAACGGCAAAGTTTACATCGATAATATCTTCTGAAATGTTAACGAATAATAAAAGAATTAGTGATGGGCTTTTTGAAAAATAAAATCGATTTTGCTACATCGATCTTTTTAATTCGAAAAAATCGATGTTGTCAAACATCGAGCCGGGAAAAAAAACTATGCACAAATTTTTCGAAGTAAAAAGATCGATTGTGGAAAGAATCGCATTGAATCAATAAAATCGATGTTGTCAAACATCGAACCGAAAAAATCGATCGCAAAAAACGATTTTTCAAGCTGCAAAAATCGATCTTAAAAAAATCGCATCGACATCGCCCATTCCTAGTGTTAACCATTTATATAACGGTCTCATTCCTATCGAGTACGAGACCTGACAGTATCGGACTAACATTTCTTCCTTTCCCAGAAGATGTGCATTCGGACGTGGCCGGTATCAGTATTGATCAGCATACAGGAATCAATTTAGATTGTACGATGTGGCTTATCATGTTATTTCCAAACATGTTGTTCCAACCCTAGTAACAATTGAGGTTTTATGATAGTTTTATAGCCACTCATAAAACTTAGATTGCACTTGTGTCGTTCTATAAAACTTCAATTGTTACTTGGGAATGAACGTTTTGCAATCTCAATTGGTTCTGGTCAATAATGAGAGCGAGTAACGCTTTAACCTAGGCTTATTAGCCAGGGCAAGGTGTAAATATCTCTGTCCCATCCCAAAGGACCAAAGGAGTGACATTAACCTTCTTAGCCAAGTCACTCCCAACGATGTATAATACATGTCCCCTTCAAACTAAGACGGTCGGTACGGTTGTCCTCGTTTCTTTCTCCTTTAAGTTTCAAAACAGTTCGGTAATTAAATAATTCATTAAATGAATAACTGTCTAATTTTAAAACATCTTCAAACTCAACTCTGCACAGAAGGCCTGGTCGCTTTACAATTTGCGACATATCAAAATATGCTTCAAATATTAATATTGACAAGAAAAACACTTCAGAATCACAGCAGTGTTTTCCAGGATGTTTCAATTATTCACTGGGTGGCGCATAATAAGACTGTGGTTTAAGTCATGTCTGTATTTGGTTTGCCTCTAAAACCTTTATCTATAAAAAAACGAACAGCGATTTATTAGTTAATAATTTGAGAGTTGATGAACTGCTTCGAATTGTGCGATTCATAATTTTTGGTGATCGGAAAAGTCAGCAAAACTCCATAGTTAATAGGAAATCAGGAGTCTTATTTTGCATAGAAGTCAGCACCAATTTACAGCAAAGCGATAATGCTAAGAGGAAATGCGACCAACGTACACGAATTTACATTCTCATTTCGATTTACTGTTCATTCTTACATTTGCCATCTGTTGAAGGGCTTCTTACATTTACCATCTGTTGAAGTCGATGATAGTCGCACCGCTTAGGAGTTATTGAATTCAAAGTGGCATAGATTTCGAAATAAAATAAGGTGACGCATTCGAAAAATACCTTCTGCTACAATGAGACATCAGTTTGAGCTTTCAATTTCACTTTGAAGCGTTTCTCGAATCTTTTGAAAAAAAATTCGAGTACTGGTGCTAGGGGCTTCAGTACCGCAGTACCGGTTCTCGCCAAAATGGGTCGGAACTGCGAACCCTATCATCTTCCTCATGTTTCTGGCGTTTCGTTGATTGTAGCACTTGATATCCTCCGCCAGGGTGATGCAGATGGGAATCATCTCGGCGATAACGCATACTGCCCCCGAAGATATTATTCTGTACGCAATCATACGACCACTAGCCGAAACGTCCTGTTTAGCTTTTCGAGGTGCCGCTTGGTTTTCAGCACCGCACGCCAGGTTGGAACCTTTTTTTCGCAATTATTTTAAACAAATTTTGTGCGAAATATTATCTGTATAAGTTATTATACTGATAGAATATTATCTCACATCACTGCGTATGTGTAATTTGCGAGTTGACTTTATAGACTTTCTGCTATTGAAATAAAAGTAGTGAAGTAGTGTAGTAGTAGTGAAATACACGAAATAAACATTGGATTGGGGCTTCCTACTCTACCTTGAGGCGAAAATGGGATCAACACCCCCCGAAATGCGTTTGTGATTTTATCTGGCAGCTCGTGACAATGAGAATAAAAAAATTGTTCCCCGAGGGGGAGTTCGCTCTCGGATTTTCCATGTTTTGTTTTTGACTGAAGCAGTAAGAGGACAATAAAATCATCGCATTATACCAACGTCTTAGGGGAACGTTTTCTCACGCACGAAACCCGAGACAAATAGGAAGATTTGGATATGATGTCCGCGGGTGACCTTTCCCTTTTTACTTGATGTTCACTAAGCAGTGAAAATGTGGCTGTCAAGTAATGGATAAATAACTAAACTGAGTTTGCGAAGCTAAGTTATTTCGACAATTCGGTGTTTTTGAGAGGGGTTAAAAATGACACCGATAAAACGTTGGACCACGTAATTTTAAAAAGCATGCTGACAACATTGTTAAGCATGATAAACTGTGTCAACTCTGCTTTTTGCTCATGGGGCGATGAATGTATATCAAAGTTTAGAAGAAAAGGGGTCATAAACATAAATATTTGATTTTATTCACTGCTTCATCAGTGGGGAATTGTTATGCGTCAAAAGCTATGTTGTCTTTCTGATGGGAAACGGCATAATTGAAATGTTTTATTACAAACTTTTTTGAATAGTCGAAATAACTTTTTTGAGAAAAAATTAAAGATGACCATGCGATGATGTAACTCTTAAGTGACAACTTCGTTAAAAACATAAGTAAGTTGATTTAATAGTGCAATCGTTTAAAACATATATGTGCGTCAATCTTGATTAATTAGATTGATTAGATTGCAATCGTTTAAAACATATATGTGCTTCAGTCTTGATTAATTAGATTGATTCATCCTTATAAAAAAATGTCTCGCATATGGAACCTAAAAACCTATCCGTCCAGCATATGGAATCGAAACGTGGAGACCCATCCAGCTAGTTGAAATCTGACTTGCAGTAGACTGCAGGGTGTACGTGAATGCGACGGAGGCTAAATGCGGAATTCTTAGAACCTGGAATAGGTGGAAAACTTCGTGCAGATCCCATTCGCGACTACGAAGCTGAGTTTGACAGCTTGTGTGCGTGAAGTTCATGTAAACAAATGAATGATGAAAAATGAATAATTTTAAACGTGCCGTTTTCAACCGTTTTTTCTTAAATTTATGAAATTGTTAGTACAAATCGAAATAAAAATCATCAAACTACCTAATTTGGTGAAAAAATGAGTAAAAAATGTCGTAGAACATGTTTATTTTGCGTCCTCAACATGACGAATTTTTGTGAAGCAAAAAACAAACAAGTTTTCAAAATGAAAGTATTGAAAATTCACCTTTTCGCCCAAAATTTTATTTACAGATTGAAAAGCAATATGTATCCAACTTATGGTAAAAATTTCTCTCAATACAATTAGTTTGTTGTGGAGAAATGTGTTTTTTTCTTTCGCCATATTTATACCGCCCGGAGCTATCAATGTATATGGAACAAAATGAAAAGTATACTGGTGAGCAGGATATGTGCTGTTTTTAACCACGGAGAGGATGTCACAGTAATGACGAATAAGATTTTAGCACTATATACTTGCATATAGTTTGCTTGAAAGAAACACGGGTGGGTTTTGAGCAGTTGAACGCTATCTAGGTAGTTTTTGGCTGGGCAGATGTTTCCGCTTGTCTTCAGGAGCAATACACACCGGTCAAAATTCGGTCGATTCCGAATTTTCATACTTCTGTTCAGAACCACGAGTGTCTTTAATAGTTATACTTTCAGTGAAATTCGACCAGATTATAAAAACTTTTCTTCACGTTCTCTAGCAAAAAACTACCAAACTATATCCGTTATGCTTTATTGGGCTGATGCTCTATTTGCTCATACCATAAAAATGACGAACCTATGCTAAAACGTGAAATTCTTATTCCATATTTTCTGTGAAAAAGCTTCAATAAAGGTTTGGTGGTTTAGTAGAAAGGTTTAGCGGAAGTCTATTTAACCCCTTTCACTTATTCACTTAACTCAATATTCTTAAAAATATGAAAAGGGTCCATTTGAAAACTGACGAAAAATTAACACCATTTGTTTACATTTGCATCACCCACATGCACAACTTTTGTAGATGGCGACACCGTACCTTCGATGACGCGAATGGGGACATTCAAGTGAACTGAGGTGCCCTCTACAAAAGTTTAGAGAAAAATTAGAAACATGTAAACAAACATCGTGCATTCATTAACATTTTCAGCAAGGGATTTAAACCATTTACTTTATGAAAAGCTTAGTATTTTTTCAATAATGTCGTCAATAAATTGGTCTTGAACCATATTTTGCAATCTATTCGTCAGTTAGAGATGAAACGAGCACACAATAACGAAAACTTATCATCACTTTCACTAGTAGAGTCGTTTAATATTTACATTTTTCGATATGGTATTTATGAATGGCAACCGACCGTTAACGGTGGCAATTCAGACTGAAAAACATTTTCGAAATATCTATTATCGGTTTCTAAAGGCTAAAATGAGGTAGGTCCACGGAAAATATGCAAATTATGAAGATTTTGGTGTTTTTCCGCGATATTTTAACCTCCACGCTCTTTTCTCGCTCGAGACGTCCATATACAACTTTCTCTCCCAGGATGAAACGTAACCTTTTTCATTCCGACTAACGAGCGCGCATACGGTGCAAATCAAATGCGATTCTCGTTGGTGTGAGGAGTTACCTGATTTTTCTTTGACAGTTACATGATACTTTAATTCCCCTATACTCTGACTGTGTGCAATCGAGGAATTGTTGCCAATGGCACTTTTATTATATAACTTACCAGTTTTGTATAATAAGTGATCATTGGAAGTGATTGTATAGCTCTCTTTAGGACAACGGCAAAAACGATATTGGAAAATACATCATTTGCTTCAACTCTAAATTAGACCCCGAAACGTATTTTTTTTCTTCGTATCAAACATAGATATTAAGTAGAATCACAATTCGTTCAAAAACATCCGTTAGAAACAGTAAATTGTGATAGTCATATCCCCAACAAGTCAGTCTTATCCCCACACAACTGTATTAAACGGGACCCCTGAATGTTTCTATTTTACGCAGAGTAAATTGCTGCAAAACCCAAAAATGATCCAATGATTTAAATCTGATCATCAATCTAATCTTCCGTTCAAATTTGTAAGCCTATTCGTTGTCTAACGACAAAACGACACATAGGACTGCGCTGCAGACAAAATGATCATGTTTGTTAATGGAGCTGTCAAAATACAAGCAAAATAAAATTTTTGTCATAAAAATCGTCAATTTCTCTTTAAAAGTATCATTTGCGAACCAAATTCAATCGTTAAAAGGTTAGAAAAGTGTTTTTGCACCGAATGGAAAATTTTAATCGTAATTTAAAGATATTTGAAAAAAGTTATTTATTTATTTTATTGTGTTTGAAAAACAGTTTTCAGACAAAATAAAGAAAACAGCATAATCTGGACTCTGGTGAGTTCGTTCTGATACGGAGATTTTGATTTTTGTTTAATTTGGTAATATGTGGCCAAATGAAACCTTTTTTTGAATTTGGTACCAAGTAGATATTTCATGCAATCTTTGTTGTTACAAAAACGAACAAGAAAATGAGAGATGAGATGCAGCGGATTTAGAGTGGTATGTTTCGACTCAGATTCTAACTTGCTTTGGGCGTATCTTGTCACTCTGATCGATACACAGTGGAAATTCAGTACATCAGCACAGTACCAATACACTGTCGAAGAATCGCTGTTGTTTTTTTAGGTATTCTGCTTTTTACCGAAGATTAGCATGGGACGGAATCAATTCGAAATAGCGAAAGAATGTAAAATATACCCTGTTAGCTCGATTTCCCCTGTTAAGAACAAACATCAAGCAATATATAGGCCCTGTTGGTCAGGAATCAGGCGGTCATGAATTGACAGTTGGTGGCTTTATTCACCCCTCAGTGGAGCGTAAATTGGAAAGTAGTTGTTACTATTTTTTGGCGCTCATTTAATTTATTGATTAGTATGCCTTTTTGATTCCTAACTCGGTTCCTTTGCATCCTCCTAAGTTTTTCCTTGGTTCAAGACCAATAATCGCTCGAAAACTGTTCATATAAAGATCAATTCAAATTAAATTTTTGTACCATTGCGGAATTGAAGAGGTTAAATCTTAAAAAATAGCGGTTTCGCAATCTTGTCGCGATCTTTTCGCTATCTTGTTTTTTTTTTATTTTTGCTAATTTCCTGTGATAACCACAATACGCATCGCGTGGAACGTTGACAGTCACACGAAGTGACTTTTCTTCATTCGCTTTTCGATGGGTGGGTCTGAGCCGATTTTTGCATACGTGCTTCGGTTATCGCGCACGCTCTACCGGAGCGTCTTGAACTGAGGATGGAATTTAACGGTATATTTATTTTTAAATTATTATAAATGTATATAATTTGAAGTAGCATGCGCAACTTAAATATTTATGATTCTCACATTATTTGTCATAGCTAATGTTGTTTACATGCTTTCAAATGTTCAGAACCAATATCTCTATTCTATACTACTTGTTATATAAGCATTATGTTATTTCAATTATTGCACGTATTTCATTCACATATTTATTTTAGTCACTTTATTATTATATGCATTATATGTTTTTCGTCTCGTCATATGCATGTATAAAATGTATATTATATGTTTTATTTTCATTGTATTTATTACATACATTACGATCATAACTTTTATTATTGTACTATATTATATTATATTATATTATATTATATTATATTATATTATATTATATTATATTATATTATATTATATTATATTATATTATATTATATTATATTATATTATATTATATTATATTATATTATATTATATTATATTATATTATATTATATTATATTATATTATATTATATTATATTATATTATATTATATTTTGTTGTGTATTCTTTTGTCGTAGTCATCGTATTAGTGGTATGCATTTTGTTCATTATATCAGTTTCATACAGTGGCGGATTCAGGGAGAGGGCCTTGGGGGTCCGAACCCCCTCCGAAATTTTTTTACTGGTTGAGAAATTTTGAATTAGTTTAAATTTTATATTAGTTTCGAACCCAAATCATTCCAAACCAAATTTGACCAACAAACCTGATATTCATTAAATGAGCTTATTACGTATTACGAAATGTATAATGTTCATTATAAAATCGAGATTTCGGACCCCTCTCGAAATTTTTTTCTAGATCCGCCTTTGGTTTCATACACTATATTTTGCAAAATTCTTTAGTAAGTAATTTTAACATGCAACACTGCGGATGTAAAAAAGAAACATACCATTCTAACGCCGAGTGGAGATGCGTTTAACCAAGCTGGCATCACGCCTAATACACCCCTCAAGTATATGTATAGTATATATTATTATTTCATTATTATTCATGCAATATTTATATCTATATAATAGTGTAAAATAACATTATATATCATTTACGGGGTGAGGAGGGTACATCAGGACATCATTGAAGCTGGACAATCAAGTGGAAGGGCAATCGGAGTCAAGGAGGAAAAGTGTTCGTCGTTCGCGCCAGATAAATTTCTCTCCAAATTTGTTGTTGTGACCCTGTGTTGTAGTAACCGTCTTGCTATTAGAGCATTTCTTTCTTATTACCGTAAAGGTATTATGGACTAGCTTGGGCAGTATAGTAGTGGAGACGCGTGATGATCCATGCCATTTCATTTATTACTATAGAGTTCTATGCAAATGATTTCACTCACACTACTTGGGGGTTTGTTTCCTCCAGCTGTCATATGTTAAACTGTCAGTCAATTTAAACGTTTGAAATCGCTTTCCTAAAGTATTTATATTGGTGTTTTAATGCTCTGTGTCACTGTGAAACTTATTCTGGAGACTACAATACCGGTTGGGTTGGATCCACCATACAAATGATCCGGCCGAAAAGCTTTTTTTCGATTTGTTTTCCTCCACTTATCAAAAATTATGACAGGTGGAGGAAAAAAAATCATTGAACACACTAATACTGTTACAGATTGTCAAGTACTCTATGTAACATAAAAAGGAATGGATGCGTCCTGGCACTGACTTTGAATACATGTTTACAATTCACTGTGGACATGATGTACCAAAAGTAGCAAACCCACATTTTTCTCAAACTACCTGTTTTGAGTTTTTTAATTAATCAAAGTATCGATCGTGTAGTGTCATTTGAGAAATTTGAAAACAGTTTTTAGATTTTTTGTTACTAATTAATTCTGTAATTCAAAACTACTTGTAGACATGTTAAAACCAAAAACACCGATTGTTTCGTTGAACTCAACCAGGGATGCCAACGGTACCGATAAACTACATTTTTTTCGATATATTTACATTTGCACAAGCCGTACAGCCCGCTACAGCGACGCATCACTACAGCTCTTGCCAGAACAGTAGCCAAACCGAGTACATTTTCCCGTACAGCAGTAGAATACATTTTTGTTTTGCTGCTGTACTCCGACTGCTCGGTGAGAGTGTGGCGTAGTAAAGTTTGTTCTCTCGCTTTGTACATTTTTCTCTGCATAGTCAAAGGGAGAGTCCAGCACACGAAAACGTTGATGCCGGCCGTGGCGTAAATGAGCCACATTCATTGTCGTCATTTTTGAATAAAAATATTAAAAAGATTGAAAATATTAAAAAATGTAAAATAAGGAAAGAGAAGCTGTACCGCTCGCGTCTGGTGGCTGTACTGGGGACAGTAGTTTTTTGTCATGTTACTGCTTTGCACACAGGCAGCCGTACAGCGCTGGGCGTCTTGCACTAGCGAATGACAGCAGCATCGAGAGAGAAACGAGAATGTAGGCAGAAAAATTACAGCCGTGGAAAAGGTAGGCATTTTGGATCCTTGAACTCAACACAACACATATCGATCAGGTCACTCTCTCCATCTGTAGTTCAATTTTGGTGAATCCAAAGAAGAGGCTGGTTCCGAAATATAGTTTTTATTTCCGGAGTAGATCAGAACAGCATCAAGCATCCAACAGCATCCAACATCCAACATACAAGCATCCATGGTAATACCCATCACTGTGCAAGAGTCTGCATGACAAACGAACTGTGTCACCACATCACTGTAGATTCCCAAGAGCAAATCGTAAAAATACTCACGGCTTACATATACTAGGCTAGCTCGTTAGAGTGTAAACATTTGACGAAAGCGCGTCATAGAAATCGTCGGCGAAAACAATTACATCAAATTCATATATGTATTGTTCGCTGCTAACATGAAATTCGTATATTGTTTTTTTTCTGATCGGCACCTGGTAAATAATAAGCAAGCTATGCGGTTGTCCAAAACCTTTGCTATGATCAGAAAATTACGGTGGAATATGTTTTCTATGGCATGCATCCAAATTCCCGATTTACGCTAATAATCACATAGATGCACTGATTATCCATTGTGTCTAGTGTAATTATGGCGTAATTTACGTCAAAATCCATTGCTATTTTTTCCACCGTAAGAGCTCAAATATTGTCAATTAACAACTTTCAAGAAATCCGTTTGTTTATCTCAACGATTTCTCTGACGTCACCGAAAACTGTTAATTCGCGGAATAGCAAGCCTCTTTTCTGTGAGCCGTGAAAAAACCTTTCTAGGTTGCAGCCTTCCACCTATAAGAGACCATTCATCAATAGCGTAACGCTTTTAGGGTGGGGGAGGGGGTACGACAAATTGTGACATATGTGGGATGGGGAGTAAGCTAGATCGTTACGTAACATGTTTTTACTGACAATTTTTTTCCCAGAATTTGTTACGTAATAAGGGAGGAGGGTATAGAGAAATTTGTGACATTTTGTTACATTGGGGGAGTCAATTTTGGGCAATTTTTGCGTTACGTAATTTATGAATGAGTCGAAACGAGAAATTGAGCGACACCGACTAAAACCGATCGCAGTGCACTTTTTCGCAATTCCGTTGATTTTGCACAAGTCTTGAACTAAATCAATAACATCAACAACATTCTAGTGAAGATTCGCATATTTTACATAGGCGGATCTATTGTTTAATTTTTTAACAATCGTTTATAACAAAATCGAAAATAAAGAAAGGTGTTCTGGACCTCCTCTTGATCGAAAAAAAATCACATATACTACTGTTAGTATCTAACAACATTCCGCCGAGAAAAAGAAAGGCTCGTCATTTGTAACAAAGCCATGTCACGCCGAATGTCATCGCGAACTAATTTCGAACAACATATTAAAGGTGTGCGGAACATGCGGATCCGCGACCCTGCATGGACCAACATGTTTGTTGCATCATCAAAGGATAATGAATGGAAGCGCGGCAAGCAAGCGTGGTAAACAGCCTAAAATTTAAATTCAAAACGATGACACATACATATCTATGCATCAATCGATTGCAATTAATGCAGGCTACAATTTATGGAAGAAAGTTTTTTTGAAATTCATTGAAAATATTCAACAAAGTCATGAAATATGAAGAAGTTGAGAATTTTTACTGAGTCGAATGGTATATGAGACTCAGCTCTCCGGGCCTTGGTTAATTTCGTCGAAATTTGGAGCGATCGCATAAACTTTCTATATGAGAAAGGCAAAAGCAGCCGGTGAGGTTGATCAGCAGTTTGTACAGAATTAGATGGCACGTGTCAAGCCCAAAGTTTATTATTTCTTTCGAGAAGAATAAAAATTGCCTCTTCAAACTTTAATAAATGCACCAGTTTCTGAAATACTTCCGATACTAAATTCACAGGACTTGAATCCGACTACCAGCTGGCATTCAAAATGTTGTCTTATATAATCTCGAGATTTCTCATTCGTTGTCCGGGGCTTTAAAAAAAAATTACATAGCCTATTAATTCGTCGGAGCTAACCCCATATTGTGTCGAAATTTATGGTGGCAATTAATTCGCCATATATATGTGAAAGGTTAGGAAATGTATGGGAGTAGTGGCTGATAACCGTGAGAGCTAGGTACTATGTTTCCCTTTTCGACAAAGTTGACTTAATTGATGTTAGTTTCTGTCAGTGTTTTAGACGTGTACGGTTTCGGAATGATTGATTATTAGAAGCAGGCATAGTTGTATGGAAAACGTAAATTTGACCGTATCAAGCCAGAAAAAAATCTTTTTGGTTTCGATTGGGATCCCAAAAAACTGCAAAATTTGGGTTGATTAGTTATGCGCCAGAACAAAAAAACAGCTGGGACACCGGTGCATGTGTGCAATGCATTCGGTTCAAATATGTACGGGTTTATTTCGGTTTGTTTCAGCCCACCTGTTGCTCGTTCGACAACCAAGCAACGAATGGTAGAAGCGACACGTCAGACCTCTCAATATTTGTTTGGGTCTTTTAGTTAGATGCTCCACAAGGCTCTGCCTGAAAAAGCCTCATCGATGCAAATTTTTCTGCTTTCGTGAACTTTCCAATTTTACCAATTTTTTTTTAATACTACTTTTATGGCATAAATAATAAATCATTATCAATATTGAATTCAGGTGCTACTGAATTGGCTGGCGCATAAATGATTAAATAGTTTCGTTACGTGGGAGATTTTTTAGATTTTAGAATGAGATTTAGTTCCAGATAGTGGAGTAAGCATGGAGAAATTCTAAAGTTCGTTATTATCACCGAAAGCATGTTTTTATTTTCACAAGTACATATCTTTCAGTTTCAAAGTTATTTGGTTGTTTCCATTCCTTAGTTTCGAAGTAGAATATCTTAAAAGTACATTATTGATTCTGAATGTAGAGTCCACAACGGTTGCATTCAATAAACTCTATTAAAGTACAACTTCTCAAAGAAAATATGTTCAATTTTAGAATGTTTGAAAACATAGCTATCCTTTGTACACAACATCAACCAAGTTTATCTATTCAAGAATACATATATACTTACTTTGGTAAAATCGAAAGTTTTCGTTAGCATCACAATGGCACTACAGTTCTCCTGCCACACCATCCGCCAGAAGTCTAACACTGTTTCCTCGGTTGGTCCCTGCGTTACGATGTATGCATTGGGTTTCAATAAACTCTGCACAAGTTTTCGCCAGTAGCACCACGATTTTAGTATCGACAAAGATGTGGATGTGAACGAGAAGATGAAAAAAAAAAATTAAACTTTGATCAGAAACTGCAATGCTGACATGGTTCCGGTGGCACATATTTGGCGTTGATTGTATCGTTAGGGGTTTTATGTTTGGTGTCGATCGTTTAAAGCACTTCCACAGCTTTTGCTGCACCGGAAGCTCGTTACGGTTGTTTGGTTGAGATGAAGCGTTTGATTAGGATTTGTTGTTTTAGAACAATCTTGAAAATTCTAATTAGTGTAAGAGTAAGAGTAAGAGTCAGAGTCAGAGTCAGAGTCAGAGTCAGAGTCAGAGTCAGAGTCAGAGTCAGAGTCAGAGTCAGAGTCAGAGTCAGAGTCAGAGTCAGAGTCAGAGTCAGAGTCAGAGTCAGAGTCAGAGTCAGAGTCAGAGTCAGAGTCAGAGTCAGAGTCAGAGTCAGAGTCAGAGTCAGAGTCAGAGTCAGAGTCAGAGTCAGAGTCAGAGTCAGAGTCAGAGTCAGAGTCAGAGTCAGAGTCAGAGTCAGAGTCAGAGTCAGAGTCAGAGTCAGAGTCAGAGTCAGAGTCAGAGTCAGAGTCAGAGTCAGAGTCAGAGTCAGAGTCAGAGTCAGAGTCAGAGTCAGAGTCAGAGTCAGAGTCAGAGTCAGAGTCAGAGTCAGAGTCAGAGTCAGAGTCAGAGTCAGAGTCAGAGTCAGAGTCAGAGTCAGAGTCAGAGTCAGAGTCAGAGTCAGAGTCAGAGTCAGAGTCAGAGTCAGAGTCAGAGTCAGAGTCAGAGTCAGAGTCAGAGTCAGAGTCAGAGTCAGAGTCAGAGTCAGAGTCAGAGTCAGAGTCAGAGTCAGAGTCAGAGTCAGAGTCAGAGTCAGAGTCAGAGTCAGAGTCAGAGTCAGAGTCAGAGTCAGAGTCAGAGTCAGAGTCAGAGTCAGAGTCAGAGTCAGAGTCAGAGTCAGAGTCAGAGTCAGAGTCAGAGTCAGAGTCAGAGTCAGAGTCAGAGTCAGAGTCAGAGTCAGAGTTAGAGTCAGAGTCAGAGTCAGAGTCAGAGTCAGAGTCAGAGTCAAAATCAGAGTCAGAGTCAGAGTCAGAGTCAGAGTCAAAGTCAGAGTCAGAGTCAGAGTCAGAGTAAGAGTCAGAGTAAGAGTCAGATTAAGAGTAAGAGTAAGAGTAAGAGTAAGAGTAGGAGTTAGCGTATGAGCAAGAGTAAGTGTTAGAATAATAGTGAAGATGGATGTAGGATGACACACAAGACACTGTGTTTGCTACTCTACTTACATCGACATAGGACGCGTTCACGTAATCGGTGTCTGGGATGTTTTCGAACTTGCCGAGCACGACCCGATTGTAGTCGTATGGAATGCATTTGGGATTTTGGTTCTTGTGGGCGTTGGATTTGCGCACCGCGTGTCTACACGTGTTGGTTTCAACCTTCACAGCCGTCTGAAATTCGAGCTTGTACAGGATGGGAAACTTTCGTCGCTGTTCGCACAGTTTGGGAAAGTGCCGCAGCTCCGTCGGTTTGTCTGGCATCGTTTGCGAAAGTGGGTTTTTCTCATCTGCAGTTGAATTGAATTGAATACGACAAAAAAGAAACGCAAATGATTGAAAAAAAATGTTAGTTTGAAGCCGTTTCTACAATTCACTTTGCTAACGAAATCCTCTTTCCCTGTACTCTGTTTCAGTGAGAACCAATTAAAATTGGTAACGACTCTGTGAAAATGAAAAACTTGTAAATCGCTCGATGGTGCTCAATGGATGATTGGTCAGTCACAGATGGATAGGGGTTGGAATGAATATGGATCATGATGAGCATTCGAGTGGTTTCCTAGATTGCAACCGATGGATGAGAGCTTGTTATCCAGTTAGCCCTAGCGATTTTTTGTTACTCTTTCAAGTACAATTCATATTTAGAAGCTCTAAGAAAAATCAATTATTTCTCTATTTTCAGTTTCAATTTGAATTGATTCTACGACGAATTCATTTCCATGAAAAGAGTTTTCAATTGGAGTCTTTCTGTTTGCATACACTTACCTCTGGCTGATATTTTAATTTTATCTGAATTAAATCATGAGAAAGTACCAAGTAGAAAAAAAGGAGAAACAATATGGTTTCATTAGAACTATATTCCGCTAACTTTAGGGTCATTTATGCAAATGATCAAAGCCGCTGTTGGTTCGTCCGGTGACGAAACAGCCATCGTTTAGTCCTCTGTGCGGGCGTTGTACTGCACTTACCTAACGAAATTAAACCGCTATTTAACATGCTTAACTTTATAGTATTTGGTATGGAAACTAGGCTGGTGGAACTGAGTGTCTTTTTCTTCTTTGGCTTCTCCAGGTCGGCGTAGCGTGAGGTGGACCTGAAAAGAAAATAAAACAAAAAAGGTCTATCAATTTGCAAGTTTTATTATAAAAGTCTTAAATTTTAGTGTTCATCTATATCGTGTTTCCTGTTGGGACTTAAGCTAAAGTGAACGATCCGGGCGTGTCTGCTGAAGACTAAATCGAAAAAAAGAAAATAGCCAAGTTCACCGAATAGAGATTCTTCTTTATGCCTTTTAACCGGTTATTTTCTTTTTAGTTGATTTAGAAATTTGACATCATCTCAGCATAAAGCTTAACATCAGTTTCACAGTTCTTTTGGTTACACGACATTCAAAACGTCTAATTGAGAAGACATTTGCAATAGGAGTAGCACATTACAAGATTTTTTTAAGCCTTGCATGGTTTAATAGTAATAATCTCTTCGGAATTATTGCTGTAATCATTATTACCATTTTCAACTTTTAATGCTCTTCATTTCTTTTTTTTCTATTCAGGTACTTATCCAAACTATCTAAAAATTTCCAGAAAACAATTAAAAATTAATTAAAAATTATTAATAAAAATAAAATAATTTATGGAGCTGGATGTTGAGTGGTAAGCGTGACCGCCTCTAACCCCGGTGGGTCTGGGTTCAATTCCAGCCGAGGTCGATGAGATTTTCTGAGTTGAAAAATCTGTGGTCACGTCTTTCCACTTAAGAAAAGTAAACCCACTGGACCAGGTCCATTTGTAGATGGAACGATATTTAAGGTCCAAATAGTGGAGTCACCTCTCTGGTGTAGGTGGAAGGCACCCAATGCGAACAAAGGCTGATGGAAAATAAAAATGAATAAAAAAATAATCAAACATCAAAAACCTTAATTTGCAAACTTGTTAGCAAGTTGACACAAAAACTTCAACTTATCAAAAAAACTTGGGCTTCGGTGACTATTCATAAATATGTATCTCGTTGAAATGCTTGAAATGGCTCGAACAAATTAATGAGATGTTGTAGAGGGATTCCATGAGAAACCAGCCGACCATAAACGAAACTTTGAAGGTGTGTTCGGTTTATAAATCTCTATGATTTTCTATGACAATTGCAATATTTTCATACAAGGGCAAATTTTCAAAAGGGCGTAATCATTTCCACGTGCATTATTTTTTTATTTTTTTTTGTTCGATTACTGTATTTTACACAGCAAAACTTTCTGAGAATGAGTTACAGATAATGAACATTTCTGTACAAAAAAATGTACGCTGAAAAAAATGTAATTTTTCACAAAAACAAAAATTTGTGTTAAAAATTTAAAGTGAAAAAACCCATTTTTTGATTTTTTTTATATTTTGTCATCAAAAATCTAAAGAATTGAATTGAATGTGATTGTATGATGGAGAACTTATCGGTAAAAAAGTTTTTCTAACAATAACTTTACACATGTTTTTAAATTTCATACTCATTGACATACAAAACTGTATTTTTTTTGCAGAATATAATTCTAAGTATCATTTTAAATCAAAATTCATTTAACAAAAATCTTCCAAAATGCGATAATTTTCGAGATATTTGGAATTGTGTTCCAACGAAAACAGTTAATTCGGGATTAACTGATTATGTCCTTTTTAAAAGTTATTCGCGTTACTCCATCATAAAATGACAAAAAACTAATGTTTATCGTTTTATAAACGTAAAAGAAACTTTTTCAGTGCATTTGGATCATGGAGAAGCTTCCAATAAAAAAGTATTCCTAACAATAACTTTTGACATATTTTTATAATTCATACTATTTGCAGTCAAAACAAAATTTTATTTTTGAATATGATTCTAAACGCCGTTTTAAATTTGAATGCTAACATCAAAAATTTTCGAAAATGTAGTAGTTCTCGTGATATTTTAAATTTTGTTTTAACAACACAATTCTTTTGTTTTATTACGACCTTTTCATAAGTTATTCGCCTTTATCTATCATTAACAATAATTTTTTCGAAAGGCCCATAATATTATCTGTAACTTTCTCTTTGACTTCAAGGCGATATTGTAAACCATTTGAAAGCTATATGAAAACAATCAAAATACTATTCAACCGAAGGATCTGATGATTAAACTAAATAGTTCGATCATATTTTGGTTATTTTCATGTAGCTTTCAAATGGGTTACAATATCGCCTTGATATCAAAGGAGAAGTTACAGGAAATGTTGAGGGCCTTTTGAAGAACCTATTGGTGCTGATGGAGAAACGCACATAGCTTATGAAAAGGTCGTAATAAAAAAAATAATTACGTCGTTAAAACAAAATTTCTAATATCTCAAGAACTATTACATTTCAGAAATTTTTGTTATGAGCATTTTGATTTAAAATAGCATTTAGAATCATATTCAAAAAATTGTACTTTTGACTGCAAATAGTGTGAATTATAAAAAAACGTCAAAAGTTGTTGTTAGTAAAACTATTTTATTGAAAGTTTCTCCATGATCCAAATACACTGAAAAAGTTTCTTTTACGTATTTATAAGATAAACATTAGATTTTTGACATTTTATGATGGGGTAACGTTATTAACTTTTAAAAAGGGTATTATCACGAATTAACTGTTTTTTCTTTTAACAAAATTCCAAATATCTCGTAAACTATCGCATTTCGAAAGATTTTTTTTAAATGCATTTTGGTTTAAAACGATACTTAGGATTACATTCTGTAATAAAATTACAGTTTTGAATGTTAGTTAGTACGAAATTTAAAAACATATATAAAATTATTGTTAGAAAACTTTTTACCGAAAAGTCTCCACATTCAAAATGCTTCTTTTCTCTTTAGGTTTTTGTTGATAAATTAAAAAAAAATTGAAAAAATGGGTTCCAATTTAAATTTTTAACACATATTTTTTTGTGAAAAATGACAAGTGTATATTTTTTATACGGAAATGTTCATTCACTCTAACTCATTCTCAGAAAGTTTTGCTGCATAAAATACAGTAATCGAACAATTTTTTTTTGAAATTATTGCACGTAGGATTGTATACCCCTTTTTTAAAAATTGCTCTTGAGTCAAAATAATCTTACTGACTGTGAAAATGTTTAGTCTTCCATACCGCCTTGCCCTTGCATCTCCCTCGTTCATCACTCCCCTCCCCTTGGACCACCCTCACGCCCGCATTTCCTTCATCCACCCCGTATACCGAAATAAGATGAAGGATTTCTGACGCATCCTCCACTCCCACTCTACTAACCCCCCATTCCCTCCACTTAAAAACCCATTCCACCAACATTTCAAAATATAATCACATGAAGATAACATTGAACTCATGCTGATTAAGCTAATTAAATATTATTCTTTTGCTTTTCTCATATAGAACGGTTATGCAATTGCTCCAAAACCGACTTTCTAACCGAGGCCCGGAGGGCCGAGTCTCATATAACATTCGACTCAGTTCGCCGAGATCGCAAAATATCTGTGTGTATGTATGTATGTATGTATGTATGTATGTATGTATGTATGTATGTATGTATGTATGTATGTATGTATGTATGTATGTATGCATGTATGTATGTATGTTTTTTTTTTTTTTTTTTTTTTTGAGAGCAGTAAAAAAATTTTCAGAAAAACCCTGAGTGAGGAAAAATGTACAAAAACCCCATTGTCAGGGAACGGGTTTGGGCTGCCATCACCCGACCCGCTAAAAACCACTGCTCTTGCCCAGAACCTGATTCCTCCCCGGCACTACCTTACGGCATTACTTCGGGGAGGGGTTTTTATGTGCATAGCACGCACTCTAATTCAACTACTTCCTAGTTCGTTTCTTCCGTAGGGTGACAGCCCCACTCCTCTACACACCACCAATTCTCTACCATCCACACAGACTGGCAAGCTCTGCATGGCAGTCGGAAAGCTGGCTGTGAGTCGAGGCTTAGTACTCCTCCCCTACGAGTACAGTCTGAGCGGCAAACTTCTGACTGTCTATTTCACCGAGCCCTGCGGCTCGCTTGTGTCGGTTAGCACCGCAACTCCCTTCTCGCACCATTCAACGCCGTTTACTCTTTGAGCACCAGACTTGTTCGCGAACTACTCGGTCTAGTCCCCGACGATGGACCTAGCCTACTCCGACGGAGAATTTCCCGGCGAGAGAAGTTCTCCCGAAACCGAGCCAACCAACCAGATGTCGAGGTCAGTTCGGCGATTCCGGTGGAGCAGAGCGTCCAGTTCGCTGATGCCCCGACGACCTGCGACTGGTGGTATTTCGTCGCGGTCTACTCAGTCTAGTCCCCGGCGGTGGATCTAGCTTACGCCGACGGAGAGTTCCCCGGCGAAGGAGGCTCCCCCGGTACCGATTCTTCTTTTGTTTTAGCACCACAATTTCATGAGCTCTTTGGCTTCCTCTCGTTCCGTTTCGCCCGATCTACTCGATCTAGTCCCCGGCGGTGGATCTAGCCTACTCAACGGGCCATACAGTAGGTGCTGAGGTCTATCCGGCGATTCCGGTTGGAGCGTAACTTCCGGTTCACCGGCGCCCCAACGACCCACTGCTAGCTCTGCGACGCGGTCTACTCGGTCCAATCCCCGGCGGTGGATATAGCCTACTCACGAGCTACCCGGAAGGATGTCGAGGTCGGTTCAGCGATTCCGGTGAAGCTTGACGTCCGGTTCCCAGGCGCCCCGACGACCCAACTCGGTGCTACATCACGCACTACTCAACTGGTCCCCGGCGGTGGACCTAGTCTACACAGTTGGAGAGTTCCCCGGCGGCGGAATTTCTCTCGAAACCCGATTTGCGGTTTCTTGTTGGTCTCTACGCCACTTCCTCTGCAACTCGGAGAGTATGCTCGAGACCACTCTGTTGACAGCGTCCCAGGTATGTTCGTCACGGCACATCTCTTCGACGATATTGTCCGCTGTCATACCAGGTATACCCCTACGAACTTCTTCGAATCTAGGGCATTCGAAGACCACGTGTTCCGGTGTCTCCTGCACGGTCGCACAACCCGGGCAAAGGGGTGACGAAGCATGTCCAAACCGATGCAAGTACTTCCGGAAGCATCCGTGCCCGGACAAAAACGGCGTCAAATGGAAGTTCACCTCTCCATGCTTCCTATGTACCCAGGCCGATACATTTGGGATGAGTCGGTGGGTCCACCTTCCTTTCTCCGCGTTGTCCCACTCCTGTTGCCATTTAGCCAACGAGTCCGCTCGAACCTGTCTCCTAGCGTTACGTGCATTTCTCCGCTGATAGCATTCCACGTCCTCCGCCAGGGTAATGCAGATGGGGATCATCCCGGCGATAACGCATACTGCCTCCGACGATATTGTTCTGTAGGCACTCGCGACTCGTACGGCCATCAGTCGGAATGTCCTGTTTAGCTTTTCACGGTTCCGCTTGGTTTTCAGCGCAGCACTCCAGGCAGGAACCCCATATCGGAGTATCGATGACGAAACAGTAGATAGCAGACGTCTCGTGCTGCTTCTCGGACCGCCGACGTTTGGCATGATTCTCGCTATTGCGTTCGTTGCCTTCGCCGACTTTCCACAGGCGTAATCAACGTGGTTGTTGAAGCTCAACCGGTCGTCGATTATAACTCCCAATTGCTTCAATGCACGTTTCGATGCAATCACGTGCCCTCCGACGTCGATCTGCATCCGTTGGACCGATCTGCAGTTACTGACCAACAACACCTCCGTCTTGTGGTGAGCTATTTGCAGCTTAACCCCGTTCATCCAGCTCTCGATCGCGTCTATTGTCTCCGTCACCGACACCTCCACTTCTTCAAGTGTCTCACCCATCACCGTTAGTGACACGTCGTCCGCGAAACCTACGATTTTCACTTTCCTAGGCAGCTGCAGCGTTAACACCCCATCGTACATCCCGTTCCAAAGGGTTGGACCGAGAATGGAGCCCTGAGGAACGCCCGCTGTGACACGCAATGACTTCTGTCCTTCGCTCGTCTCGTACAGTAGCACTCTGCTCTGAAAGTAGCTCTTCAGGATCTGGCACAGATAGTCGGGAACCCTCATTCTATGCAGCGCTGCAGCGATGGCTTCCCAGCTGGCACTGTTGAACGCGTTCTTCACATCTATCGTGACCACAGCGCAGTATCGATCTCCTCTTCGCTTCTGTTTAGATGACTTCTCGGCACTCTCGAGCACTATCCGAATTGCATCCACTGTCGATGCTCCTTTGCGGAAACCAAACTGCATCTTGGACAGTCCGCGCTCACCTTCCGTGAATTTCGTCAACCTGTTAAGAATGATCCTTTCCAGGAGTTTTCCGAGTGTATCCAGCAGGCATATGGGTCTGTACGAGGTCGGGTCGCCAGGTGGCTTCCCTGGCTTCGGCAGCAACACCAGCTTCTGGACCTTCCACATTTCGGGGAAGTTGCCTTCATTTAGGCACTTCTGCATCACTATCCTGAACATGTCCGGATATGCCAGGATCGCAGCTTTCAGTACCACGTTTGGTATTCCATCCGGACCAGGGGCTTTCTTTGGTTTTAGGCGCTTCGATGCATCTACTAGCTCGTCGTTAGTCACTTGCCGATCCATGTTTGTTCCTTCTTCCTCGCCGTGCGGTGACGGTGGCCATATAGTCGGATCGTGCTTCGGGAAAAGACCCTCGACGATTATCTTCAGCTTGCTCGGACACATTTCGACTGGCGTCGTTGGACCCTTCATTTTCGCCATCACGACTCGGTATGCGTCACCCCAGGGATTGGCGTCTACTTCTCGGCATAGCTCCTTGTGGCACTCTGACTTGCTAAGTCTGATCTCCCGTTTTAGAGCGGCCCTAGCTTCCCGAAACGATGCCTTATGCTCTTCTCTATCTGGTTCCGACCTTGCTCTTTGGGCCCGCCTTCTGGCTCTGAGACAAGCAGCGCGTAACGTACTAAGCGTCTCGTTCCACCAGTAAGCTGGACGCCGTTTGCTGCGTGGTTCCAGTTTTCGCGGCATTGTGGCGTCACAAGCCGCCACAATCCTTCTTGTTAGGTCAGCCGCATCCACGTTCTCGGTCCCGCCGTTCGGCCGAAGTGCCTCAACAAAGAGGTCTTTGTTGAAGGCTTTCGTCTTCCACTTTCGTTCGCCGGTCACCCTTCTCTGTACTGCCGCGGGGTTCCGTTGGCCGATACGGTAGCGAATCTCCTGGTGGTCACTATGCGTATACGTTTCGCATACTCTCCAATTCATGTTCGCCGTCAATGAGGGACTACAGAATGTGACGTCTATGATGGACTCCCTCCCGTCTCTCCGAAATGTACTAACAGAGCCTTCATTGCACAATCGTACGTCTAACTTCGCTAGAGCTTCCTGCAGGATACACCCTCTTGTGTTGGTTACTCTACTGCCCCATTCCACAGCCCAGGCGTTGAAGTCACCACCAATGACTACCGGCTTCCGATCGATCAACTGCTCGGTTAACTGCTCCAGCATTAGGCTGAACTGCTCTACTGTCCACCTTGGGGGAGCGTAACAGCTACATACGAAGATGCCGTTGATTTTGGCTATCACGAAACCCTCATAGGAACGTTCTACCACTTCTTGGATAGGGAATCTTCCCATTACTTGTATCGCTGCGGTTCCTGATCTATCCGCCACCCAGTTACCGTTATTAGGGGGGACTTGATAAGGCTCTGCGATCAAAGCGACATCGCACATAGTTTCTGTCGTAGACTGCCACAACAGTTGCTGTGCGGTATCACAGTGATTCAGGTTTATCTGGGTCATCTCCATCACCGTTGGCCTGCAGTCGCCTTCTTGTACGCTGGGCATTTAAAGCCACCCGTCTGATGGTCGTTTCCTTCCGCTGGGGTGCAAAGCAAGCACTTCGGCCTCTGCGTGCAGTCTCTCGCAAGATGGCCCGTCTCTCCGCATTTCCAGCACATCCCGGATCTGTCCGGGCCTTTGCAAGCCCCTGCTAAATGTCCAAAGCCTAAACATTTGAAGCATTTCTCTGCTTGTTTGTTTACTCGTGGGGCGGCTCTCAGTAGGCATCTCGACCATCCAACTGTAACCTTACCTACCTCCAGTGCCTTGTCTGCAGCGGTTACCGGTAAACGTATCATCGCTATCTGCGTTCCTCCGTATCCCTTCCTTAACCGGATCGTCATGTGCACCTCGCCCAGTTTGCACTGCTGCTTCATAGCACCTCTCAGCTCGTCTTCCGTCGTTATTTCGTCGAGGTCTTTGCACACGATTACCATCTCCGGGCTTAAGGCTTTAACTTCTGCCTTTCCGCCCATTGATTTAGTTATAGTCTCCTGCAAGGCTGAGCTACTAGTCGTAGTATTCTTCTTAAGCTCGAGGAGCATCTCATTTTTTTGGGTACGCCTGACTCTTAACACGTTTTCCCCCAAATCTTTCAGCTCCGGGTCCTCTCTGACCTTTTTGAGCAGTGCTGCGTACGTAGTCTCGTCACTTGCTTTGACGAGCACGGCTTCTCCCTTAGGCGCCTTCTGACGAGCCGAGGGTTCTGATTTCCTCTTCTGCTCCCCTTTTCGCTCCTCCTTCTTTTTTTGCTGTTTCCCGCGTTTCTCCTTCCGACCTACAACGGTGCTCCAGCTTTCACCCTGTAAGGTGGCGTCCTTTTCTTCGGCAGCAACAGCATCCTCGAGCGTCTGCCTCTTTGACCCGCCTGGTCTTTCTTCTCCTGGTGAGGATCTTGTCCTCTTTGGAGTTATGGGAACTGGCGTGTTCTCCACTCCAATCTGCCTCTCCTTACCCTGTTTCGGAGGGGCTAGGAGGATAGTGGCCTTAGCCGACGCGGATGCTCGCTCAGCTGAATCTGCCCTCTGCGTTGCCGTATCGTACTCTTTCACGGCAGACAGTAGCGCCTTCCGGATTTTGATGACCATCTCCTTAATGTCTTTGTGGACATTGTTTCTCATGTCCACGAACTTGTGGAGCTCCTCCACCAAGTGCCTCGCTACCACTACCTTTGGCGTTTGTGGGGTGTAGCTCCTTCCGCTCTGCTCCGGCTGTTTTTGTTGCTGCTGTTGCTGTTGCTTCGGCTTCCCCTCCTCCTGCTCTTGCTGGGTGACTTCAGCTACTATTGGTGGTGGTGACCTCACCAACCCACCTCTGGCAAACGGATTTGCCGTGCCTGCTCCATTTATATCGGTTGCTTGTTGTTTCTCCATTTTATTTTATTGGGTCCCAACTCCGGGCCGCTATCTCCACTCGCTGCACATAGTCGCCTCTCGCGATCCCATGATTATCTATGCTGCCGAAAAGCAGCAGTGAGGTCATGCAAGGGTTGACACCATCTCTCATGGGGAGTAGTGTTCAGAGCCGGATCGGCGTAAATCGGGAATGCTTCAACCGAACCTAGTACCACCAACCAAATGATGGCGAGTTTCGAACGTACCCGGAGACCTGCCAGGGTTTTGTTGGAACGGAGGCAGCCATGCTGTTAGCCCACTCGCCATTTCAAGTCGGTGTCATCCTTCCTTACTCAGGGAGTAGAACAGCACGCCTGTCAGCCCTAAGTCGCCATCCTTTTCGTCATCCGTGTCCTGTCCGTTGCCGTTCGCCATGGCCAGTATACCATAATCAAGATGTTACTGGCGTCGATCCTGATGTGCCGGTTGGCACTCCGGTTGGGCTAGAGTGCTTTTATTGCCCAGATCTTAGATTATTGGAATCTTAGGATCTTAGCAGAAGCGGCACAGACTCGCTTCGTCGGAGCTGCTTTCGGAGTTATGGCTTTTTTTAGAGGTTCAGAAGAGCCCAATCTTAGCCCCACCATATCCTAGCAAAACTCCCCAACTCGCAGTAGGGCTGTGGGGGGGGGGGTTCGTTAGGCCCCTAGACTCCTGTCCTTCCTGTCCCTGCTGCCCCCGTATGTATGTATGTATGTATGTATGTATGTATGTATGTATGTATGTATGTATGTATGTATGTATGTATGTATGTATGTATGTATGTATGTATGTATGTATGTATGTATGTATGTATGTATGTATGTATGTATGTATGTATGTATGTATGTATGTATGTATGTATGTATGTATGTATGTATGTATGTATGTATGTATGTATGTATGTATGTATGTATGTATGTATGTATGTATGTATGTATGTATGTATGTATGTATGTATGTATGTATGTATGTATGTATGTATGTATGTATGTATGTATGTATGTATGTATGTATGTATGTATGTATGTATGTATGTATGTATGTATGTATGTATGTATGTGTGTGTATGTGCGGACTTGTTAACAAAATGTCCACATCGGTTTCTCGGAGATGGCTGAACCGATTTTTACAAACTAAGATTCAAATGAAAGGTATAATATTCCCATAGGTTGCTATTGAATTTCAATTTCAACCGACATCTTGTTCCTGATTACGAGTTGAAGAGTATGGTTACAAAACAAACTTGTTAATTTGTCCACATCGGTTTCTCGGAATTTTCTGAACCGATTTTGACAAAATTGATTTTAAATGAAAGGTCCATCAGCTGCTGTTGAATTTTGTGTGGATCCGAGTTCTGGTTCCTGAATTACAGGGTGATACGTACGATCACGCAGCAAATCCCGATTCTAACGAATTCTGCGATGAATGTAAAAAGGTGATTTTTTTCCAAAATGTAAACACAACTGTTGAATTTGTAGATCTAGGTCACCAACAGTCATTCAAAGTCTCTTTGGCCACACTGGCCACCATCGACGGATCCGGGAGCATCCAAATTCAGAATAACAGTTATATTGGTTTCTCGAAAATGGCTAGACCGATTTGATCAACTTAGTCTCAAATGAAAGGTGTTGCGTCCCCGGAAACTGATATTAAATTCCATCTCCATCCGACTTCCAGCTCTGGAGTTACGGGTTGTGGAGTGCGATCACATAGAAAACTCCGATTCAAACCGATACCGCAATGAATGCAAAAAGGTGCTCTTATATATACTTACCAAGTGTAATAAGAATGAAAGACATTTCCATAATGTTATATTGTACGAACCAGCTATTAAATCATTGTTTGGAGAAATGAGAAAGGCACAATTGCACCTCTAGGTGGATTAAAACAGGTTTTTTATCGAGATTTCACCAGATCTCGACGTTTAATGATATAATAAGACATTTGTTTTTTCGATTGAGCTCAAATTTTGTATAGCGACTTTTTTCGATATTCTGGTACGGTATATCGAGACCAGTATACTGCCGCTCTACGCATAATTGTCCCATGTGTATAGCGAATCCCATAGCACATGGGGCGTATAGCGGCAGTATATTGAGGAGACAATTTTTAGAAGCTGTGATGTTGGTGGATATCACTTGATTTGTACCACCAGTCCAAGTGCCATTACAACATTTCAGTTATATCTCCAAGACATTATCCACCAATCTTTTTGCGCCTGCCAGTAAATCAAAGATGCTTTTATGATCTATTTCTGATAAAGGTTTCTACTCATGCTTCGAAGAAAATCGGAAGACTTGTCTTTCAATGTAGGGTAGACGTGCCCTTATTCATCTCATTAGTCACGATGTCACACTATTTCGCTGATAACTCGGCTTACACTGATTGTAGTGCGCTTGAATAGGTATCTTCGTTCTTAAGATCAATAATTAATCTGGTTTGGAAAATGTTAAATATTCGCGTTAGAGCGAAGCGAAAAGTTGAGTACAGCGCACCCTTATTCATCCTGCCATTTGAGCTAATGCTTTGAATAGAAATAGCAGACACTGCTCTAACTAATGTGGATAGAGACGCTACGCCTGTCCGCAGAGGTATCGTCGCAGCGTTTGCACCATAACACATAGTGCGCTACCCGAAGGTCCCCGCACGTGGCTAGAGCATCACCTACAAACACGTTGGCAGCATCAGCATCGTCCGTCTAATCGCCAGCAGAAGCAGCAGCAGCATCAGCATCCCGTCACCCGCCGGCCGGCAAACCACACACAACACACAAACACTGTAAGTTAGGTAATTAACAAAATTCTGTCATATTTGCACTTGTCCGCGTTTATTGATCTCTTCATCGTTTAGTCCCTGACGGCCAAGCTAGTCGCCCAAAAAGAGGCTGTTGTAGACCCCGCCCTCACTAGATCACCGTGGCTTTGACCAAGGATCGAGGTCCTTAAGCGGCACCCATCTGATGTCGCCCAAATAACAACCCAGCTGATAATAAAATAGATGTCGTACGAGAATCGTCTTCAAAGGCTCCATCTCTCCCTTTAGAATTATACATATTGAACTCGGTCAACCCATACCTGATCTTCTTTCGGGCCAAATACAAATCACCAAGATTTTGAATGAACTGACGCACCGTAACAAATATCTCATAAGATCGCCCAGATAAGCTAAGAAGCAAGCAAATTACGATACTGGCGACAAGCCTTTTATGACGGGCTGCGGTGTCTACATGCCCGCTCATAAAGTTGAGATCGACGGTGTAATCACCGATTCGAAATTGTCATGAGTGGATTCAATGAAGCACGAGGTTAGTAATTTCAAGGACACATTACTCCGGCAACCAATGATTTTGAATGGCAATCAGCTCGCACTGTATTAGACAAAATGATGTATCCATTCAAACTCCTGTCGGGTAACCTTGGGTAAGAGAGTCCACATTACCACATTGTCCACATTGAGATAACACCATATCTCTGATAGAAGCTGCGAAAGAGGGACTCCGCTATCTTATAAGTAGCCCAGTATTCTCTCATTACAAAAAAAATCACTTTCATTCGTCCTCACAGATGGTCATCCGTTGCCCTCAAACTCACACAACTATCGAGAATTATCAAAAATGAGTTCATTCGAGGTAAACAAACTATCGAGAATCATCAAAAATGAGTTCATTCGTGTCGTCATCCTGTAGAACTCAATGGTAAAGGGCGAACACGAAATTATTGCGACACATTCAACAGGGCATAACTTTTTTACCAATGGGTAAAAATCAACCAAATTTTGCACACTTTCTCATTGATGTGTATTGTTTACATGCTGTCAAACTCGAAGTCGTGTTTTTCGATTCAACGAAAATGGAGGTGAACCAACGCGAGTCGAGAGAACAAATTCTTTCCAAACACCTGGAATTTCCTGACCTGTCGCACCGGCAGTTGGGAAAAATGTTGAACATTCACCGTTCAACCGTCTCCAGAGTGTTGAAGCGGTTCCAGGAGCGGTTGACGTTGGACCACGGCAAAGGAGCTGAAAGAAATCCGGGACCGGAGAACAAAAAGACGGAGGGAAAGGTGAAGCGGATGATTAAAGCAAATCCCAACGTCGCAAGCCGTGATTTGGCTAAAAAGATCGGCATGTCGCAGAGCTACGTCCAGAATGCAAAGAAGAGAGCTGGACTACATACATACAAGGTACAGAACCTCCCAAACCGCGATGAACGGCAACAATCGACGGCTAAAACTCGGGCACGGAAGCTCTACGAGAAGATGCTGACAAAATATGGCTGCTGTGTGATGGACGACGAAACGTATATAAAAGCCGATTTTAAGCAAATTCCGGGGTTGGAGTTTTTCACGGGCAAGAGCAAGTTCTATGTGGACGACAAATTTAAGAAAAAGAAAATGTCGAAGTTCGCCTCCAAATATCTCATTTGGCAATCCATCTGTTCTTGCGGACTGAGGAAAGAGCCTTTCGTGACCAAGGGCATAGTAAATGGCGAGATCTACAAATCTGAGTGCCTCGAGAAGCGCCGTTTGCCGTTCTTGCAGCAGCACGACGAAGCTCCACTATTTTGGCCAGATTTGGCATCATGCCACTATTCTAAAAGTGTCCTGGAGTGGTATGAGGCCAGTTCTGTCCATTTTGTTCCAAAGGACATGAATCCGCCAAACTGTCCGGAGCTACGCCCGGTGGAGCAGTACTGGGCAATGATGAAGCGGGAACTTCGGAAGAGCAAGAAGACAGTGAAAGTCGAGAAGGACATGTTAAGAAAATGAAAAAAAACTGAGAAACTGGTACCGGATGACACTGTAAAAACTTTGATGGAGGGCATCAAGCGAAAATGCGTTCAATTTTACACTCCATCAATTAACTTTTCTTTTGATTTTTGAAGTAAATATATGTATAAAACTACTAAACTAAATTTTGGTTTGATTTTAAACATTATAAGAAAATTGGCATGACATTTTCGGTGCCGCAATAATTTCGTGTTCGCCCTTTATTAGGTGATATCCCGCCGCATACAAGACACAATTTCGACATCGCTTCATCTTTAATTTGAAGTACTATGCGTCTTCAATGGGTGCTTAATAGGTGTAGGCGTTTGTCTAATTAACGCCCAATTATTATGTTGCACAGTGCCAATGGCGGGGTCCCTCCCGGTATAAATTTAATTTCACTTTCACTTCTCGATCTTTCACTTCTCCGTCAAGCCTAATCAATAGCCCAAATACAGTTTCTTTGGAATTTTTCATCCGTACAATGAGAAAGAAAAATAATGGATTGACAGAAATTCTGTCGAATTTTTTTGTGACTTTGACATTCCCTTTTGATGAAGGCTGACATGTTACGTGAATGATTCTTTACTCTCCAAACTTAGGAGGACGCTTCAGCGAAGTGGATCAGTTGTGGTAAATTCTCTCCAAACGAACATCTGCTTTCGCGTTTGTTTAGCCACTCACCGAAACATAATCGCCGTGTCCCTGTGACCAGAATTCAAGAGCACAGTCAATTCTCTGAAAGTGGACATTCGGCCGAATCGGAGCAGCAGTCGGCAGTCGCGATGGGTGGAATTTTCTTAGCATGCGATGTTGAGTTTGTTCGTCGGTCGTGCGGCCGGTCGGTCGGTTAGTTTTTCGCCATGGGGAAGACGATGTGAGCTACTCGACGATTGATGGCTTGATGCTTGCTTCCTAGCAACTAAGAGGAACTGGGCAAAGTGATGACATCAGCGAGCGGGAAAATGAATGGGTCGCTGCAGTGGTAATTTGTTTACAGATTCGCCGGTAGTAGAAACTTGCGAAAGTGGGGCGATGGAAGAATCTCTTGATACATTATTTGAATACTTGTGAAATTTCTCAAGTAGGTTGATAGATGAATTCAACATCTTTGTAAACAACTTACGGATGAAATGAAGTGAATGGTAAGGGTCAGGGTCAGAATGTAGCGAAACGATAAATAGTAATATAACTGAACTGTCCATATTACAAAAAATCTCGTAATCTACGAACCAAAAAGTCATGTTGCAAATTGCATGTAGGGCAAATTTAAAAAAAAAATCGAAATCGTTTTATTAGCTTAACACATTTCTCGAACCTCTTATCTTATGGGAAGAGATTAGATTACGGCATTTTGCGTTGTAAGGGTTTTAAGTTGTAAGGGTTCATCCATATACCATGTGAACAATATAGGCGAGGGTGTATGTGCCCCATGCTTTACTGCGGATAAGGGGGGAGGGATATAGAAATTGTCCACATGGACTCTTTCTCATGCCAAGTTGAATTCGAACCAAGTTGAATTCGAGTAAATCCTTTCTTGAACATATTTTTCTTATCGTTTTTTATATTTTTTATTTTGCACTGTCAGACCCCTTTAAGGAAAGTTTAAGCCAAATAATCAGGAAAAATTAAGAGGATATATCTAGGGACCAAAGAAGAATATTTTTAGAACTTCGGTTTCTTAAAAAGAAAGAAAAATATATGTTCCAATTTTATCGATGTCCCCGTTTTATCAGCCTAAAATTCACCAAGGGGCCGATAAAAACGAGTCTTAGCTGAATTGTTCAAAAATAAGATATTTATTAAAAGTCGGCAAAACCAATAAAAATGTTTAAACGATTTTCTTTCCGTTCTTTATACCCAGTATCAAAGCAGTACCACAAATTGGGGATATTCGTATTTTACCTTTTTTGACACCTTTTATATAATATTGCTCTACCATAAAACATTGTAAAAAGTAAAATGCGGTCCAGTTAAAAAGTGTCGAACCAGCGAATCACGACTGTATTATTAACATTTCATATATGCTCAATTCGTAGTCTATATAAATTGCAAACTAGTGTTTAAAAATTAATAGGTCTTCATTTTTAATACATACACAGATATTCACTAAATAAGGGTAACACTTAAATACGAGAATAATATTTTTTTTGAGAGTTGCTCTACTGGACAAGCCATAGAGCTAGGTCCTCGGAAGGGCTCCCCGCCAGAATCACACATTACAATTGCAGAAGAGACAGGAGATATTTCCCATTAAATCACTGCTTAAGGCCAATTGCAGCGGGCAGTGATTCTGAATGTGATATTCATTGTATGGTTCAGATATGTACAGGTGTAGGGATTTCGCAAGTCAGGCCCGATGAGAGGTGGGGTCAGCCTGGGTAATTGCCCCGGGGCCGGGTCCTATTTGGGGGCCCGTATTTTTTACCAAAAGGAAAACTAATTTAATTTAATAACTTGAAAATTCGAACTGGAATTAGTGGAATTATTGTGGATACTGTGTGTGCAAAATCGAATTTTTTCAAGTTGATCGTTTCCTTGCTGATGGTACCAGTTGTTGGCTTGGAGATACTGAGCGCGATCGCTGTGTGTGTGTGAATATTTTTGTTCCTATCAGATCCATAGATATTGGCTTTGTAGCCGTTTGTGGTTTGGCATAAGACAACGGTATGCTGTTTACCGTTACAGTAGGCGGTCTTTTCTTAGTTGCTTCTGCACAAGGTTTTCCGTGGTGTAGCGTCTTTTTGCAGAGTTTGCATAGGGTAAAGTGCCTATTTTGCACCATACTATGGGCATCAACAGCTTTGCATCGTTGATTAGAACCAAGACAATAACACAAATGTGATGAAAACAGTGAAATTCTCGTGTTTGAGCGCAACGAAAACTCGAATCGAGTACCCCTATTGTTGTGCTACCATTTGACTCAATGCGTTGAACAAAGATGACAGACGCTGCTCTAACTAACGGCTTCGAATGGGTAGGGTGATAAAAGAAACATGGCAAAAATAGGTTCAACACACAACACTCTATTTGAATCTGCCCTTGGTTGCCTTATTAAATTTCCATTTTCGGTTGATCAGCACAACATGGTTAAGTATGAAGGAATTGGTTTGTTCGGAAGTATTCTCATCACACGAATAACGTTAGGAACACCCGGAAAAATGTTCCTCGTAGTTTCAGCTGTTGTGTACTATGACATACACTTTTAAATCTCGATATCAGGGGTGCGCGGTATTAAATCATGTAAGCGCACCTCTCTAGAGCTGTATGAGAATGTTGTAGTGAACGTTGCCGCATTCGTTAATTTGCTGCATGTTGTTTCGCGAAACGAATGACTGCTTGGTTAATGTTTGATATTGTGCATGCCAGACTGAGCACCATCTGCACTTTTAGCAATTGTTTCGCTTCCCGATTAGTTGGTCTTATATGACATTTCCAAAAATCTATTGCAACATAATCCGTTTGCAGTGGGGCTAGTTCTTGTCGTGTATCTATAACGGAACGATCTTTAGCTTCTACTCTGGGAGAGATGAGAAGGTAGACTGACCTTAATTAACAAGTAATTTGAATGGATATTTTTGTATTTTTACAGCACGTTAAAGTAATTTTCTTGATGAAAATAAATTGTCTTGAGATAGAATTTTGATTTTAGGCCTCGCCAATGATGTCAATTGTTATGAGAGAAATAATGAATTGAAATCAGTTCACTTCAGGCACCAGCACCAGCAGACGGTTACCCGCTGTACTCGGAGTTGTTTTATATGCATCCGATTCCTTATTACTGCGTTTTGTTTCTTTATTGTTGTCATTTCCTACATATTCTCAAAGTACGCATAAAAGTTACGATTAAAACATTTTCTCGATTTTTCCTGGATTCCATATGAGCTAAACTTAGGTAAAATGAAAATCTTCATAATTTTATATTTTTAAACGAGAATTACGAGTTGCGCTTGATACCTTCTCATCCTGCTTACAACAAAATCTAAAAACTATTCCATCGCTACCAGCAATTAAATCTACCCGTGTATCGCTTTGTCTACACCGCAGAAGTAAAATATCGTGCTCCAATCTACTGTGTCCAACGTAAACAAAAATGAGTGACGATTACAATCAGACAGTGGTTCTATTGTAGTCAAACTGTAATCCGTGTAACTTTTCGAGATGTTCCTTAAAATTACCTGCGCGAAAAATAAAAAAAATATTGAAAGTACAAAGGGAGCTAAAGATAAATAGCGTACTGACTATGTTCCAGACCATTAACCAAGCAGAAGCGTTTGTTTCGCGAAACGAAATATATCGTTGAATGTGGCAACATGAAGTCGAGGTACAAATACACGAATTAGCTTCGTGTATCTCTAAACAACGTTGTTAACCATTATATACACCTTTAACAGGCCGAAAGGGCACTCGAGTAGTCGAAAATTGAAAAGCTTGTAACTATGGCAATTTTTGCCGACTTGAGTACTACGAAATAAAAAGCTGTCGAATTTCACATGTCTTTCAGGTTATCTGTGGACGTGGCAATATTAATTAACAACAGACTAATAGAGACGGCCTCACGAATTTCCCAAGTCTCAAGAGGTACTATCTAACGTTGTATTAGAAGGTACCTCGAAATATCGAACAGAAGACGCGTTGGTAATCGAGGATACTTTGCTCTTCTTTAATGTGTATTATTTCTTCCTGGAAACTAGTTATCGTTTCCTATATTGAAAGTTTTGACGGAATATTTATAGTACGATATTTGCTCGATATCGTTTCGGATTCTATGTTACAATGGCATTCATGTGCACTGACACACTCATAGTTTTCGATATAATTTTGTGTACTAACTGCTAATCATGTGATTTTATGTGTTTTTATAATCTGAGACATTATGATCTCGAAACAAATGCTTAGAAGAAATATACAATACAACGACTAGGTACGGTATGTTCTAAATTCCATTTTACGCATCTTCGAACCATTTTTCTAGACGATTGAGCCGTACATAGGTGAAAAGTGCAGAACATTTCGAAACAACAGAAGTATGCAGCAACAAGCCCAGCAGCGATCAATAAATAACTACTACCCAAAGCCTCTATCCTGGTCCTGGCATGCGACAAAATTGTTGGTGGTAGTGAACAGAGACAGCCTATAAAACGTGGTAATGAAGACGTAGACGCTACCAAACTTGCTATTAACATCCTATATAAGTACTTTGACTACTATGAGCCCGAAAGAAAGGCAGACCATAAGATTAGTTTGCCGAGATTGCCAGAACTGAAAAGAACGTTCTCTCTCTCTACTACTTCAAAAGATATAATAAATGACATACCGTAACATTTTGAGAGTTTCCCCAGGAGGTGGTCTCGATTAGTCTCTGAGTCAAACCTTATTTATTTTTAAGAACATCAACTAATAAAAGCTTTCAAAAGGGGGGCCTCTCGAGATATTGAAATAATTTGGTATCCTTCCATTGTGTCGTAGATGCGTAAATATAAAACCACTATTTTTGGTTTTTGTACTAAGAAACGCCAAATAAATCTGGACCCTTCAAATAATGTTTTATTGTGAGATTTTGGACCATAACGACCATAACGACATTTTTGGGGTTTTGTCCCTATCAGCATAAGCATATACTCAACCTCGCTAAAGGTTGGACGGGTAGCCTGAGAAATCGATCACTGGTGTGTTAATGTCGCAGGTTTTTGTTTCTTGATTTCTTCCATATATATATATAGAACCTACTATATTCTAGCATAATAAGACAAAACAACAGAAAAACCAACAGCTCCAACATATTTTGATTTAACTGTTGAATGCATACAATTGCTATCAAGATGCTAAAAGTAGGTTCAGAAAGGTCCGTAAGAACTACCAATCTGGGGGCCGACGCTGCTCTCGACCGCCCTGGTTGTAACGAGCGAGACGGTAAAGAGAGAAAGTTTAGAAAAGCGTGTAACAACATAGAAAGTCTAAATATACCTTAACCCTCCGGAAGTCGCGTAAATGGCCCACTAAGCGAGCAGCCGCTGGTGCGCTAAGATGATTTCGCTAGATTTTCAGAGCAGCGTGCACTCAGTGCACTAGCGCGACTTCCGGAAGGTTAAACATAATAAAAAAAACTTACCCCCCCCCCCCCCCCCCCCTCACGCAAAATAGAATTGCTATGACTCTGAAGGCTAAATATATTTCACGTTTCCAATTTTTACGTGAATGTGTTCATGCGTGGCTTGCTATATACAAATACGACCTCAGAATATTCGTGTATTAACAAATATTATTGGCCATGATGATGGTGTTTTCATGAGTTGAACCCATTTCAAATATTATAAAAACACCATGAAGTGGGAGTAAATTTGGTCTATGACCATGGGCTTTTAGTTTGCTCGGGTATTGTGCACTTCATTCACACAATGGTTCTATTCAGAAAATAAACCCATTTAGAAAAAAATAAGAAATGTTCTAACATACTTTTTTCCTTTTTTATTTCGACTATGTTAGTCACATTTTCTTTTTTACATTTTAAAGACATTCAATTAGCTAGAGATTACTGCGTAGGGTCTCACGGTAAAGATGGACAAGTCTGTCTATGCCAGGAGACATGCTGGTGAACTCGGGTGATTCGTGGTTATACTGCCTAAGCTCGACCCTCATCAGCAGAAGACAAAAGTTAAGCCCGTAAGATATTAAGCCTGTTCTAATGACCCTGCCCTGTATACTTCACATCCTTGCTCTCACTTGAGTGGCTCTAATTTTCATAACTTTCCCTACCCAGTAATCTCTAGCTAATTGAATGTCGTTAAAATGTAAAAAAGTTTTAACATGTTAGGTAGATGTATATTATTAGGTCAATATTATTTACAAAAGTTGCTGCCCATTGAAAATGACACACAGGAGATTCCCATCGTATCATACTATTCATTCAATTAATAAACGAAATGCTCATTTATTGGACCGGGGCCAAAACCCGTCAAGGTGAGAGAGTATTACATTTTCCCTTCCCGGGGTAGTAAAACAGTAATGAATGAACATTATTGGCGAGATAGTTTGCCCTTTACATTTTCAATAGCCGATTGGATATTTTGACTGGCAGTCGTTGCGGCGTTTGGGTCAATACGTAATGCACAGCAAGTGCCGATGCTATCTAAAATTCTCTGGGTTGATTTTATTTTAGTTAGTGCAATTCGCCTCAATAAGCATTGTTAGCGTAATTGAACGGTGCCGGTTAGAAGCTCATAACATACTTGCCTTTCCATCAACACGTGGACGTGGTGTATTTCTATGTTGAAAGAACCAGTTGGACAGGAACCAAAATATAATTCGCGATTCATGGTGTGCGTTCTACATTCAAAAAGAAAAATAAGAATTCTAAATTTATGGAAAACTGATGAAAAGTATTCTGATTAGAGCTTTCATTTCCTGATGGGTTTTAGCTTCCCGGAAAATAAAAAAAATATTTTCCACGAAATCCTTTTACTTTCTTTTTAAACTACGAAAAATTCAAATATTCTACCGTAGTTTCTAGATTCAACTCTCAGAAAGATTCATAAGCATTCATTATTTTGTATAAATACTTTTAAGGCAATCGACCGAGTTTAAAAGATCGATCATAGTTTATGGAAGAATCATATAAAACCAAATATCACCCGAATTTCAATAAATCGAGACTTTCATGAACAATTCCGCAATTTGACTATATTAACCCTTACTGTCGATTCGAAATGGTTGCAGATCGAAATATTTCCAGCTGAACTTGTGAAAAAAGTTATATAAGAGCATACATCTCTGGGAAATGCTACAATCCCGGAAACGAATTCCCGGGTTGGAGACTCTTCTGACTGGAATGGACATTCATCAATAAACTGGATTATTGCCAAGAGCGATTAGTAGTATCTAGTATACCGTTGGCTTGCATGTGTCACTCAGGATTAAATATGCACACTTGTGGGGGCAATGGCTAGTACCTACTGGTTGTTAATGGAAGAGAAAGATAGAAAATGGGACAGAAGAGAGAGAAAAGAAAATGCCCTTGCGAGGCGATTTCTGATTTCGATTGGAGAAAAAGTTGAACGTGATAGCTTAGGGTAGGGTAAAAAGCCTTTGCCTCACTAATTCTTTAATTACTCGACCTATAGCCGAAAGAATTCGTATAAATTGGCACGAACAGCTTTGCTTCGCTGTTAAAAACAAATATAATAATACAAATGCCCTGGAAACAGTGAAATGCGCGTGTTTAGCGCAACGAAAACTCGAATCGAGAGCACCTATTATTGCCTTTCCATTTTCCTCAATGCGATGAACTAAGATAGCAGACGGTGCCCCAACTAACAGCTTCAAATGGGTAGGGTGATAAAAGAAACATGGCAAAAATAGGCTCGTTACCCTATATGGAATCCTGAGAGAAAATTTTACATTCGATGCTGAAGTTAATTGCTTCGAAGGTCATCATATATGTGTATGTAATTCCAATGTGGTAACACGGTGCTTCATATTCGGAAAAAAATGTTTACTTGCGCATATGTCAGTGGTGTCATTATTGCATATGTGACGACAGTTCCAACTAAATATATACTATTAAAACTAGCGAAAAATTGTTTTTGAATGTTATGTCTGTTAGTCTGTGCTAAAAGTGTCCGCGTTTACCTATTGACCTTCCCCTAATTCATCTGGGTCGGGTTTGAGTTTTAATAGCTTTTATCTGGGCTCAGGTCAGGTTCGGCTTCTGACTTTTTTATTAATACGGATCGAGTTCCGGAAAATGTCCAAAAAATTATTCGATTCCGGATATGAGAAAACGCAAACCGTCTCTAGTATGAGTCAATCCGCACCGTAGAATTGGCGAATAAAGTTTTCGGTTCTTTCTGAATGATAAAGGTAACAAATAATTTGGTTTGACATCGGTACTGAGACGAGTGCTCACTTTAAATCGTAATCTCAGGTCCTTGTCAATTGAAATTAATGATACATGTTTGCTACACTGCGTATGAATTAATGTAATTAGAACTAGATGTTCGTGATGATCAAAAAGAGAGCGCTACATTTGTTTGTTTCTGAACTCTTGTACATTGCACCGAAACTTTACTGTCGCCAGTGCATGTAATTGCAGATTATCATTATTTATTACTTGTAACATGTTGCAGCTGTGCTGTTGCACGCATGCGACCCATATACGTATGTAGTTTTACGTTTGGCAGATAGTGCACACATTTCAGTCAGCAGGACAACGCGCTTATACCGAGGGCTCCAAACGTAGGTTGGAATGTGTCTAACGTTAGTGACGGCAGGTCAAATTGGATTCAAATTTTGATAATATGATAGCATAGTTGCTGAATAAGTTCAATCATCGCAGAAATCATCAGGACGCACTAGTTACACTTGAGTGGCACGCGGTTGTATGGGAAAACTTTAAAAAGATTTAAACTAGCGGGCACGGCACTTTTTGAGTTCCTTTGTGGTCCCAATCGCCTGTGAAAAATTTGGGAGCAGTTGGTTTCTCTCCGAGTTGGTGCATTGTGGCCAAAGTTTGTATGGGATTTAGCATGGAAAAATCAATTATTTTGCAAAAATATTGACAAACGATTCGGTGACGAACTTTTTTCTAGAACGTCTGTAAAAAACATGATTTGCGGTGTTACCTGCCATTCAAAAACTATTCAACCGATTTCTTTCAAACTTCGCATACACATTCTATATTAAAAATACCTAACCGAATTTTTGAGATAATTTTTCATAAGGGGTCTCGAATATTCAACGTAGGGATTAGGTTTTTTTTAACCTAGAATATGTATGCAAAGCTTGAAAGAAATCGGTTGAGTAGTTTCGGAATGGCAGGTAACACCGCAAATCATGTTTTTCCAGAGACGTTCTACAAAAAGCTTCATCACCGAGTCGTTTGTCGATATTTTTGCATAGAAAAATTACAGCATGTTATTGAAATGATACATTATAATGTCTTGATATTTTTCGCACAAAAAGGTATGTAACCTCTTGAATCCTTCCCCAAGGTTTAGGGTTTTGACGGTATTGCAAACATCATCAAGCATCAATTGCTTTAAGATGAGTATTGCATTACGCCTCGATAGTGGTGCATCGAGGTGACCGAGTGGGCTTATGCGCCTTTTTTAAGTTATATGTCTTTTCATACTCCGCACCAGCGCATACCAACGCTAAACCACTGGTCTATGGGCGGTGGCGTGGCCGACTGGCGGATCAACGTAGATTGACTTTTGTTGTGTACCATGTTTGCAAATATTGTTCTATTGGTGGTATTCGTGGATGGGGCTCACGGAGGGAGTCATTGTGTGTCCATTTATCGGTCGACTTCGTCATCGTGCATATACTAATTAAATTAATTTAATAATTAAATTAATTTAATAAAGTAGAATAAGTAGAAACCTATTAGTTGTAGCTTTGTGATTATCGTAGTTTTTCGTACTAGTGTACAAATGTTATGTGCTAGTCGTATGTGTATCTATGTATGTATTCGTCTGAGTATTTGTGACAGTTGGGTCAGGGAATGGATGAAGAACTGACGTATATAATAGAATAGTGGCTAATACTTCTGGTGATCAATCTGAGCATTTGGTTCTATTCATTGGGGAAAGTCGGGCTGGATAAATTAGGGTAAAATAAATTTACGCACGTGAGTCATCCATTCCCGGCCAGCATAGCATGATGAAAGTCTAACAGCATGCAATTGTCGGTAATGATAAATATACAACATTTGCTGCATTTAGACGAGTTTGATTGCATGTTACATGTGTTTTTCTATTCTACTTCATTGGTCTGTTTCTTTTGTGCATCTATTAGTTTGCTTTTCTATAATTTATGTATACCAAAATAGTATTGTTCAATTTATACACTTCTAGTCAAGCTCTTTGCATCTTTTTTCTTTATTCAGCATGTTATGATTCCTTTTATTAGTATATCTCTACTATACGCTATCTATACTCATATGGGTACAAAAGCTCGACTATGCAGTTGCAGTAATCCACATATACTTGCGCCCGCGATATCGCCTACATGAAAACACCCCGGTAGTTAAGTAAACGTGGCATCTTTAAACTTCCAAACGCGGTCTCAAACATTAACCCACACCTCGCGCGATCATGAAACGGTCACGTACGAAAGTTTTATCAGTCTGGACTAATGCCTTCAGTTGAACCACGGTAATATACAAATGCTTGAGCCCTTCGCGACCATCCCCGGCACCTACATCCGCGATCTCGTAAACATGATAACATCTCGGTGATAAAGTGAATGTCTCAGCTCCTATAAATTTTCAAACGCGGTCTCAAGCGTGAACCTAAAAACTCCAACACTCGCACGATCATGAATCGGTCACTTCCGGATGTTTCTATCCTTGATATCAGCAGACCAGGTGCATGCCTTCAATTGGATCAATGAAAAAAAGAAAGCTCTCATATCCACTGGACACCACGTTACATGGTGACATGACCGAGGACTCTAGTGATATGGGGTAACTTACTCCCTGTCAGAATGTGAATTGTACACCAAAAACCAACTATCAGAATGAAGGTCCGCGTGACCATCCAAGAACGCACGCGTATATAGGAAATGCCACACGGTTACAAAATCCAGTCTTGTACACGCGAAGTCACATGAACGCGAGCACACGTGACAAACACGTTAGCATACGAACGCTTAAGCCCTTCGCGATTAACAACGCACACCTACGTTCGCGATCGCGCAAACTTAGTAACATCCCGGTAATAAGGAAAACGTTTTAGCACTCACGAAGTTTCAAACGCTGTCTCAAACATGAACCTACAAACGTCCGTTTTCACGCGCTCATAAATCTGTCACGTTCTGAAACCATTACTCTCTGTCCTAAAAACTTAGGTCCATAGATTCAGTGGGACCAATAAAAAAATAAAGCAAATATCCACTAGACAACGCGCTCCATGGCGATGTCACCGGGCACTCTAGTGATATGGAGGATCTCACACTCTTTTAGCATCTTAGCAGTACACCAAAAAATAAAGTATTAGATTCACGGTCCGCGCGCGATTATCCAAGAACACACGCGAATATGCGAAAGACACACGGTTATAAAATGGAATTCATACACGCGAAGTTACATACACGTTAGCACACGCGACATACAAACGCACATGCGATCGAACACGTTAACGTACAAATGCTCGAGCTCTTCGCGATGATACACGCGATCGCGAGTCCCTATGCCCGCACATACCTGAACCGTAAAATGAATATCACATTCAGAATCACGGCCCGCTACAATTGGTCTAATGCAGTGTTTTAGTGAGCGACATTGCCTGTCTCGTCTGCAAATTGTAGTATGTGATTCTGACGGGGAGCCCTTCCGAGAACCTAGCTCTACAGCTCCAGTAGGATAACTCTCGGAAAAAAAGGTATGTAACCTCTTGAATGCTTGATGTTTGTTTTGAAAATTAAGAAGCGCACAGTGGTTCCATTCCTTAAAGGAGGCGGTCATGAATATATGCTATGCAAATTTAAATACAAAACTACATTTTTACATTTCTTACAAAAGAAATGTATAGGATTCGCTCAAACCTTGAAAACTTTTTCCGAGGCCCGGAGGGCCGAGTCTCATATACCAATCGACTCAGCTCGACAAATTGAGACAATGTCTGTATGTGTGTGTGTGTATGTGTATATGTATGTATGTACAAAATGTCATGTAATTATCTCAGCAATGGCTGAACCGATCTTAATGAAACTAGTTTCAAATGAAAGGCCTAACGTGCCCATTCGACGCTATTATTTTTGATTTTCGATATGTTGTTTACTTTCTGAGATATAGGTCATTTTGTCAAAACATTGCAGGTTTTTAGTAAATAACTTTCAAACAAAGCAACGTTGTCCCACAACCTGCACATAATTAGAAACCTTGTAAAAATACCTTTCTATCAAGCTATATATTGTCAAAATCCGTTCACGAGCGACAGAGATATTAAACATTTTGTATTTGTATTCCTCGCTTACCAGTTTTCACTAATTAACAAGGAGACCGTTTCATATAGAGTATTGCTTTACTGGCTCAAAAATTACTACTTACATTATTTATAATAAGGATGTAAGGAATCAATATATCGCAAAATATACCTATAAAAATAAGGTCTCGGCATGAACCATCATTTGCCATTCCTCACATGCCCTCCCCATCTCTATCTCACTCTCTCTTTCTCTCCCTCCCTCTCTCTCGCTCTCTCTCTTTCTTCATGTTGGTGGCAACTGTCACGACTCACATCTATCTTGCTTTTTCTCTATCCATTTCTAAGCTGTGTGATAAGATTCTCTGCTAATCTTTATTATTATTCAAGCTAATTTCTCGACAAACATATGATTACGGCCTAAAAGCCAGCTGTCAAAATCCACTTTGAATGGAAATTCCAGACAAAACGGTTACTAGTCAAACACAGTTCACAACAGTTTATGAAAGAGAAAACTTTTCTCTTTCGTTTACTACCAACATCTGTGATTGGCGTGTAACGGTTTGTCCGGATTTTCCATTCAAAGTGGATTTTGACAGTTGGCTTTTAGGCCGTAATCATATGTTTGTCGAGATTTTATGTGTGCGATGAAATTGTGAAGGTTTGAGAAAACAAACCTATTTTTTGTATGTTACCCAATCATTTTCTTTGCATTTTAGTGTACAAGAGACTCGCGGAAACAAGTTTAATAATACATCCTACAAGTCAAATACAATATTTGTAGTCCGAGAAAATTTGTAAAATATTTTCCTTATGGGAAAACTATAACTGTTTGCAAGGTGAAATTGGTATTTCGAAAGGTTGCACTATGGGTAGACAGGTGACCATCGAAAACTACATCAACTCAAATTTAATTCAGTTCTATTCAAAGCTTGAATAAACACTATAATAAAGGAAATTCATGGCTATCTCAGAAAAATATGTGGCTTAGCTGGAAGCTGGGACATTCCACGTGCGATATTTCAACTCTTCGAAACTCTATTGAATTTTGAATAAAACATATGCTCAAATATATCATGTGAAAACTAAGAACACCTTTTTTGTGATGATTTTATTGAAAATGCACATACATTGTATTGGTATGAACTTTCATGAAAAATAACGGATCAAAGCCCAAAAATATCAACGAATTAGATCCGGGAAAAGAAGTCTCCCAAAGTCCCCACTCTCAATGGGGGATGCAAGTACAAGGTGTCTTCTAACTTATCGTCGTCCATATCTGCTCTATACTGAGTACACTCCAATTGATGTTTTAATGGAAGTCACAATTAGTAGTGAGGTATTGGATAATTTAGCACACGTTTCGTTCGAGTTTTCCATATTGTACAAGTAAATTAGCGAGGATTACATTCAGAGTTTATGCATTGGACAGATAGTTGATCTGACTACATTTTTGCCATCCTGACAGTTTGAACCATTTCTTTTTCACAGTATTGGATTATACAGGGCTTATTTATCCCTATTTCCTGAACGAGAATTCCGAACGAAACAATATGCAAGCTATAAGGATGACTGGAAAGAGTCTGCATTATAATCAACTGAATGCACGTCTTTTATGCTATCGACATAGCCTAGACACTTCACACTATTTATTTTAATTCAAATGAAAACTTTGAAATATCTACTTGTCTCTTTTACGATTCGCATTCTCCATCTTTTGCTCTCTGTTCAAAGGGCTTTCGTGAGATTTGTTGATTTTTGGCAAATCGTTGTAAACGTCACGAAAGAATGTGTCATGTGATCTTGTCTCACTTTACTATATTCAATTGCGTGTTAAATTACTGGACCAGCAAATTCTATTTTGCACATTTTTTTTCGGGAATATGTGACCAAAAAGTAAACTTTGAATTCCAAAGCAAATTGAACGTTCCAGGTTCCTGATAACTAATTAAGGTCCATCAATAATGTTGAAACACTAAATAATTATGAAACGACGCCGTCAAGTAAAGAAGCGTGAAAACGAAAAGACTAAAATAAAAAAAGGATAGAAGCCCTAGAAATACCATTGTATATTAATTACCCTTTTCTCGGAAGAAATTTTCTAAATCATTGCATTTTAATTAATTGTTTCATTCATCGTCTTTTTATTAATTTTGTTCATCTGCGTTCATTTAATCTACTTTATTCGTTTCATCATTTGGATTCACTCCGATCAGTTAATTCATTTCGTGCATTTTAGTCATATCATTCATTTCACTTATTTTATTCACTGTTTTCATTCAATGCATTCTATTCATTTTTCCAGTTCATACATTTTGTTCAAAATGAAGAACGTTTTATTAACCTGACTATTTTTTTCAGTTTTATTCTTTTCATCCAAATAATTATTTTGACACAATTTATTTTTTATTAAATTATAACCTTACAACATCGACTAATTTATCATTTCAATCAATGCATTTTCTTCTTTTTTATTCATTTTGTCAATTCACTTCATTTTGTTTATTTGGTTCGTTTGTTTCATTTATTCATTTAATTTATTTTTTATTCATTTTATTTTCTTTGTTCATTTTATTCATTTAAACCCTTAAATTAAATTGATTCATTTAATTCATTTGATTCATTAGCTTCACTTGATTAATTTGATTGATTTGATTAATTTGATTAATATGATTAATTCGATTAATTTGATTAATTTGATCCATTTGATTCATTTGATTCATTTGATTCATTTGATTTATTTGATTTATTTGATTCATTTGATTCATTTAATTCATTTTGCTCATATCTTTAATTTTATTCATTTCAGGTTCAGTCATTCCATTTATTTATTTCATTCAATTTGCTAGTTTGAGTCAATTTATTCTATTTATCTTATACTTTTTTCTAAATATAGTCTAAATTTTCATTAATTAAGCTAATATAATTTGATTCGTGTATTTTATAATTTTGATTTACTACTTCGCATGAGTTCTGCAAACTAATGAATGATCCAACAGTGATATGTGTAAGAAATGTCTCATCTCACTGCTAGGTGGATTAAATCGGTTTTTATACATATTCCTTGTTTTGACGTGAGTCTTGTTTTATTCATTTTTTTCCAGGTTTTCAGGAACGTGTCCACTGGAAAACAGACAGAGAAAGAATGACCGGAACTGCGATGATGTCATCACAGATTCCCAACAGTACCGTTATCACCACCACAGCCTCCAATACCTACCAATAACCTGTCGACCCCCAATGTCCCCTAGAGCAAATCGTGACCTCACCCTCACCTCGATCAGGCCAAATCTCTCTCTCTCGTTATCTATTTTTAGGTTCAGTGGATTGCGCTGAGGTTTGAGATATTATTATTACTGTTTGCATCCCCTTAGCTAGCTCAGTCACCTTTGGCAGACTTTGGCAGTGGATAGAGCTATGGGGGAGCACGTTGGCTGTGCTTTTTTGTCACACTACCACACTGTGCTGGGGCACACCACACAACTGCGTAATGAAAAAACCACAGCCACTTTTTCAAAAGCACTATTTCGCTTGCTCAATTGTTTTTTCACCAACTATTTTGCATAATTTGAATCGTGATAATTCAATGAATCGACTGATGTTCTTCATTTAGAGTTTTGAAAAGATCTTGCCCTCGTCAGGAGGCAAGAGAACATAGAGGTTCGTTGAGGGTGTTGGCGTAACTTTCTTTAATATTTCTGCAAAAGAACGCTTGAAGCGCCTCGTAAGAGAGCGTATTAGTTTATCTTCACGTAGTTTGTATGCGGGACATGGCGAGGTATGATGCAGCAGTTTTGCACAGTTAGGACACGTTTCAGTATTTTTACTGTACGAATCATCCTCGTGATTTTCGCCGACCTTTCCACAGCTGGGCTTATTGCTGCAGTGGGGTTGCTGTGTGGCCCAATTGTTTACAATTAAAGCAATTCATGACGCGCGGTACAAACAGACGAACCTTGTGCATGAGGATGTAGTTCAGTAAAACGGTTCTAGCGAAGGTCACTCGATAACAGCTTGATTGAGGGTATATTTTTGAACCATCTCACGCGAATAACACTGAGTTCAAACGTTTGCAATCCATGCACGCCAACCTCTCATCATTGATAACACCTTCAATTTCTACCCTTACAGCTGAAATATATACATTATAATCCCACGTAAAGTGCTCACAACAAGCAATATCGTGTGCCTGATTTGAGTTGGCTGTAACTCGACATTCTCCGACCAACCTGGAAAGAAGATTTCACATCCGGAAGGAACATCGAAAGCTTAGTTCGAAAGGCTCCCATGCTGAGTGGGGATTGTTTCAACATTGCGCTACAAATATAACGAGCGATAACACATGATTTTTTAGACATTCGCATAACTATCTGTTGATATTTCTGGTCGTGATGAAAATCAAATTCTTTCGGCACAAAATTCATAGAAAATTGAAATCTTTCGGTTCAAAATACCACTCCTACACGGTTTTGGAGTAGTGACATGAAGCAAAATTGAGCCAAAACAACGCTTTTTGATCGTGCTGTCCCAGTGTTGTAAATCGCTTCGTTTGTTATGCCTTTTGAATGGATCTCCATATTTGCCACAAGTACATATGGCTTGCCAAATCAGCTACTTCGAAACGATTTTCGACCCTTGTGTTTCAGTCGTAGTAGCACTCTGATAAAAAATATCTTTGTAATAGAAAGAAGCAGTTTCAATATTTTTGGGTTCGGTTGGTTCAAAATTATGAACAACAATAGCTTTTCCGCAACTAGGGAGCATCAAAAGCTATAAATATTAATATTAGTCTCGAACTTGAAATATAGGAAAATATAGATAGCTTTTTGTATTCTTTGTTCAAAGTTTGTCATTCAATTTTGCTAGTTTTGCTTTCCATTTCTATTGTAATAGAAAGTAATACTAAATAAATACAATTTTGCTTCTATATTTTAGAAGTAAAAACGTATGAAATACCTGAACTAAGTGTCAAACAATTGCCACGATTCGGGAAAGTATTTTTTTTTACATAAATTTCATATTTTCACACCCCGACTAGTGTATAAACATAGCAGCACACTTATGCATCCTAAGTGAACCATGGAACGGATTTTCATGATATGCCTATGCAACCTTGTGTATAGCGCCTACTCCAAGCGAATTGTCGTCGGGCACTTTGGGAAAGATTATCCCAGTGGGTTGTAAACTACCCAGCAGTAAACTGAATGACATTAGTTAAAGTTGCAGCCAACAGAGTGGGTAGTCGGTCCGTAGTTCAGTCCGGTTCAGCAGAGGAAAATAAGGTGGGTGGTGTAAATAGAATTAAAAATTAAAACGTGCTCACCAATATTACCGGCGTTGTGTGGTGTTGTCATTATCGCTGCAGTGCAATTGACCGAGACCTACGTGCTTCTGAGAGATTGTGTAACCTTGGAGGATACGAGTGAGATCTCAGAGATCTTCAAGTCAGTGGTTCGTTCCCCAGCAGTGAACGATATCTTCGTCGAGGGGGAAAAATATTACGTCACATTTGAATAGAAAGGGAAACTGTGCAAAGATGGTAAAGTACGTGTTACTAGAGGGGGTGGCACTATAAGCAGCAGTAAAGCTTGGATACATTCATTAGTGTACTGAATGTATGTTTTTCTGGAGTTTCGTTATCCCTATGGCGTGAGTGGTAGTTTTTCATTAAAGTTTGAAGTTTGCTCTGGCAAACAACTGCACTTGTTTCAATTGCGTTATGGGTTGTGGTTCGGAATGTTACTACTGGTGCGTTTTAAGATACATGGAAAAGCGTATGTTTACCCAATGCACAATGGAGTAACTAGGACAAATCCATGGCTAAAACCCAAAATCAAAAAAATGGCGTTTTGATATATTTATATTTTCTACATGTCTTCAAACCTACAGCATATTGTGGTGACATTACAAGAATATCAAGCTTTTTAAAAAAGTTATAAAAATAGAAGCAATATTTGATATTTTGACGATTTTTAGTAATTTAATTTCAAAACTAAGACAGCAGAACATGGGAACGAAAAGCATAGGGGACCGTTCATAAACCACGTAGACCGAAATTTGAGAATTTTTAACCCCCCTCCACCCTAGTAGACGTTAGCAGACTTTTACCACCCCCCCCCATCTCCCTTCACGCCAAAAGTCTACGTAGACTTTTAATTTTTTTTTATTCGCGGGAAATGTGAAATTAGCAAAAGCACATTATAATGTTCAATTAAAAATTAGTGTTCAAATTTATTTGAAGCTTTTTAAATATTAAAGAAAGGTTTTTACATTGGTTTTTGTCTATGATTGATCAAATCAATTAATACCAATTCAAGGTGCTTTCCAACGTTTGTGTAGCGGAATACTTCTTTTCAAGATTAATAACTCAAGTATATGTAAAAAGATATATTGCTACAACTAGTTCAAATTTTGACCGAAGTGCTACCTACACCAACAATGCAGAATTGATAAACACTTTTTGAGCCTTATTAGTGCATTCAAAATTGTTAAATTATGAGAAACAATTACAAAATAATACTGTAGGTGTGTACTATCATCTAGACTAAAATAATAAACTAAACATGCACACAATTTTCAATTTTCGTGAACAAATTTCAATAGTTCTAAGATAATAAGACAATATAAATTGCCTTATATGATTAAGGGAACGAAGCTATTTAAATCTTCCCAAAAATATATTTATTTTTCGTATGTAATAATTACCCATATCACCTGAGAATATTATCGTAAAGTATCAAACTCCGCATATTTTTGAAGATAAATATAGTAGAACCGGTCTGCATGGAGTTGCGTAGGGTCAAGACGTAAAATGTAACGGGTGTTAAATTATTTTGAAATCAGTGTAAATGATTGCAAGAGAAACTGATTAACTCGAGTAAACTCTCTGTTGTAGAATTTTAATTATACTACTGCTTTAACCACCGATATCAACAAATAAAAAATAAAAAATTAATCTACTTAATCCTAACTGAATAGACCGATACTTTGAATACAACTCTCTTTAAATCTCATTTATAATTAGTAATACGAGAATAACAAAAAATACGTCTACGTAGACTTTTTAAAAGACCCCCCTCCCCCCTCGTAGACAAACGTAGACTTTTGCCAGACCCCCCCGTCCCCCCTATGAGTCTACGTGGTTTATGAACGGCCCCTAGGCTAAAAATTTTTTTTTCGTTTTTCAACCCCTGAAGATTGGACGATCTTAGAAATATTAGCAAACAATCCCTTTCGTTCTCACTCAACGGAGATTAACTTAACGCATATTTAAGGCTTTTCAAAATATTAACGGAATTCAAACAACGGTACTATCGACCACAACCCGATCAGAAACACTTAACAAAAAGATTTCAAAACTATTTCTCGTTTTGTTACTTGTTTTAATTTTCTGTTATTTTAACTACTAACAAGACCCGATTTATAACAAAGCTTAATACAAAAATTGCGTTCTGTTACTTTTGTTATTGCATTCTGCACTACTCGGTTTTTGCAAAAAACGCGATAGCCCTCCGGACTGATAGATGGTAACTATATAAAGATGGTGACTAAATAAAATAAGTGGTCAAAATACGTGTAGGTGAAAGTGAATCGTATCTGACAAAGTGTTTTTGCGTATCGAAATATAAGTATAACTATTGTTTATTGTTTAAGTTTCTTGCAGTTAAAAGGATGTATGGAATCAATTTGCAATGCAAGAAAGGTTCATCAAAATTCACCCATCCAACTAATCAAACTTTCAGGGAGTAAAGTAAAAATATTGGTTTTATTTGTTTTCATAGCCTTGTCTAAATGCACCTATCTTTCTCCTAGCTCTAGTTCTTGTGCAAAGTTTGAGACAACTTATTTTCATTCATTTAAATTCATTTTTCCATTTCTGCTTCCGATTTCATTTTTTTAGGATACTTGCTGAATGCCTGCTTCATGATAACCCAGTATTTCTCAAAACCATTCCGGTGCGCTCAGGGGATTAAGATCCTTTTGCACAAAATTGACGTATTTAACTCCAGAGCATCTTTCGAGTAATGGCACGAGGCTAAATTTTTGGAGGATTTTTGTCAAGTACATCAGCCCATTAACCGTTCCGGCTGTCACGGGCGCTTTACTTTACACAGAAGCAAATTGCTTGTCAGATCATGCATTTTTTGCAAACTTCTTCTGCTTTCAGTCGGTGTTAGATCAGATCGGATTAAGTGACAAAATATTAAGTTTGAATCCCTTACATTATGATTGGAAATTAATTTTTGCCATAATTCTTGTTTTTTGTTACATATTTCAAATCTGGCAAAAGTCGAATGTAACTGACTAAATTCTTTATGCAGTGCTGTCATTATCTTTTTTTTATGTTTTGCGACTTAGTCCGGTCTGACTTAACACCGACTATATTTCCTCAGGGACGTCGAATTTATCAAGAGCAGTGAAGTTGAGTGTAGAGCTTGCGCGTACGTGATGCCTTGACTGCATTCTGCCATTTATTGCGATTCGGTGCTTTTTGGACGTTGTATGTGTTTAGTCTTTCACTTTTTTGCATCTTACATACAAGTTTTACTTAAATGTAACTGCAAATATAATTTGGAATTCTTTTTGAAAGCTTTGACTATCCTTCACACTATACGGAAATCCGTTTGGCCACTTTTTTCCTTCCTACCGACAGTCAAACGTTTGTTGTACTATTTCAGAACTAGAATTACTGTAGATGGGACCATTCCCAAATTCTTAGTTAGTAAGAGCTCTGTACACACAAAGGAGATTGTGTCCTGTACTTCGTTCATTCTCAGCTCTCTGGCTAGAAACGAGAATCGGATAGTGATCAAGGAGGACACATACCAGCCCGGCGGAACAAACGGTGTGTCTAACGGATCTGAGAACAAAACAAGACGAACACTGGGAGCGCTAGCGCTAGAGTTGGCAAAAATCCCAATGTGGGAAGGCACCAGCGTAGCGACAGCGTTCGACGGACACCGAACGATAGTGGGTGCAGGAAGGAGCCTCAACCGAAAAAAGATCAAGGGGCAGGATCCAAGATCGACACATAAAACTAAGCCGCATTCAACCTTCAACGAAATGGTCAAGTCGAACTCGACGGTCATCATTCCGGTTGGGTATCCTATCTTCAGCCATGAACAACTGAATGCGCACTGATCGATAGCGTCATGGAGTAGACTCAAGCAATACGAGACCCAAGTTTAGGAAGTGCACATACAAACAAAGGCATCATGAAATTGCCCCTTCAGTGGCTACAGGATGCCACAGATGCAATAAATCCCTGCAAAGACGCTTGGCTAGAAATTGTTGAAGTGTCACAGACTCCAAAATAGTCGATGTAGTATTTTTCCGACAGCTTCGATAAGTCTGACGGAAACCGTCTCCGCCTGGTACAGAAACAGAACAACAATTTCTTCACAGAACGCTAGATGGTTGTGAAGGGAAGCACGCTCCTTAAAACTGTAAATGAGGCTTCAGTGAAACTGATAACAGCCCAATACAAACTACGCACTGAACTACGTATTCCGAAATGTGCCAGTTGAAGGATGCCCCGGGCTACGCCGAACGTGGAAGTTCTAGGCAATCATGGACTAAAAATCTCCTGTGGATGACCCAACGCGGAACACTTCGCGACGGACTTCTGATCATAACAAACTTGCTGCAACGGCAACGAGTGTATCAGTGGTAGCCCGTCTTACGGCATTCTTGCAACATGCCCTGTCAACCGTATCCTTCCAGTTTTGGCCACCTTTTGGATGCTGGGTTCGCCATAGAGTGCAGCGAGCTCGTGGTTCATCCTTCGCCGCCACATACCGTTCCTGCACACCGCCGAAGATCGTCCTTAGCACCCGTCGCTCGAAAACTCCTAGCGCTTGCAGGTCCTCCTCGAGCATGGTCCAAGTCTCGTGCCCGTAGAGAACCACCGGTCTTATAAGCGTTTTGTACATGGTGCATTTAATGCGGGGGTGAATCTTTCTTGACCACAGTTTCTTCTGGAGCCCATAGTAGGCCCGACTTCCACTGATGATGCGTTTTCGGATTTCACGGTTCACGTTATTGTCAATAAGGATCCTAGGTAGACAAAATCCTCCACTACCTTGAAGGTATCCCCGTCGATCGTAACGCTGTTTCCTAGTCGGATCCTGTCCTTTTCGGTTCCGCCTACCAGCATATACTTTGTTTTGGACGCATTTACCACCAGTCCGACCTTTGCTGCTTCGCGTTTCAGGCGGGTATGCAGGTCTGTCACCGTTCCAAATGTTCGGGCGATAATGTCCATGTCGTCCGCAAAGCATACAAATTGGCCGGATTTCGTGAAGATCGTGCCCCGGCTGTTGAGCCCGGCTCGTCGCATCACACCTTCCAGAGCGATGTTGAATAGTAGACACGAGAGTCCGTCACCTTGTCTCAGTCCCCGACGAGATTCGAATGGACTGGAAAATTCACCCGAAATCCTTACGCTGTTTTGTACACCGTCCATCGTTGCTTTGATCAGTCGAGTCAGCTTCCCGGGAAAGCTGTTTTCGTCCATGATTTTCCATAGCTCTACGCGGTCGATACTGTCGTATGCCTTATGCCTTGAAGTCGATGAACAGGTGATGCGTTGGGACCTGGTATTCATGGCATTTCTGAAGGATTTGCCGTACGGTGAAGATCTGGTCCGTTGACGAAACCGGCTTGATAACTTCCCACGATCTTACCCCGGTGATCAAAGATACCCCGTTTTACGGTAACGAAGTGGCCGACTAATTAACTAAGCGTGGTTCATCAAATATGTTTGTTGGACCAGAACCATTTCTAGGCCTGCCTGTGCCATCAAACTTGAACGTTCAGCTTGGACAAGAGACCAACTATTGAACAACTGACGTAACGTAGTAAGCACTCGACACGCTAAGAAATTCATATAACGAAATATAACGAAAACACAAAAACTAATGGATCTAAATCGCAGAGACATTTTCCTGCCAAGTATCACCTGAACAAATTGGCAAAGGATAACATTTGTCGATTTTGTAACTACCAGCCTGTAGCATTATTTTTTCGAAAGAAGCGATACTTCAGAATCTTATGATGTCTTGCGAGGTAAGGCATTAATAATGTAGTACCCGCTTGAGATGATAACAAATAAACAACTCGCTCCCAACGACTTAGGATTCGGGCAACTTAGAACATGCAGAGCAAACAGAGGCCGCCACAAAAGATTACCTGTATAGTGGTCGCAGTGGCAAAGTTTCCCTTAACATAAAACATACGTGTACAGAATTTGTTTACACCGGAGATTTTCTTCCGACTCCATTTTCGAAATGGTTGAAGAATTGCTACTAAAACTTTCACAATGTCACAATGTGTATTATACATCGAATAAATTTTTGAAATTTCAATAGAAAATATCTAAGGGAGAAAAAGTTATAGCAATTTAAAAGTGGTGCAGTTTGACTCCGTACACTCTTTAATATAACTGAAGACTACATATTATGAACTCTGGAGACAGTAAGAGCAACACCTTTTCCATATGAATTAGCCTTTGCACGCTGACGAAGTCGATTAGCAAGTCGATATAAATTGACTTTTACTGTGAACCGTGTTTACCAACATTGTTTCACAGTTTAACCCTACAACGGTTTCGTGACTTTTTCTATACGTAAACGGTTTAGTGGAGTACACTTGTACCCCAGAACTAAAATCGCTCCTGTATATGTCTAATTTTCATTGGATTTATAAGTAAATTGGATAGTTTTATTCTGAAATCATTCGTAAAGTACCCTGTTCAAAAATATTCGTGTTTTGTCTATTTTATTATGTATTATTTCATTTTTTATAGAAAAAGTCTTTAAAACACGTCAAGATTCCCTTTTTTGCTTAATATTGCTATAACTCCGATAGTTTCTAACCGATTTTACCATCTATACGGCGTTGTGAAGATTATTAAATTGCCTTTTGAAGAAGTAGTCAATTATTCAAAAACAGGTCAAAAAGTGTATTTATTCCGATGCTTTTTTGAGCACTAAACGCCTATACAAACAGTAAAAGTACAACAAAATGCAGTAATGGTGATAAAACAGAAAGGCGTCGAAGGTAGAGGTAGAGCCGTATAAAAAGTAAGAATGTACCAGAGCCTGGGCTACAGAGTATGACGAATCGAGTGGTGCTTGGTGTATATTATATACAAATCATGTATTTTGCCTCGTTTATCGGCAAAGGCAAAAAATTCGATAGTTATCCAAGCGCATTTTCTAGTAACTTTACTATAGTATTGTTATTATATCAAATAACAGATTCTATCGTTTAGCAATGTTGAAGATTATATAATTTCACACAAGTTTTTCGCTTACTAGAACACACACTAATTTTTCGTGTCATGTACACATGACAAAACACTAACGTAAACGGTTTTGTGGGGTACATTTGTACCCCAGACATACTTTAAGCGGGCACTGTTGAGTTGGTCAAGTGAAATAAATAGGTTGCACCTGCTTTTATGGAAGTTTAATGATCAAATTTATTTATGATAAGGATTGCTTGTAGTTTAAATAAACCTTAACGGAATAACAGGGATTTCAATTGGCTCTGGGGTACAAATGTACCCCACAAAACCGTTCTAGGGTTAATGGCAGTTTTGGTAAACAAGGCTCACAGTAAGGGATCATCCATAAATAACGTAGCATTTTTTGAGTAATTTTTAACAGCCCCCTCCCCCATCGTAGCATTTCGTCACAAACCTCTAAATACACCTGGTAATTACGTAGCTTGACGGTAACTCTCCCCCCTCTGTCCTTGTAAATTAAAAAAAAAATAATAACGATGTTAGTTATTCCCCTTTAAAAAAGCTACGTAGCCTGACATGACCCCCTACCCCCCCCCCCACCCCCGTCGTCACACATCATCACAAAATGCAAAACTCCCCCCTCCCCCGTATAATGTTACGTCATTTATGGATGACCCCTAAAAGTGATTATTTATGTCGATTTCGTCTGCGTGCACAGCCTAAAGCGGACCCTACACGAGCAGAAATATTGACAATAAACCAATTATTGATCAATATATTGATCGTGTAAGGACATTTTGAAAATATTGATTCTGTGGAATTCAAATGGGATTAACGTATTGAAGCAGTCTTGACAATATTTTTATTGGCATTATTCTTGTCTCGTATAGGGTTCACTTAATAGGAAGGAAAGGGATATCAGTCTTCTTGATATGTAGTCCTCATTATAGTAGAGTGAGATTTAAATTAGTTATATCAGAAATATTATTGTTAAGAAATGACTATATTATCTAAACTTAGCAATAATGAACTTCAAATTTTATTTCCTTTAAGGATACTGATATCATGTCACTGGAAAATCATGTATTCACACAGATCACAGCAAAATATAATCATTTAGATAATCTCTTTCTTCAGTGCTAAATGAATTGATGCGAAATTTTACAAACAACACTAGTTTACAGCATTTCTGAACTAAATAAGCAAGTGGTCATTTTCAATGTAAAATCGTGTGCTGAATCCGAAAATGAGGTCCAAAAAATTTACAGTAGAACAGTTTTCGAGTTACTGTGAAAAAATGAATTTTACCTTTAATATTAAAAGTACGTTCAGTAAAATCCAAATATCTTCGGTTATAGTGCATCGATATGAAATATTATTATGTTGAATTAAAGGTAACTGAATGCACTTTCGATCGTTAGAACATTTTGTTCTAAAGCGACTATTGGTTCTGACATCATTTACGAATCTATTGAACTTTTTCTTAATTTTTCGTCATTTTTTGAACAAAAACGAGCGTGTGGTCGGCAAAATAAAGCAATCTCAAAAATATATTTTTATAGGAAATAAAAGCCTGCTAATAACCAATAAAAACAAGCACTTGTTAGTTTAAATCCGATGAAAATTGCGAAAGTCATTAAATGTTTTGTAAAATGGCATTTTTTGTGTTTCTCTGGGTCAACTTATTGAACCGTCTCGATTCCAATTTTTTCTAGCGCTTGTTTAATAATATATGAGGGACTCTCTGTCAGAATTCTGTTAAACAAGTAAATGGAAGAATTTTGAAAGAATTTAATGTGGGGTAATATTCGAACTCGTTTATCCAAATGATTAAGGACTTCTGATAACAATAATTTCAGCCTCAGTGGAGTAATGTCATCAAAAATTCGGCATTAAAAAATACGCATAATATTTACATGTACAGAATCGTATATTTACAAAACACATTGTAAACTGCACGCTCCACAATGCCTTGATACACACATCGAAAGCTTATGACTGTGCAAAATTCTAACTTCGGGAATTAGCTTCACGAATGAAGACTTATCCACCTATTTCGTCACGTTTTAATCTACTAACAATTTATTTTACGTTAATAAAACGTCTAGAAGTTTATAATTTGAAATTATATTGGATTCATATTGGCTTCTATGATGTACCGATTTTACTGTACTGGGTCACAAAACTTTAACATACTACAATATATTGCGTAAAACATCTAAGTGCAATTACAAAATATTCTACGTTCTTCAAATCATTGTTAAGTTCAGATTTTGAGATTTTAAACCTAAAATAAGTGTTGTTCGATGTCCTACATAGTTTCAAAACATGAACTGCTAAATGTGCTGGGAAGAAACACAAATTAAAAGTTTTACAAATTATTAATTTTATAATACTATAACGTGTGCGGGTTTAGTTTACAACGAATTTTGTATCATAAGAGTGTTATTTTATGTAATACACTTGTAAATATTACACGCAGTATTGCATACCAATCATTCGATGACTTATAATTTCATTGAGCCTGAAATTATTGTCATCAGATGTCTTTAATCATTTAGATAAACGAGTTCGAATATTACCCCACATTAAATTCTGTCAAAATTCTTCCATTTACTTGTTTAACAGAATTCTGATAGAAAGTCCCTTATATATTATTAAACAAGCGCTAGAAAAAATTGGAATCGAGACGGATCAATAAGTTAACCCAGAGAAACACAAAAATTGGCATTTACAACAAATTTAATGACTTTCGCAATTTTAATCGGATTTAAACTAACAAGTGCTTGTTTTTATTGGTTATTAGCAGGCTTTAATTTCCCATAAAAATATAGTTTTTGCTTTATTTTGCCGAAAATATTGATCACACACTCATTTTTCTTTAAAAAATGACGAAAAATTAAGAAAAAGTTCAATAGATTCGTAAATGATGTCAGAACCAGTAGTCGCTTTAAAACAAGATGTTCTAACGATCGAAAGTGCATTCAATTACCTTTAATTCAACATAATAATATGTCAGATCGATGCACTACAACCGAAGATATTTGGATTTAAATGGACGTACTTTTAATTTTAGAGGTAAAAATTCATTTTTTCACTGTAACTCGTCGTCCAAAAAATTTACTGTTTTACTGTAAAATTTTTGGACCTCATTTTCGGAATCAGCACGCCATTTTACATTAGAAATGGAGTTCGAATATTGAAGTTCAGATTTTTATTTTGTAAACTAGTGTAATTAATTAGTAATATCACCAATAGATGTTTTAGCCTTGATGAGACCCCAATTACTCAGTGTGCAAAGATTGGGAAATATTTACACTGCCTTATTGATGCACGATGAACAAGTTATTTAATGAGTTTGGAAGGTTGTGGTTATTAAACGACATCACACTGTCATCGTTCAAGTTAGGGGTCCTGCAAAAATCTTAGTAACTCGTTTATTCAATTCTTACACACATAATTTAATTGCTAACTGAGAACAGGTATGTAGATCTATGTAGATGGAAACAAAGGAAACTAAAATACTTTAGAATGACTGGAATTTTTCAACCGCATAATGGAAAACCGCAATGATGATGCGGCTTGAAATTAAATGCATTGACTGGAACGATATTTCTCGAATTTTGTCTTTCATTCCATAACAGGAAATCAGCTAAGAGCAAAAAAAAAGTTTTCTAGCGAGAAGAGAAAATTGAGACGAAATGCTTTATTTGTATTCATCATTGCAACGCCTTATTGCGTATTAATGAATGTAGTGACATCGTGGAACTTTCAATATTTTTTCGATGCTCAGTGCGCTGTCTGATAAAAAGCAAATTTTTCGTTATTGAATCTTATTGTGGAATATTTAAGTACTTTTCAATACTAATGTAATATTATATGCAAAATGTATCTTTGAACTAGACGCCCAAAAACTTTGTGTTGTTTAAAGTGAAATAAAAATAGAATAGAATAACAAGAATAACAATGCAATGAGGAATCGGCTTTCAAAGAATTAAAGTGTCTGCAATAGAAAGTTACGTTTGTAGTATCAAAGTTATAACTTATCGTTCATATCCAGATTATTATTTATTTCTGACGTTGAAATGCAATGTATAAGTTTAACGTATTTAGAGATATGAAAAAGGATTGCTTCATCATATAATATATTTTGTCCTTATCATCAAATCCATTACATCTAGATTCTCCAAAAGTAGACCAAACGAGCAGCCAGCTCTATGTAGCTATGGCACGTTTCCGCCGTTACCATACTTTGTGGTATAATCAAACTTGTTTTCCCCAGTTCATTCACTTTTTCCTCCTCCCATCGAATAATGCCAATCAGAACACATTATCATCCTTGCAAAAAAAAACCATCAACGTGGGTAGGGTAGCTGGTAGAATATGAATCGATGTCCGTCAATTCCGGTGAACAGTGAATACAGATCAGTGAATATATGTTATTACCAGATGAAAAAATTGTTTTTTAAATGTTTAAATGATTAATGTATCCAGGTTGGCCATTTGAAGGAGATTTTGCAAGATATCAATGTGAATATGACCCCCCTGTTCTGATAACAATTTGCAACAGATTTTGTTAATCCATAAATTTATTTGACACTATGATTTGATTCTGAGATTAATTATATTATCTGCAAACAGAATCGCGTTTTTCAAATTTTTATTTATGTGCATTTCTTAATGTACACTACATTTATAATTAGATTTACACACCCCCTAGTTTTGTTCTTAACTTGACTTATTAAACCTTTAGGAGATCATATGCTTTCGCAGTTAACCGTTATGTGTCCGAAAGGCGGGGTGGAGGGGGCCGCCTTTTCAGATTTCTATCCATGAAATTCAGGTGTTCGCCACCAAGCTGGAAATTGGAATTTACTGACATCTTAGAACATCGCTAAGCGTAGCTTTTGGAGGAGTGAAATTGAGTTCTCTAGTTTCAATGAATTTGTAATTTGAAATACAAATGATCGAGCGTTTCCGGGCTCTCGATTATCTCACTGATTAAACGATTCTTGTGCTCGAAACCACGGATAACTCATCGAGAACTATGGCCCCTGCTTTCATTCCGTTGCCAGGTCCGCTAGGTTGAGTTTTGAAGAGACATGTTTCTAATCCCTTGGTTCGGTCGACATTAGTATTTCTTCCACGCGAACTGTGGTGAATAGTTGATACCGATGATGATCTTTATATTTGATTCATGCGTTCGAGTTTTGGGATCGATTGTGTTTTCAGCGGAGCAGCCTTGGTGCCTTGGCCGACCAATGCCACTGGCGCTTTTTCCTCTGCTTCTAAACGAAAGGACGTAACACATGAATACGCCACTTCACTGGTATTCACCAAAACGTGTAGTTCAAGACTATAGAAGGTTTTCGGGAAGTTCGACTGAAAGCAGCAGCGCTGGATTCATAGTTCGGAACTGTTTCGTCCATTGTCGCTATTGCTAGTAACTATCCTGTCAAATCTGTTCTTCCCATCCTATTCCTCAAGTTTAGATGGCCTGCTTCAAAATATGCCCGTGGATGAGCAAGAACGCTATGAAACCTAGAGGGTCGAACAAACTCATGACGACCTTGAGAACTTCTCGTTCCGTGGGAACCATTGTCCAGAATTTGCTGGAGGTCACTTCGCATCCCGAAGAAGTACACAAATACGTCATCTTTCAGCAGCAACTTCATTCCTAACACCGGCTAAGAGTTTTTTCCTATCTCTAGAGTCAGATTTGTGGCTACTTCCTCATCGGTACTCCGCAGGACATCCACGTCTTTCGACAAGAAGTGACGTCCCTTGAATGCACCAGCCTTATCTCGTTGACCACTTCAATAGCCTTTTCAATCGTTCTGAAGCTGTCCAGGTAATCGTCCGCGTAGTGTTTTTTCAGGATAGCGGCTGTGGCGCGTAGGAATTCACGGGAGTTCGGTCTTTCACGAATTGGACCGTAGCGGGCGCGTTAGTTGCTCCAAAAGTGGCCACGTCCATAATGTAGACGCGTGGACAATCTGTTGGGCATTCTCGAAATAGCAATCGTTGCGATTGGTAGTCGGGAAAGCGAGCTTTGATTTGGTGGAACATTTTAATTATGCGCAATGCTTGCGGAAGAAGACCCTTATGCAGTGTCGAAATTCGAATTGGAGAATACTCCGCCTACTTTCGCCACTGCAACCCAGATTAATCTAAGCTTATCGAGTTCCTTGGGATTTCTCGATAAGGGGGTAGGACAACCCGTGATGTATGGACGACTGCACCCAGTAAGGCAATAAACTTCAAACGTTCTATAATACCTTACTGGGACCGTGTCTATAGTCAGCAAGTGGGAAACACTCAAATTAAAAATGAAACAACACCCTGATCTAGCACACAATAAAAAGGGAACCACAATTGATCAAAGCACTGGTCGTAGTGGAATATGTACCCAACAACAACAACGGACTAATAAGCCAATTTCAAAAATTTCGACCACTATATTGTAAGGATTTTATAAAAAGTTACAAATCATGTATTAGCACTGGAACAACTTTCCGGAAATCTGGATTTCCGGGAACCAGATGCATCCATGTGATTTCTTTTTATAGATCCTAAAAGCAGATGAGTTTCTTAATCCAAAACATCCAAAAGTACCTAAATCGGTTAAGAAATACCTTAATTGTGAACTTTTAAATTAGCGAGTATCCACTTATTGAAAACACACAGAATTAGAATGACCTTTCTAAGTACCGACTGATCGTTCAGCGATGATTGGCGAAATTGCTCTCTTTCACCTCCGGCATTCCCCCTATGCGATATGCAACTGAACTTTATCGATGTCAATTTAGTGAGTTATTGATGTTTTATTTAATCATCATGTTTGTCTAATAATTATTTTTGAAATGGCCCTGAAGAAGATCCAAAAAACGGATCGAAACGTTGGCGTGTGTTGAAAACTGTCAATGCTACAGTATTGAATGCACAGCAAAAATATTCGCTTCTTGAATTTAATTATTTTCATTTGTGTAAAAATTCGTGGCCGACCGAAACCTTAGTATTGTGACGCTCGCATCGTTCGGACATCTAAACCTTAGCGCACTAGATATCCGTCTGATGGAATGTAGACGCTGCTGTGCTTTTTTTTCCTTTTCGAGCTGTTTTGCATATTCTTTGGGCGTGTAAAATAGAGACGCTTTGGTGATTTTTGTTTGCTCATTGAACTTTTCCCAATTGCCTTTGTGAAGTGGTGTTACTCAGAATAAAAGGCTATACCATCACCTTGATTGCCATCAAAAGTTTGATTCAAAACTATGAAATTGGTATATTTTGTTGACCTACTCTTTTGACAAGCATTTTGTTGGATGGCTGCGGTGTCGCTGAAAAGAAACTTGGCATAAGAATTTTCTTTTGCCAAGATAAGATAGTCATATTTCATATATAATTGGAACTTATTTTTGATGACGAACATCAAAGCAACAATACGTGAACAAGCATATGAAGCATATAAAGTGGTAATATACATTTTGTAACAGCGCAGTTAAGATGTGGGTTGCATATTCTGATATGGAATGCATTGGTAACAGCGCCTGCATGTTTCCTCCATGCGGCGTAAAGCTATTGTGTAAATGTCCACCACTCTCTGAAGATGTGGCTGATGTTTCGTTCTTGTTTTCTAAGCGAAAATTTTGCATTCCGCAAAACGCCACTGCCGCTGATCTAGAGGGTACTTGAGTGGTTTCTTACGATGGCAAAGGACCAGTGATGCGGTGAAAGGGTGATTAAAACACGTGACTTTTGCATAGACTAGACACGTAAGTCCTCGATATGCTTTGCACTTTGAATCTCAGCCGCGTCGCTCCATTCAATGGGATAGGGTAGAGGGCACACCTGCATGACAAAATACCTCTAAACGAAAATTAAATTATCTGTTTAAAGTGAAGAATAGTCGAACAAAGTATATCGCCCTTGAAACGATCACTATGAAGCATATAAAGGGGTCCTTTTATTGCGGGACATCACGCAGCACTAGGGGTTTGTTCAGAAACTGAAATAGTGTTTTCGTTTTTTGGAGCTTAAGTAAATCCGACGCTAGCTTAGACCTGTCACTAAATTAGTGTCGGGTTCTGATGAGACGAAGTCAAAACGTAAATTCCATAACTCATTTAAGTACGGTAGGTACGTTCTGCTAGCTTTGGCTTTAGTACTTGTTTAGTAATTGTTCCATTTCTTGAAGAGCTCGTCGTACGGGACATATTGAAAAAATAAATAGCAACAGAATTTGCCCGCGTTGAGGCTACTTTTTGTTGTGTACGATACTCACTATTTCACACAATAGGTGGAGCAACGTTATATTGTTTTATGTACTGCTTGTGGAGTGGACAGCGACAGGACGGTGGCTAGAATCGACTGCTTCACTGTTATCTATAGCGGAAAGATAGCTTCTACTCTGGGCGAGATGAGAAGGTAAACAGAGGTACTTGCTAACTAATAATATAATAAAACCTGCCGGATTCTGGCGAAAGGCTTTTGTAATTTATTTTTACTAGGTACGATTGAAAACAAGTGAGTGTCACCGCATTCCCAACACCACTGTGCAATCACAACTCATAAAGGCCAATTGAAATGTGTTCTTATATCTGGAAATTGTTCGAGAAAATTTTTTTTTTCGTCTAGATAATTTGGTCGAAAAAATTCGTTTCTTATCAGATACAGCACATATCTTCTTCAAGCTTAAATGGAAGAACGATTGCCTTGCTTTGATATCCTTCGAAATTTAAATGCCCTATGATCGTGAAGAGCAAATAACATTAGTTTTCTTGGACATTAAGTGGGCTTTCGATTCAGTTTCCAATCACGTTATTTCGAGAAGCTGTACCAGCACGATCTTTCAACACCTTTGAATAATTTTTTACTGAATTAGGTTTCTGAAGAGCATATATACTTTTCGCATGGTGCTAAGATTTAGATGAATGGGTCTATCTTAGAGCTGATGCCCATTTATATTCAATCTTTATGTCAATGTCATTGATGGATATCTTAACGGTCAATCTCTGATACCACGAGGGGGTGAATGATTGAGAGTAAGATCGTAGAGTATGATTATGATTACAAACGAACTGCAAGCTTTATTCATATCATAACCCGAATTCGATCGATATAAACGCTGATACTGGAGCAAAATGTTACTGATGTATATACAAATAGTATTGTAAACTTTATTTATATGCAAATTTCTGCAGCTCCCTTACACGTGCTTTTTGTCAAGCTGGGGTCTGTAGATAGATTTTATACATCTTTTGCCAATGTTAGCCATATTTCGATTGGTAAACGTACATACGTACTAAATTCATATGGTACCGTCCTCTTAAAAGTTCATGCGAGTAAGTTTCTAATTTGGAAAAAAATAATAGTAAATGCTATGTGAGTATGCTGATTGGCGTGCTCAACATTTCTTGAGTACTGCTCCAATTTTCAACTATTATTCATACCAATTTGATAGACGTTTTATATTCGAAAACTATTTATTCATATATTTTTTATCATATCAAACTGGGAAAATGCTCGGAAAACAACGTCATTGTGTTAATTTTAGCTCGATTCTTATTTTTATTCATATCGCCTAATAGCTAAGAAGGTTATCCCAAAGACCAAATGAAAACCCTGTTTTAATCCACCTCAGAAGATGCTTCTGTTGTGAGCAAATCGAACGTATATTCAAGCAGGACTAAAACGATCTTACTAGTTTCGAGTTTGTTTTTTTTAGTGTTAATACCTTGAAAACTTGTATCCTTCAAACCTAAACAAAATTTGCATCTTAAAGCTAACCTAATTGGCGAATATAGTTGAATGTATTTTCGGAACGATAGCTGCTAAATAATGAATATCCCATCTCACATCCAAATGGATACAATCAGCTTTTCTTTCGTTTTTTTTTTCGACATTTCGACACATTTTCACAGCTTGGAAAGCTCTTAAAACACCACCCTCCTGTTAGCTCCTGTGTATGAACGGAACTGTTGACTGAAACACAAAACCTTCTAGGCAGCAACACATTATGCCCACTCTTCCGGAGGAAGGATACTCGAATAGTACTACTGGCGAACAGCTGTACAGCTTTAGTTACGGGTACCTATTTTCCGTTCGGCATTAACTTTGTGCTAATATATGAGGCTAATTCTACTTGGGTCCAGCCCCGGTGCTCCACATGGGAACGATTGCTTAACCAATGCATGTTGGGAATGCTTGTGTTTTTGCCTTTCTCAATAGAAAGGTATTGCAATTGCTCTGAAAACCGACTTTTTAACGGAGGCCCGGAGGGCCGAGTGACATATACCATTCGATTCAGTTCGTCGAGTTCGGCAAATGTCTGTGTGTGTATGTATGTATGTGTGTGTATGTGCGTATGTGTGTGTGTATGTGACCAAAAATGTCACTCATTTTTCTCAGAGATGGCTGAACCGATTTTGACAAACTTAGTCTCAAATGAAAGGTGCAACGTTCCCATAGGCTGCTATTGAATTTCTAATGGATCCGACTTCCGGTTCCGGAATTACAGGGTGATGAGTACGAACACGCAGAAAATGTCGATTTTAATAAATTCTGCAATGAATGTATAAAGGTGAATTTTTTTCCAAAATATGACCACAACTGCTTCGATTTGTAGTATTAGGTCACTAACATCCATTCAAAGTCTATTTGGCCACCATCATCGGTTCCGGAAGCCCCGGCAGAAGTATCTAAATTCAGAATAACAGTCACATCGGTTTCTCGGAGATGGCTAGACCGATTCGACTAAGCTTGGCCTCAAATGAAAGGTATTGCGTCCCCGTAAATGGCTATTTAATTTCATCCCGATCCGACTTCCGGTTCCGGAGTTACAGGTTGTGGCGTGCGATCACATAGCAAATTGTGATTCAAACCGATACTCCGATGAAAGCAAAAAAGGTAAAAATTTCGCTAAAATGTCTCTCAAACAACTTAAATTTGCTGTTCTAGGTCACCGACGGCCAACCAAACTTTCGTTGACTACATTGACCACCATAGACGGTTCCGGAAGTGCCCGGGAAAAGCGGCCATCTTTCAAAATTTACGAACTCACATCAGTTTCCCGAAAATGGTTGGGCCGATTTTCACAAACTTAGTCCCAAATGATAGCTATAATATCCCCACAGATGTCTATAAAATTTCGTACGGATCGCTTATATGGGTCCGGAAATATAGACTAAATCGTCCGGTCACATATGAAATTCCCATATAAGTCGGAACTCTAATTTTTTTTCAAAGGGGGGACCCCATTAAATTTCAGAAATCGAATTCGTATTTTTGATGCCAAACATCTTTAAAATGCATGAAACGTCGAAATTTTTTCTGTTATCTCTAAAAAATTTTTTTTATAAAAATCGACTTTTTGGGACTTTGCCGATTTCGCACCTTTTTTCAGTTCAATATTACCATGGCTGTTTTTTCTTTTTCAAAATTTTAGAACTCGAATAATGATTTATTTTCTTGTATATAGTTGTCATGTGTTGTATAATAATAAAATGTAATATATGCATTTAAAAGTTTTTAATGAATATAAACAACGCACACATTCTCGTGATTCATGATTGAGAAAGGCACAATTGCACCGCTAGGTGGATTAAAATAGGTTTTTTTTCTCTTGAAGCACTTCTACTAGTAGCATATTTGTTGTTGTCCAGTGCTTAACTGTCTGAGACTTTTGAGAGGTAACCCGACCAGAATGATATAACAAGTTTATAACAGAACACAATTTTTGAAACATATTGTGTTATAAATTAGGTCTCGTTAGTAGTTAAAATAACAGAAATTTATAACAAGTAACAATGCGAGATATAATTTTGAAATATTTCTGTTATGTGTTTTTGATCGGGAAGGGTCGTATTTTTCATGGTGATTTCTGTAACCTGGTGTCGCGCGAGAGCATTCCGTGCAAGTGTTGTGAACATCGGTAAGGTGTTTAGAGGATAATGAGTCAAGCATTTTATGCTATTCTAAACTACGGGTTGTGTTAGTTAATTTTAAAGCGCACATAGGGTAAACTGCTCATTTTTGCTCTATTAGCGATGGTGCCACACTATTTCAATAATTCATCTGTCTATAATTGATGGAATTCGTATACATTAGCATCAGTATCCTTGCTTCGTTCCTAAGAATCAATATAATAACTAAAATGGCCTAAAATATAAAAAAAACCCGTGTTTGAGCGTAATGAAAACTTGAATTGAGTGCCCCATCATTTGCGCCAACCCGATCAGAATGAAATAACAAGATTATAGCAGAACACATTTTTTGTAACATATTGTGTTATAAATTAGGTCTCGTTAGTAGTTAAAATAACAGAAATTTATAACAAGTTACAATGCGAGTTATAGTTTTGAAATATTTCTGTTATGTGTTTCTGATCGGGAATTAGTTGAATAAAGATGGCAGACGCTGCTCTAACCAATGACTACAAATGGGTAGGATGATAATAGCAACAGGGTGAAAATAGGCTCATTACTCTGATTCGTTTTCCTTTCGAAAATGTACGATATTTTGAGCTCTAGCGGAACGAGCAGTCAAACTGGAAAATAAGCTATGGTAAACAAATGATTATAACAATGCAAAAGGGTTAGCGTGGGAAACGGTCCATTATGTGTGAGCTATGGAGAGCTAGCAGAAGATTATTTCCAGCCGGACTGATCCATTACTGGACACAACATGCAGGGGTAATTTTTTTTTATTCAACATAAGCTTGACCGTAGATTTTACGAGTTACACGCGTAGTAAAAGAAGGCATTTGATGCGGGTGAAAATGGGATTTTCGCACTAAAAAGTCTTGCCGGCTGTAACGGAAAGGTCGATGAGTGATCTCTGTTTGTTATACATAAAAAACAGAGATAACTACGTGTTTGCCCGATCAGAAGAGCATAACAAAACAATAATACAATCACACCTATGGTTGATATTTGTAACAACGTTCACACATTCAGATAACGGAATTGAAAGTGGACTGTGGACAGTTTTCTATAGTATCAATATTATAACATAATCAGTTATGAAAAGAATCAATTTACGAAAAAAGTAGCAATTGAAAAAACTTAAAAGACTGTAACCGTTGATTATTTGTTACTAGGTCACTGTCATTAGATGATTGTAAATATAACAGCTTCTATCTAATCTCTTCCAAAGGTTGCAAAAAAGTATATACTTTTGGAACAAATTAATTGTAGCTCATTTAGTTTTAATTTTGATAAAACCATATCAAATTTTGTTGCAATTTGTTTTATTGCTAGTCAGTTTTTTTTTCTTTTATTTTTTTCTATTTTAACAACTAAAAAGCTAGATTTAAAACAGGTTGTTACAAAGTATTTTTAGAACAAATAACTTCAGTTGTTATAATTTAGTAATGCCCTTCTGATCGGAAATTGACGCTAAATTCCAAAACAGAAACACAATTTATGTTTCTTATCAAATGACTGGTCAAACATGATGTCTTTTTAGACTACACTCAAGAAATAAATCACTTTAATTTTACGTGATTATTCACTTAAAACATATGTTTCGCTTTTTAACATACATAATGTGATTGCTATAAATTACATTTGGCAGTCTTCAAGAGGTTATGTGAATAGCACATAATCTTTAAATGACGCCAATAATTGAGCTGTCGTGAATTTCATGTGCGAAAAAATCAACCGTGAATATGGTCGAAAACTTGCTGGTTGGTGTTGTATTTGCTTAATTATATGTTTTCAACGTAAGTTTTCCATTAATTTATTGTGATGATGGATAAATTTCATTTTTCTTTTCTCTAATTTCAGGGATCGAGGGATGTATAAGCAAATTTTCGGTCAACAAGCTCCTGGATAAAATTTGCAATTTCCGTTCCCAAGTATGTGAAAAACACGTAACTTTGATCTAACGATAACTATTATCTGATGCCTTAGATACTGATTTATCGGTCCATCCTATTAAATGTACGTGAAAAGTGCGGTGGACGAGATTCATGTATGTTTTCACGTGAAAGTAACGTGATTTATTTTTTGAGTGTAGAAGTTCCGATGAGACACAATCAAGCCGGCGCTATTCTATTTCGACAATAAGTTAGTGTCGGTTTCTGATGAAACGAAGTCGAAACGCACCCATGAATTTATTGAGTTGGGATTTGTGCCCTTCACGTTCTAAGAGTGGATTCACCAAAAAAACGCCTTTGGGAGAGAGATTGATTAGTTAAGCTCAGCCGGAAATGAACTGTAATTCTGGCTGGTTCTAGTTAGAACCGGTTGTATCACTGGAGCCGGAACACGAACTGGAACCAGCCAGAATTCCAGTTCAATTCCGCCTGAACTTTACTTGGTGGTGTTTTTCCTGCTTAGGGGAGCATATAGCATAGCATTGCACTAATCTCGCGATAATTTTACAAATCAACACATAATTCAACAGACAGCGACGCCACATGCTTTGTGGAATGTCTGTAGAAGAATAATAATATTGCTTTGAAAGTCAGTAGATGGATGTATAAATCATAGTTATATTAGAATATAGATTTAAAATTCCACCTCAAGGGGAAATTCCAGAGAAACCGGTTTTGGCTAACCGCAGTTCAGTTAAACTATTAAAGTTCATTGCTTTTGTGTTGTACCATAACGTTAGACAGTACTGTAACATATTGTAAAATTACTGATCTATTCCTGTAAAAATCATGGTTTGTATATACAGTGAAGACCCGATTTTATCAGCACCCGATTTTATCAGCCCCCGATTGCATCTACCCCCGATTTTATGAGCTTTTCGACCCGATTTTATCAGATTCATATGAAAATTTATAGTTGGTAGTTTAATGGGTTCTTGCAGACGAACCAAGATGAATTCGAATAAATCCTTTCTTGAGCATATTTTTCTTATCTTAGAGATCCGAAATATGCAAAAAAAATCATTTTCTTTAAATTTTGCGCTGTCAGACGCCCTTAGGATAAGTTTAAGCTAAATAATCAGGAAAAATTATGAGGCTAACTCTAGGGACTAAAGAAGAATATTTTTAAGAGTTTCTTAAAAAGAAAGAAAAATATATGTCCCGATTTTATCAATGTCTCCGTTTTATCAGCCTAAAATTCACCAAGGGGCTGATAAAAACGGGTCTTCACTGTATTTCTATTCGGGTTGGTGAGTAGCGAGTAATCAGGTAAAACTATGTCTCCTACGTAGAGTTTCAAATATTCAAATTAATTGAATGAAAATCTTAAGCCGCTTTAATTTTCAATATTCAGTGACGCAACTACAAACGTCAAACAAATATACTACCTATACATTCAATGCAGGTTCTCATTCGTCTCTGATTATTGCACGAAGCGCACGTACCGTAACGAAACAAACACATCAAAGTAGGCCTTTACCTATATTTGAAAACATTTACCTGGATAATTATTGTACGATATACAAACGAATATTTTTTCTATCTTTTACGAGTCACATCGGGTTCATTTTCAGCCGTAAAAAAGAGCTTCGATTATTTTTAAATCTGCTCCTACGGATCAATATTTTATGATTATTATATATTCACTATGCGAATTTTGCAATAAAAATCATTGTATTGGAAAATAAGGTACATTTTTCGGGACTGTTTCGGTTAATCAGGGACGTTTGGTCACTTTTAATCAACTTCACTCTATTCACTGAAAAAACCAAGAACGAGCACAGTCGCGTCCAGCTGATTTTCGGCAGTGCTGCTACTTTTATCCAAAAAAAATCGGCTTCAAAGTCTGTCAAAATAGAAGGGCTAGTTCCGCAATGGAATGTAATACTAAGGCGTTGCTTTGGTTTTCAATACAAAAAACCGATCATAAAAACTGTTCTTGACGTACTAGAGCTGAGAGTTCAAAGACCGGTCGTAATCACCGGCGGCTTTATCGCTTTATCGCAGTGAAATGTCAAACACTATCGGGGATGATGTCGACGCGTATGCAAATGTTGACAGAATATGTAGTGACAGATAATATATGTATCTCCAGCTACGAACTTGGAGAGAGGAGCAGCAACTGTGTGCCTAGTTCAACGGGATGTTGGTTTCTAGATTAAATCCGACACCGAGCAGATTCGTCGGGGGTATCCTGTCCTAATAGATTAACCAAGCTGGAGCTAACCAAAAATCAGAATGCGTTTTGCGATTTAGTTGAAAAAAAAATCATGTTAAAATACCCCCTTTTCATCCGACAAAAGGGACTTAATTTTATACTGTCGAAACACAAAAGCCACGTAGACATATTCACTTTAATCAATTCTGAAACAGTTATAAATTACTCCTTTGACGATGGATATTCCCTATACACCGAAGAAAATAATTAATCAATCATGCTACAACGCATGTCGCATCGCACGCTGCAATTTGCTGCCAAGTGCACCCGATTGTACGCACTTTTGTTTAGCTCGTACAATGAAATTCAAAGCGTCGTCATCCATATTAATTATATCTGCCCAATATTCATCCAGATATTTAGTCCAGAAACGTCACATTGCCTCGTTTCCGTTGCCTTTGTTTTCTTCACAAAAGGGAATGATTTCGGTTTCGCTGCAGAGTGACGAGCGCAGAACTGGCCAAAAATCATATTTCGAAGCTGTACTCTCATAATTCACGGCAACATGAACACGAAGCCATAAATTAAGACCCATCGGGCTGTTGTGTTGTAGTGATTGGGAGCAAAATTCCGCAAGCAGCGAATTCATTCAGTAGCGAAAACGTTTTCACGTACCAGTAGCGTAATCAAGGAAGGGGATTCGGAAGTCCAAAACCCTTCACTCAAACCAGAATGATTTAGTGTGCAGAAAAACAACTTTATTTAAGTAAGCAAATTAGACAAAATCGAAAAAATCGACTAAATTAAATAACTCGAACCGCATGTGTGAGAAAAAAAGGTTTCCACCAAACTAAACTCACGAAGAACATCTTGAGACAGAAACTGCAAACAATCTTTAGATTATAAGATATTTTGAGATGTCCACAAACTATATATAATTTTGAAAAATTATGGATAAAATTAGTTCACCTACTCGTTTGAATCAGACCAAAAGCTAAAAATCTCTTCGCTTGCACAACACATGAACGCATTCTAACTACGACACTTTGTTACTTATACACTGTAGAAACAGTTAAGTCCTGCTGCTCCCCTACAATGGCAAAATCCTATTTCGCTTGACTTGGAGCAAACTCACTTTCGTCCTATAGTGGGCAATGTGGAACAATTATAAAGGTGAACATGCAATTTAAACTTTCGAAAGAGTTCCATGTACAGCTCCAACTCATACGTAACGCTGTTCTGAAAACGTTCCGTTTTTTACCAGAGACAGAATACTTCATTGTAAAGAACAACATGGAATTTACCTTCGAATCTGACAACGTAAAAACAAAGATCCTAAATGATTCCAAAATCTGAATACGTCTTCACGATTTATATCGCACACTAAATCAGAGGCAATTGAAAATCTTATCACAGTATGGAAAAGGATTAGGATATAAGGATCTGTAGCTTTACCATTTGCGAAGTTAAAAAGATTGCAACAAGTTCTTCAATATCAGCAACCAGCGCTATTAACATAGAAGCCTGAGTAGAATGAACCCGTTAGAACAAAGACGAATAAACGAATACGACCGTATACGTATAGCAAAATTACAGCAGCGATACACGTGAACGATAGCACATAAGCGTCTGCATGCTTGAACCTGTTGCAGTGGACAACACTAAAAATGTTTTACCGCGTAGAAAAAGGATCGTATAACGCAGCCGTCTGTCTATGCCAAGGGACATGTTGGTGAACTCGAGTGATTCGTAGTTATGCTGCCTAAGCTCGACCCTCATCAGCAGAGGACAAAAGTTAAGCCCGTAAGATATTAAGCCTGTTCTAATGACCCTGTCACTTGAGTACTATGGCTCTAATTTTCATAACTTTCCCTACCCAGTAATCTCTAGCTAATTGAATGTCATTAAAATGTAAAAAAAGTATTCATAAATTATTTCTAGATATATTTGGTTTACTATTAAAATTCAGTCCTTAAATTTGATTCGTTTAAAAAAAAGTATAGAAAAAAACATCTACATCCACCCATTCCTAAATCAAGTTTCTAACTACGCAACTACCTTCTAGATACAGAAATATGCGATTTTAATCAATTTTCGGCTCACCATTTCCATCCTGTTGGTACCCTAGAGAGGTTGCTTACCTGAAACGGGATAAGAAGAAAGATAGCGTTTGTATTAAAACACGTACTTGTTGATTTAGGGGTTGGGATTGATCTTTGCCTTTATTTATTATGAAATGCTTTGATTAGCTACTTGGAAAGCGTTTCGCTCGATTGGGTTGTTGAACGATGAGTTTTTCTCATTTGGAAAACGCTGAATCATCTATGTTTAGCGCGTTTGTGTTTTATATGTGCCATGATTATGCAAGTGCATGTGGAAGGATTTCGTAGATATGTGTGATGTAAGGGTATATAAATGTCTAGAATTTTTTTTCTAGACTACAAAGTACATTTGAGGGGCATGTATACCTTATCTAACTCATTACTAGACGATTCAATTCCAAATAAAGAAAAAAAATGACTTAAATCACTGAATTTCTCGTTGGAGCGTTTTTTTAATGCGGTTATAGAAGTTTCGACCTGAACGGCGCTCGATTCATTTGCCACCCTCTCGCATGATATCAAGATTGGCACATGTTTTAGCGTTCATCCTTTTAGATATGCACAGTAAGCCCGTAATATTGTGAATATTCCTTTTTTATCAGCCCCTTGGTGAATTTTAGGCTGTCAAAACGGGGACCTTGACAAAATCGAGATATATTTTTTCTTTCTTTTAATAAAACGAAGGTGTTAAAATATTCGGCGTCGTTAGTTCATAGACATAGTCTCATAACCCTTTCTGGTTATTTAGTACAAATTTCCTTCAAGGGGTCTTACAGTCAGTGATGCCAAAGGTACTGGTAAACTACATTTTTTCGGTATATTTACATTTGCACAAGCCGTACAGCCCGCTACAGTGACGCATCACTACAGCTCTTGCCAGAACGGTAGCCAAACCGAGTACATTTTCCCGTACAACAGTAGAATACATTTTTGTTTTGCTGCTGTACTCCTGTACTGCTCGGTGAGAGTGTGGCGTAGTAAAGTTTGTTCTCTCGCTTTGTACACTTTTCTCTGCATAGTCAAAGGGAGAGGCCCGCACACGAAAGCGATGATGCCGGTCGTGGTGTAAACGAAAGGCATTTATTACCGTCGTTTGTGATTGAAAATATTGAATAGATTAAAAATATTAAAAAGTGTAAAATAAGGAAAAAGAAGCTGTACCGCTCGCGGCTGGTGGCTGTACTGGGGGCAGTATTTCTTTGTCATGTTACTGCTTTGCTTACAGACTGCCGTACAGCGCTGGGCGTCGTGCAATAGCGAACGACAGCAGCGTCAAAAGAGAAATGAGAATGTAGGCAGAAAAATTACAGCCGTAGAAAAGATAGGCATTTTGCATCCTTGCTTACAGTGCAAAATTAAAAATTTTTTTTTTCCATATTTTGTATCGCTTAGATAAGAAAAATATGCTCAAGAAAGGAATTGCTCTAATTAGCCAAGGTTCGTCTGGTAGAGCCCATCGGACGGATTTTCATGTGAGGCTGACAAAATCGGATAAAAAAGCTGACACAATCGGGGGTCGACAAAATCGGAAGCTGATAAAATCGGGTCTATACTATATAATTGAAAATAAAACGATTTTGAATTTTTCAATTTATTACCTTGAAATTAACTGTGCGACTTATTTCTTCGCTGCTACTGCTACTAGCCTAACAGGTCGTCAAACGGCGAGATACCATAATTCTAACAAGTCTCCTATCTCATGCCTCCATGCGAGTCTAAGCCTATTGAAGGCATTTGATCCATAGACTGGCGACGAGCGGAAGGAAAGGAATCGGAAATTATTCCAATTTTCAAAAATGCTTCACAAATTGAATTTGGAGTTATGACATCGGAATAAATCCAGATTGCAGTGGAGTACCAACATTTGACCATTTTAAGTTTTTCCTAAATATGTATTTTCAAAATAACGCTAGAATTTCAAATTTTTAGACAAGCATTTGTTGGGAATGACCTTCGTACTCAATAATTGCACTTCATCAAGTGTCCGCATGTGTTCTGTCTTCAAATATAATTGCGTTCCTCATAGATTTGATGTTTTTGATGTGCCGCATGCCACGATTATCAAAAAATGTCATTGGACCCCTGTGTCCGGAACTGGTCATCGCTTACCACTCATCTACCAGCGCAGTCTTTGATCAAAATTTTGTTAAACAAGAATGCATAAAAATTGAATTTTTTATTGAAAAAGCATTTTATTCATAAATTTATTCAGTATAAAATACAGAAAAATATTAAATTAAGCCTTCGGTTAAGCGTCTTTCAACTACAGCCAACAATTTCTATACAGCTACCTCGTCCACTTTGTTCGCCACATCCAGTTTACTTAAACAGTTATGGGTTTTCTTCAGGCTCCGCTTGACGATGAACTGATAGTCCTCGATTGCCCTAGTGTGTAGAGAGGGTGCATGGAGTCAAACTCCAGCCAAAATAGCATAGAACGATCGTTTTACTTCACGAAAGGTAGTAACCGTTTTTTGATACACCCTTTAACGTAAATTTCCTGGTTGAAGTTCTCGGTTGCCAAACATCTTTAAAATGAGAAACGTCGAGATTTTATGTTATCACGAAAAAAGATTTTATGTTATCACGAAAAAAACAACAAAACCTATAAAAGTTATAGAAATAAAACCGTATTTTCACCCTAATGCTTACATTTGGATTTCTCGTGCAATGTAAAGTATAAAAGCTAGAGCTTGCATGTCTTCAATAAATTTGTCTAAAATGTGTTGCTTTCAGGCATTGCATTTATCGCTCATATGAGTAAATGCGTCCGGATAATTTGCTACCGCGATAATAAAAACTCACAGTTTCACACGAAAAGTTATTGACACTCACACAACTTCTTCGGATAAATTCAACGTGTTATTTCTCCGAATAAATAAAACCGCCGGAGAATGAGCGAATGAGTTTATCACGGTACACTTTTTGCGTTCGCTGCCTTGCTGTCGCTATTCCAAAATAGGTAAAATAAGTCCATCGTACTTCTTTGCCGCATTTCTTTGCATTTAAGTGTATATTTTGACGCTTTTATTGATTTCCACTAAAATAAAATATTTTCACCTTCTCCGAAGAGAAGGAAAAAATCGAATAAATTTTATCCGGAAAATTATTCTCACGCTACTTGTGTAGACGAAGAATTTTGCGACTCATCTTATTTCGGAAAAATTGGACATCGGATAAGGTACCATTCATAAATTACATAACGCGAAAATTGCCCAAAATTGACTCTTCCATTCCCCCATGTAACAAATTGTTACAAATTTCTCTATCCCCTCCCTGCCCTATTAGGTAACAAATTCTTCGAATTTTTTTTTGTTCAGTAAAAACATGTTACGTAACGATCTAGCTTACATCCCCTCCCCCATATGTCACCACATGTCAACTTCTCGTACCCCCTCCTCCCCTATACGCGTTACGTACTGTATGAATGGTCCCTAAGCTTCTTCTCGCCGGAGTGAGAGAGAATTACAATGCTTGGTTGTTGTACAATTTCATTGAAGACAGTCAAGCTCTATCTTGAATTTTAAAAAGTTCAATTTTAAATATTGCTAAAATTAGAACCACGATAGCTTTTGTTTAAACAAAAACAAGGGCTTTGCAAAGTACAAGAACTTTGCCGAACATATTGTAAAGCTAAGTCATTTAATTTTAGCAAAAAGCTAAAATTCCTGCTAAATTCACATTCTGGACCACTGTGCAATAAAAAAGATGAAAATTCAAAGTTTGTAAAAAAATTTGAATGAATTTAAACATGAAACATATTAAATAAATGAAACAATCAAATTAGACGAAGGAAATGAAAAAGGAAATTAAACTAAAATTGAAGCGATATGAAAATGTTGCAAGATGGCGAAAATAATGAAAAACGGGTAAACGACAAAATGAAAAATAAAATTCAAATGAAACGATGAATAAAACATGAAAAGATGAAATAAATGGGACAACTGTAAGAAAATTTGATTTTTTTTTCAAAAAACAAATGTTTTGAAAAAATAGAAAGAAAAATATGAAGTAATACATAAAAAACAAAATGTAAAACAAAAATGCACGGAAAAAATAGAAAGACTGAAAATACTGGAACAAATGGAAAAAAGAAACAACAAAAATGTAACAAATAAAAATATGAAGCAATAGAAAAAGAGAAAAATTGAAATCAATAGAAACTCTTGATTATATGAAGAATATGAAATTTCTCCGACGAAATGTCAAAAAATGGGAAAAATTAGTTAAATTGAGAAAGTTAGTTAAAGTTGAAAAAATACTTTCTGATTCTCGTATTTATTTAATACACTTTTTAAGTGAACACGAGAAATTAATATGAATCGTTTTCTTCGTGGATTTCATGTTCATTTTCAAATTAATTGTTATTGAAATATTATTTGTCAGAATCATTCCTTTTGTTCAAATTCCGAGCCCCTTCCACAATTTCGGTCCCGTCGTCCCTCCCCTCTCGGCGGCCCTGAGTGTCCGTATGCCTTTGCATATGATTGCATTATAGTGAAGACCCGATTTTATCAACCTCAGATTTTATCAGCCTCCGATTTTATCTACTCCCGATTTTATCAGCTTTTTGACTCGATTTTATCAGCTTCGTATGAAAATTGATAGTTGATAGTTTGATGGGCTCTAGCAGGCGAACCAACTTGAATTCGAGTAAATCCTTTCTTGAGCATACTTTACTTATCTTGGAAATCCGAAATTTGCAAAAAAATTAAATTTTTGTATGAATTTTGCACTGTTAGACCTCCTTAAGGGAAATTTGAACAAAATAATCAGAAAGGGTTATGAGGCTATATCTAGGAACTAAAGAAGAATACTTTAAAATCTTCGGTTTCTTAAAAAGAAAGAAAAATATATGTCCCGATTTTATCAATGTCCCTGTTTTATCAGCCTAAAATTCACCAAGGGTCTGATAAAAACGGGTTTTCACTGTATTCGTAGATCTTCGAGTTTTCTATACTATTTTGACGATGCTCTATCATTTATTTTAGAATATTCAAAAATTTTGAGTATTAATTAGAATTTTATGCGAAAATCTGAGTAAATTTTTGTACTTGTACAATTCCAGTGATGATATAATTGTGATACACAATGTGCACATTGAATAAAATGGGACCAACAATGTTTTGTACGCTAAAACGTAACTAGGTATGTATGTATGGGTTAATATACTTTTTGCGCCGTTTCATTACGTACTACTATTTCCAATTGTAGAGAAACTCGCGAAGAATGCAAGTATTTCTGTAATGAACTAGTGTATAAACAATAAAACATGCAAATAAAAATGGACCGTTGCATAAATTTGTCTGGAATGTGGAACCAATACTGATTTTACGACGGGGGTCGATAAACTTTTTTACTTCCTGTATATAGGTGGCATTTCCTTGCATGGCAGTAAGTGATAGTCATTTTTCTGTACGCCTTCTTCATAAAAGTATATCCATTTTAAGTATTAAGTTTTTTTCGTGTATCTAGTAAACAATTTCACTGCACGCCTTTTCGGTAAAAAATGAGTAACATAGCAAGCATATTGCTTTGGGCATCCGAAATTTTCAACGAACGCCATCCCAGACAATCGATTCCAATCAATTGACTCGATTAAGAAGAATGTCATTCTCTTTCCCCCAGGCAATGCTTAATGATTCGCGATCCGATGCAATTATCGAAATCATTTCATCCGTACAATACAATGCGATCGAAACATTTTCCAGCTGGTCAACCGTATTCAATAATTAAATGTTTTAACTCAATTTCTAACCATTAAAGAGAAAAACCATTGCATCTGTCTCCATACATGACGACGACCCTTCGGCCTTCTGCACTCGATGTAATTGCAATACGGCCTTCGGGATTGAAGTACAATCGATGTAGCCCATATATTGATTGAATACCCACAGGCTCTGGTGGTGGCACTTCAATGCATTGCAGTGATATGTGGTCCATTAATGTTTATGGGATAGCAGCTCACGTACAATTCTGTGTATGTATGTATGTACCAGTATTCATGTTAGGCTGAAAGTGCAGGAAAGGAAGAAAATTGCAATTTCCTTGCATAGCGTCAACAACATCAACGAGAAGTCTAGCAATACACGGCTCCACGAACCTGCAGAATCTGTCAGCTAATGCAACTCAATGACCAATATGCTAGAAGCTGATGCCGGGGAAGAATAAATTAAAAGTATCAGAATGGTGATGGTAGTCTATTCCTGTCAGCAGGTGGCATCACTTTAACGCAACAGCGGTAATTGCAAAACCTGTTACCGGTAGATTTCTAAATTGGCACTAGTTTCCTAGACCTAAATACTACACCACTAAACAGGAAGAGCACTAAATTGATGATGGAGTAGTTGGCCGGATTTACGCGTTTTGGATTAACTTAACTGGCATTTTGGTGTAGGAGGAACCAACTGACTGGTTATAATTTCAGTGAGTAGTGTTGTTTATTGTTTGACTTATATGATTACTTGTTGACTTTCGCATATTTTTCTTTGTTGCAAGCTTGAAAACAACATTTTCAGAACCAAACATTCAGCAGAATCATATTAGTATGATTGTCCAATCAATACAAGTAGCTGTTACGCTACTGTGAACTTGTGTAGAATATTGCACTGGCATAAACATTTATTTTTCCCGGCACAACGCACATTGAGCACAGCATATGCCATAAATATGCATATTTTTGCCTTTTCATTACATAATAGCCATGAAGCCCCTGTAACTTAGTGTCCAACCGATTGCAGTTATACATACTGCACTTAACAGATTATTTGGGGCTCATTAAAATAAATGGCTTTGCCGCAATGTCCTGCTTGTGTTTTCAGATGGATTAGTTTTACGCATTGTTATAAAAAAGCATGATCTCACTTACATTGGTCAATCCTTATATCCTTATTATTAAAAACTAGCGGTTTTGAGAATAAAATGAGACAAAGTAATCGCACTGCAGTATACCTTCTACTTCTATCTCGAGAACAAAAGAAAAAACATTTATTCCTACCATCATGAGTAAAGTTGACGAAGAAGCTTTACTTCGACCCAACGCCAACGCAGCGTTAGTTGATATTAAACTCTAGTAACAATTAAGGTTTTATGGTACTCTGGAAGCCTTCCTAAAAACTTAGATTGCACTTGTAATGTGCTATAAAACTAGAAATGCTACTTGGGAACTTTGTGCTATACGACCGAATTTTCGTGGAATACCTTCTGAAGGTGAAAATGGAGCTTTGACTTAAGGAAGTAGCCTATCTTCAGTATCATGGTCTCTGCAATGCAGTACTGATATCATTCAACATAATAGCGCAAGTTGTATGTTTCATTTTGCAGAACAACTGAAAATACGCGAACATTAGAAGCTTAAGCTCCTTAAGCAACTATATGATTTACATGAAAAAACAACACAAAAAATAGATAAATAGTCGGTGATGACTGAACTGATTTTTACAAACTAAGTCTCAAAGCCATGGTATAATAACCCCAAAAACTGCTATTAAATTGGGTAAGGATCGGGCTTATGGTTCCGGAAATACGGACTGAATAGTACGATCACACATGGAACTGCTATACAAGCAGAAACTGCAATTTTACTCAACGGTATTCGTCTTTTTTGGTGCCAAATGTCTTCAAAGTGCACGAAACGATTTGATATCTCGAAAATAACTGCGTAGTAGTACGTAATGAACTGCGGAGAGATTTGTCCGAGGCCTGGGTAGACTTGATTAAGAGAGTTTTGAAAAATCAGAACAAAAAATATTGACGTAAAACATACTGTAATTCTTTTTTCATGTAATCAAGATCCTTCGGTAGCATATTATTGCATTTCATAATTTTCGGCTGTTTTGAATGCATTTCCTTTTATGGATTAACTGTATTGTTCATACGAAATCAGTCATATTGTTGCTAACTTTGTTTACGAGTACTAAAAGATATAGACTGATGTTTGATGTGGGACTTTTTTGTGACGTGATTAACATTAACATATCAGATTCTTTTAACTTTCTTCAGCTTATTGCCACTTGGTCAAGTCTCGCCAACATCAGATTAAAGAAATAGTTGTTTGATTTCGACCTAGAGTTGAAATTTTGATTCCATACATTCAAATAAGTGTGCGTGTACTCGTTGCCTTTTTTATGTTATTCATGTCCACAGCTAACTCACTCCAGCATCTATTTAGGATAATCGTGCTTCATTAGTTCGATGCAGCGTATTCATTCAGTTATTTTCTGTTCAAATTCAATTGTAGTTTCAAACAGAATTTTGTTTCTGTGCTGGCTCTGAGTTGGATTAAATACATCAGACATGGATTACGTAGTTTATTTATGCTCTAAAATTTAAAAGATGTCATATTCTGCCTTCACATGTAAAAATAAATACTTTTGTTTGTGAATTAATTTATATTTCCTCTGAACTTAAGACATTCGATTCTCTGTGAGACATTAGTAAGTTTGGAAGTGAATTAATGAAAGAGGCGTTGAAACTGAATGATGGCTTCGGTAAACGCTCGCAGAAATAGGCAACTTAAAAAAATATTCTGTTCTAAGTGTTGTAATTTAATTATGCATTCCCCTAAGTCGCTCAATAACAGATTTTTTTTTAAAGAATCGCGACTTTCTAAAAATGATTCTTAGCTCATTCACTCTTTTTCAAGAGTCGAACCTTTTGATCGATTCGCGATTCACTCGCCAATCTCTAGTGTACACTAGTTTTCAACATTTTTGTGTGTTGCATTTGATCATATGTACATCTTATACTAGGTCACTTGAAAAGTTCAAAAACACTGTAACACCGTGTTTTTAATTAACAACATCAACCCGAATGTACAATGATCCAAGAGCGGATGGTTTTTGCGAAGCAATCGTTAAAACCTCAAATTACCGTATTTGCAATCAACCTCTAAGTTTACTGATTGCTGACTAGCCTATAGTGGTCATTTAGCAACAGAAGCTAGCATCTATCAACAGAATACTACGTAATCAATAGTAATTATCCCAAACGCAGCGTGTTCAGATGCAGCTTGTACCATATACCTTCTGCTAACTAATGGATCATTACAGAAGCTGGGCTATACCTTCATACTTGTATCAAGTTCATCCGTGCTCTATCGCACATGCATCTTAATTAAGTGCACTCCAATGGTTTGCAGTGCTCGTTTTTCCTCACTATGTTCCATCACTTCTTTGCTGTATGTGATGAACTGATGTGAACAAGAGGGATGTTCGACTGACATAATATCATTTAGCATAATGCCGTGGAACCCAGTTGGTCACTATAGGATTATCGTAACTGAAGTGCTTGAATGTGTAGCGGAAAAAAATTAACATGTACATAGTTGAGGACATCTTTGATGAATAGCAAACTATGCCATAAATTTGAATGTAATAAAATGTATATTTGTGTGGCTGAATCAAGCGAGTTGGACTTATGTAAAAATCCTACCTGTCTTGTAAAAGACATCTAAAGTTAAATAATTTTTCTAAGGCTTTAAAATCGACAAATTGAAGAGATATCTGTTTGCGCTGATGGTGCTGCAGCGGTTGATACAATCTTTATCAAATAAGAATCAAAATAAATTCTATTTATTTAGACAGAAAGTATTAATTTTGTTCAGGAATCTGTTTTTTGAATATTTTTGGAGATGTGGAGATTTTTTTGGTATACCACTGCCAAAATATTTAAGAAGGTGTTTTTTCAATGATTTTTCCCTATTTAATGCACAGACTGACTGACTCAAAGGACAAATTTAGCAGCAATTTAAACTTTTTACTAAAAATAAATATTTTCGACACCTTCGAGATTTTTTTTATAATAGAATGATCTTCTGTGTTTCGAATTCATCTCGTCAGTAACTAGCACCAACTGGGTGTTTAGTTAGAAAATGTATTTAAACTAGTACTAAAATTAGCACTAGTTAGACACAAATAAATCTAAACAGTTCACACGACATATGTGAACCGATTTTTATGGAAAATTGCAATGTGACTGCAATAATCAATTTGTAAATCCGGAACCAAAAGTCAGATCTGAATGAAATTCTATAGCGGTGACCGGGTGTATTGTTTCGGTCATTTGATATCAAGTTTGTAAAAATCGGTAAAAGAATTCGCATGAGACATAGATATTTATACTAGGTCACGTGAAAAGCACTTAGGAACTGACAAGTTCCCTGGGGACATCATGAACCCTCATTGGTGACCTTTCCCGATCAGAACGACATAACAGAAAGCTATCAAATTTATATCTCATGTTGATATTTATTACTCACTGTGTTATTTTTGTGATATCCCTATCAGCAAGGCTAGGGTTCGTCGCGGTTGCGGTATTTACCGCAACCGCGCGGTATTTACCGCACCCGCACCGCAAAAACTGCGGTGCGGTAAGACACTTTTTCTTGCGGATGCGGTGCGGGAAATGAGCATTTACCGCGCGGTATTACCGCAACCGCACTTAAAAAAATAATTGATAAGTCTGCAGTCTGCATTAAAAAGTGAATTAAAACTTTGACTTTTATCATTTAAGAACGGAAATAGGGAAACATAATAAACATTTGATTGCTCTAATTTCCATGGACTTGACAATGTTTGAAAAATAAATCCGAATAAAATCTGTATTCGACCTATCGCTACTTAATTTTTTACATTTTGTTTATTCTAATATGATAAAACAACCTGTTACTATTAAATAAAATCTATAAGCTGTGTCCAATATAATTTGGCATCAGCATTTTTACGACATATTTTGAACACTTTTGAAAATTTACAAGCGAATCTTTTCAAATATATAAAATGCACAATACAATCATTGAAAAACAATTGAATTGCACTGCTAAATCCAATTTAAAAATGCATCATTTCTCCCGTTTCCACTTGACAATCGTGGAATTATGAATCGTTTACGATGACATTTTCTCAACTCAATTTTGATTAAATTGGAGAACTTTTGATTAATTTGGAGAACTTAAAAGTTTTCCTATTGATTGCTGCTGAAGAACGTTTTTGTATGTATAATGATGAAGTACATGTAGGGTTCGCAGTACCGACCCTTTTTGTCGATAACCGGTACTACGGTACTGAAGCCCTTTTTTAAATTCGAAAAGAGCTTCAAAATGAAATTGAATGCTGAAACTGATGACCTTATTCTCAGATGATTGACTTGTGCTGATCAAAAAACATGTTTATTGTTTTTAATTGATTCGGAATGGCATGCCTCATTTCAGCAGAAAATATTTTTCGTATGCGGCACCTTCTTTTATTTCGAAATCAATAACTGCTAAGCGGTGCGACTTTTATCGACTTTAACAGATGGTAAAAGTAAGAAACACTATTAATAACAGTAAATCAAAGCGAGAATGGCAGTAAATCCGAGCAGGTTGCTCGCTTTTCCTCTCTTGATTTGCTGTAAATTGGTTTCGACCTGCATACCAAGGCTCTTTGCTTTCCTGTAAACTATGGAGTTTTGCTGAATTTTCCTATCACTAATAATCACAAATCGCCCCATTTGGAGTAGCTCACCAAGTCTAAAATTGTTAGCTGCTAAATCGCTGTTCTTTATTTTATAAATAAAGGTTTAAGAGCAAACCAAAGACATGATTTAGACTATAGTCTTATTACGTGCCACCCAGTAAAAAATGGAAACCAATCAAAATGTCGCTAATAAAAAAAAATCATAGCAAATTTTTACGTCTCTTACGCTAGATTTGAAGATTATGAAATTTAGTACAAGATCGTTAAAATTTAATAATAACAAAATAAAGAATTTAAACATTCCGTTCAGTACAACGGGAGCTAGTAATGTTTTACTTATAGAAGGTAATTAATATAATTAAAAGTCATCTTGCAGACCGATATTTTGAAACATGTCCACCTAGAGAATCCACATATTTTTCATAAAAAAATTGTATGGTACCGAAAATACCGGTACTGGCTTTTCTTCAGTACCGGTATTACGGTACCAAAAATGGGTCGGTATTCCCGGGATTTTCGGTACTGGTATTACCGGTACCACAACCCTAAGTACAGCTACATTTCATATGACTTCAGTGCTATCCCGATCAGAAAGAAATAACAAAATTATTACAGACTGAGTAACTTTGTTATGATAACACGTTGTGTTATAGCTTTGGTCTCGTTAGTTGGTAAAATAACAGAAAACATAGCAGAAATGCTTTTAGTGTATATCAAAAATATGACAACCTGTGATAGGCTTCTATCAGAATTATAACAAAATTTGTTAGGTTCACCTACGGCCAATATAGCTTTTATTACCTATTGTATAGTATCAACGAATTTAGCGTGCATGTCTAAAAATAGAATAGAATAGAAAAATATAGCATACATAAAGGCGCTTTTCGTATGGAAGCAAAAAGCTTTATGTAGCAAAAGCTTTCTATAGATTTATCAAATGATTGCATACATGCTGGGTGATTGTTATTATGAATATATGACACGCTGATTGTTTTTTGTGGATATAGCGATTTGAACCTGGGTATTCTGAGTCTTACGGGGATGTTTCCTGCATGAACCAACGACGTTGCTTTCGACCGATGTTTAATGTTAGCATAATATTCTACGCATTCGTCAAGGGCAAAATGATTATAGATGCAGAAGATGTTTCCAGAACGCACCCATTGAACTTTGCCAAAGCCAAAGTACTGTTTGTTTTCCTTGTATAATACGCTTTGTTTTCATATAGTTTTGCTCACTACTACAGCTGCCTATATTATGATAGACTAAATAGCTTTATAATATCTTTTCAGATTAGGAAAGTGGGGCTATTTTTAGATTCTGAATAGTGCGCTTCCGTGCTTCTCTTGTACGTTAACATGATTTTTAGAAATAATGTCGATGCGATATGGAAACATTTAGCGGATAATTTACCTACATTATTTTACGGAGAATACGAAGAATGTATTTATGATTACAAGTAGATTCAAAGAAACAAATACCAAAGTTTTGAGGCTTGCATTTTCAGATTTCAAGTAAAGTCGCTTTCGGGGTTTTGTCATTTGCATTTTTAATATGGGGAAGATTAAGCAAACCAGTACAATTATCTCACATCTAATAAATTCGCAGAAATACAATTTTTTACAATAGTTCAATCTATCAACTACGAATATTATAACAGATAATCATAAAATTCGAGAAATTGTTGAGGATTCTTCGGTGTGACGAATTTTAGAATAACGTATGCGGAATGAAATTCGGACAACGCTTCCAGCATTAAAACAAAAATGCAACCCTGTGCAAGGCACCATACTAAACGTCATACTCTAGGCACACTTATTTTAAACATACAGTGTTAATTTCAACCCGCTAGGAGATACCATGTGACCAAAATGGCAGCGAACGCCTAATCTGGCACCTATTATGCCAAAAAGAAGTTTTGGCGCATTGGAGGATTATGGCATACTTTTTGTACAAAAGGCTGATAACCCTCCAAATGTACCACAACTGCGTCCAAATGAGGATTTGTGGAATAATTTGAAGCAGAGAGTATATGCCAATAATTTTCGACATAAAACTAACAAACATGATAGTCAAAATTAAGAAAGAAATTAACAATATGCCAACATCAATTTTTTCAACTCCTTTGCAAAAAGATCCTGCAAACTGCCATAAACCTTTTCGAATGGGCTCAAATTTTTTCTACATTAAGTTAATAAGCTGACAAATGTTTTCATATAGAGAGAACATTCAATAAAGAGTTTTCTACAAAAAAAATTGCCTTTTGGATTTTGTCCAAATTTTATTCTGCATACGTTATTTCATGTTTTCTAAAATACATTTTCTTTTCTAAATTTTATTTAGTTTTAAGGAGGAAATTATTCAATATTTTTACATTAAAGTTTTTAGCTATTTTAAGCACTATCTAAAACACACACATTTAAATTGTAACAGCAAACAATAATACCAGCTGGGATATGTATATATTCAGAGATTTCTAGACTATTTTGAAATATTGATAGCTTTATGCAGCATACTCACAAATATTAATCTTTCAACAATTTGAACAGGTTGCATTATTCGTTTTTTTACTTTCTTCATAATGAATCAAGTATCTTGATTATTACGAAAATTTGTTAGTTGGATGTTTTTTTTAAGACGAACAAAGCACCATCAAATACAACGGAAACATTAGTACATATGCGCATTCAAAGTAATTGTCAGTTCATTGTAAATGTCAAACTGTCTTAGGTGGAATGAAAAGATACAACAATCTCAAACTCAAACATTTTTATGTGGGGGTTTAAATAAAAAAAATTGCAATGCTTTGGTAATTCGGAGAACGCACAAAATCAGATACCCATAAACTGGACAAGTTTCGGTTGTTTATGAAAAACTCGCATAAATTGGAGAAATCGGACCGAAAATCCTCAAAATTCATAATGGTATTGTGGAAATCAGTACATATCAAACAGTTTTTTAAGTTCTGAAAATTCGTTTTCGCGATATGCACAATTAATTAAAATAAAATTATTTATATAATTATTTGACTAAACCATAACAAATAGTTTAAAATGATTTTTTATTTGAATCCGCGTATCTTTATTTCATCTGGAGTGCTTGATACTTCCTGCATCTTCTTTAAAATAAGTTTTATATGAAAATTATATTCTTTAGAATAGCTTGTTGATAACTTTGCGATTCTAAAACTTTTTAAATAAAGGCTTCAATATTGAAATCATAAGCCACATATTCGAAATAGCGTGTCAGAAAATAGGTAATCTCTTAATCAAAATGCAACCAAGTAAGTTAAACACCTTATTTTCAAGTTTTCCGACCACTTGCCTCTAAAACTTATCTATTCTCAAAATCGTGGAACTTTGAATATCCATGTGGAAAACGCAAATATAAGGAAATCAATAAAAACTTCGAAAATTTGCTTTAAAAGTTGAATAAATACGCATGAAACGAGGCTTCAGCGTATTCGCAAATAGACGGTCATTTGTGTAATATATCAATCGTTCACAGTTGATTGATTGATTGGTTTATTCGGGCTTTAACCAACTGGTCATTTTCCCGCTTTACAGTTTACAGTTAGTGTTCAAAGATAATTGTGAATAAATATGTAATATAGTATAACATCATCGTTATATGCGTACATTAAAATCATATTAGCAGTTCAATGATATCACCAGAAGATATAATCTTGATATAAGTTTGCTTGCCTTGCTGATTGGGATATCACAAACATAACACAGTGAGTAATAAATATCAACATGAGATATAAATTTGATAGCTTTCTGTTATGTCGTTCTGATCGGGATGCTAAGATTTACCTTGTTTCGAAAGTATTTATCTCAAAATGTACGGAATTTTATTAATAAAACTTGCAAAGTGTCAACTTTTTTAATTTTTAATAAATGTTACATTCTGAGGAGTCCGTCAAAGTTAATGTACGTGTAAATAAGAGTAATATTTTATTATATTTGGCTACTCAAAAAAAAATTAATAATTTTTCAACACACTTTTCAAAAATACAGAATTTTACCGCATTTACCGCATTACCGCGCGGTGCGGTGCGGTAAATGCAGTGCGGTTGCGGTAAGCGGTGCGGTTTTATTATTTTGTTGCGGTTGCGGTGCGGACTATCCGTTTACCGCCCACATCCGCACCGCGACGAACCCTAAGCAAGGCAAACAAACTTATATCAAGATTATATCTTCTGGTGATATCATTGAACTGCTAATATGATTTTAATGTACGCATATAACGATGATGTTATAATATATTACATATTCTTTAACAATTATCTTTGAACGCTAACTGTAAACTGTAAAGCGGGCAAATGACCAGTCGGTTAAAGCCCCAATAAACAAATCAATCGATCAACTGTGAATGATTGTTATATTACACCGCTGAAGCCTCTTTTTATGCGTATTTATTCAACTTTTTAAAGCAAATTTTCGAAGTTTTTATTGATTTCCATATATTTGCGTTTTCCACATGGACATTTAAAGTTCCACGAGAAAAGATAAGTTTTAGATGCAAGAGGTCGGAAAACTTGAAAATAAGGTGTTTAACTTACTTGGTTGCATTTTGATTAAGAGATTACCTTTTTGTGAAACACTCGTCTGACACGCAATTTCGAACACATGGCATATGATTTCAATGTTGAAGCCTTTATTCAAAAAGTGTTGGAATCGCAAAGTTATCAACAAGCTATTCTAAAGAATATAATTTTCATTTAAAACTTATCAAGCACTCCAGATGAAATAAAGAAACGCGAATTCAAATAAAAAAGCATTTTTAAACTATTTTTTATGGTTTAGTCAAATGATTCTATGCGAAAACGAATTTTCAGAACATAAAAAACTGTTTGATATATACTGATTTCCACAATACCGTTATGAATTTTGAGGATCTTCGAGGATCTTCAGTCCGATTTTTCCAATTTATGCGGGTTTTTCATAAACAACCCAAACTTGTCCAGTTTGTGGGTATCTGATTTTGTGCGTTCTCCGAATTACCAAAGCATTGTAATTTCTTTTTTTTTCAGCCCCGCATAAAATGTTTAAGTTTGAGATTGTTGTATCTTTTCATTCCACCTAAGACAGTTTGACATTTACAATGAACTGACAATTACTTTGAATGCGCATTTGTACTAATGTTTCCGTTGTATTCGATGGTGCTTCGTTCGTCTTAAAAAACATCGAACTAACAAATTTTCGTAATAATCAAGATACTGGATTCATTTTGTAGAAAGTTAAAAAAGGAATAATGCGACCTGTTCAAATTGTTGAAAGATTAATATTTGTGAGTATGCTGCATAAAGCTATCAATATTTCAAAATGGCCTAGAAATCTCTGAATAAATACACATCCCAGCTGGTATTATTGTTTGCTGTTACAATTTCAATGTGTTTTAGATAGTGCTTGAAATAGCTGAAAACTTTAATGTAAAAATATTGAATAATTTCCTCCTTAAAACTAAATAAAATTTAGAAAAGAAAATGTATTTTAGAAAACATGAAATATTCTAAAATTCGTCACGCCGAAGAATCTCAACAATTTCTCGAATTTTATGATTACCTGTTATAATATTCGCAGTTGATAGATTGAACTATTATAAAAAATTGTATTTCTGAGATTTTATTAGATGTGAGATAATTGTGCTGGTTTGCTTAATCTTCCCCATTTTAAAAATGCCAATAACAAAACCCCAAAAGGACTTTACTTGAAATCGCAAAATGCAAGCCTCAAAACTTTGGTATTTGTTTCTTTGAATCTATTAGGAATCATAAGTAACATTTGTCGTATTCTCCGTAAACTAATGTAGGTAAATTATCCGCTAAATGTTATCATATCGCATCGACATTATTCCTAAAAATCGTGTAAATCATGTTAACGCACAAGAGAAGCACCGAAGCGCACTATTCAGAATCTAAAAATAGCCCCACTTTCCTAATCTGAAAAGATATTATAAAGCTATTCAGTCTATCGTAATATAGGCAGCTGTAGTAGTGAGCAAAACTGTATGAAAACAAAGCGTATTATACAAGGAAAACAAACAGTCCTTTGACTTTGGCAAAGTTCAATGTGTGCATTCTGGAAACATCTTGTGCATCTATAATCGTTTTGACCTTGACGAATGCGTAGAATATTATGCTAACATTAAACATCGGTCGAAAGCAACGTCGTTGGTTCATGCAGGAAACATACTCATAAAACTCAGAATACCCAGGTTCAAATCGCTATATCCACTAATAACAATCAGCGTGCATATATTCATAATAACAATTAGCCAGCATGTATGCAATCATTTGACAAAACTATAGAAAGCTTTTGCTACATGAAGCTTTTTGCTTCCAACCGAAAAGCGCCTTAATGTATGCTATATTTTTCTATTTTATTCTATTTTTAGACCTGCACGCTAAATTTGTTGATACTATACAATAGTAATAAAAGCTATATTGGCCGTGGCAGAACCTAACAAACTTTATTATAATTCTGATAGAAGCCTATCACAGGTTGTCATATTTTTGATATATACTAGAAGAATTTCTGTTATGTTTTCTGTTATTTTACCAACTAACGAGACCAAATTTATAACACAACTTGTTATCATAACAAAGTAACTCAGTCTGTAATAATTTTGTTATTTCTTTCTGATCGGGTTGTGGTCAAAGTTACTTTGATTGGTCATAGATCCACAAATCCAAGTAATGTTGCACCCATTTTAATATGCTTTGTATCATTTTGTCATGATGGCGGTACCAGTCTGTACAGGAATTTGCTGTGTGACCGTGCTTTTCAATCCGTAACAGCGAAGCTTAAGCAGATGTCCGAACAACTAAAAAATCAATAAGAGTTTATGAAAGCGTTATACCGTTCATTTGAAACTAAGTATGTACTATATTTATCGTCAGTGGCGATAAATTTTGGAAAAAATGTTTTTTCTCCACTTTGCGCGTTAAGAGTACAAAACCTATAACTAAATTTGCTATGTATTTGTGTTTCGACTTCGAATCCATCAGAATCCGACACTAACTTAGATGAAAGCACTAAGCTTAGCACTTGCGTGCACTGTCTGCGGAACAAATGATGCCGTTACTTTTATTCTTGCGTGGTGATCTTTCTAGACGACTGAGTCTCATCAACAAATGTGTTTATTCGGCCTAATACGGTAGCCATTGTTTTCAGAAGTCACCTTTTTTGTTGGAGACGAACCACTGCGACCAGTATTTAGATCTATTGTGGTAAGTCACCTTTATCCAGCTTGAGCACGTCAGGCACGCGGTGATCATAATTTTTTACAAATTCGCCGAGACGAAGAGATTTATTTCTCAGAACAATAATATACGTGCATGTTTGTGACAACGCTAAAATCAAGATCCCTATATATGGATAATGGAAATATTGAAGTCAAATTACATGATCTGGCTTCACTTATTTGCAAAGTGGGAATTAAAAGATTCATGACGTATTTCTGAGTAGTGGAATCTATTACGGAGAACACATAGAGAAACTACTTGCCAGGTATTTCCCAATCTTTCCTACTTTACCCTGCAGTTCAAAACAGAATGACGTTAAACATAAAACTCTTTATACATATCAAGGACAATCTAATATGTGTCAGTTCTGTGAACAAAGGGCACATTACGGACATTCTTGCCCAAAAACCGCTGAGGAAAGATTATCTGCAAAAAGAAATGCCAATGTTTTCACATGGATTTTCTAATTAAGTTACACACCAAAAAATCTGAATTTTATCGTTGACGTAATTTCAAACTTGCCACAATCTAACAAAGCGTAATTGTCGAAATGACAAAACATAACCGTGTTCTGATTTACTTTACATGAAAGATGAACTTTCCATACGCAGTGCCATAAAATTACACTCTTTAACATTTTAAACCAACGCCATATATGGAGTAAAATTACGTGACTCGCAAATCTCAACGACATGTAAAATTAAAATCAAACGTAAAACTATGTCGTTTTTGATGCTTGTATATCGTCGCTGTTGTGCTATCTTATGACAAGCGCCATTGAGAACATTTCGAGAAAAACGATTTTTAAAGTTTGAGACTGAATATCTTGAAACTTATTAATGGTATAAACAATCCAAAGAAGACAGTTGATGCTTCTATCTATTCTGTATTAATCTCTCAAATATTACGAAGATCGGGTGACTATGTTGCGAGTTTTTACTATGAATGTAAACAAAAGTCGCACTCACACGTGTCATAGACGTGTATTGATGACAAAATTTGTATGACGTGTCATAATCGTGCATGGAAAATTTTCCATAGAAAAAAATCATTAATTTTTAATTTTTATTCATATCTTTGGTTTTCTTTGGTCTATAAAGAATTGGTCGGATGCATTTTAATGGAAATGTGTCAGGGAATCTAGAAAAAATAGTTATTTTTGGTTACAGTGTTGCCAAATATGCTATATTTCCAGTTTAAAACTTAAACTGTGTTTTTCTCACAACTCGTGTATTTATCTTTTAAATTTTTTTATGCCATTGTCTTCCTCAGACATTTTTACACATAAAAACATCTAAAACTTCAATATAACTTGAGCAAATCCCTAGATACAGTGATTTGACGCAAAAAACTCATAATTTCTCATCATGTTTCTCGCTATATCTACGAAACCAAGTAGAATTTCAAAATTTTGAAAACGCCACTTTGTACAGATTTTTCAGATAAGTAATGTGACATATCTAACTCAGTTTACCCCAAAATGGCGTTTGTCATAAGATAGCACAACAGCGACGATATGTCATGGTCAGGAGACGTAAATTTACATGAATATTTCTAGATGTGTACGATTCACACGATACCCCTGTCAAAAAATGCGGACGAACATGGTCAGGCGATTTAAAAAGTTTGACATTTGACTCAACTCGCCTGTGCTAATTGCTCCTAGGAACAAATGCAATTTGCGAATGCGATTTAAAGGCAATTTCAATACTTAGACAAATTTTCTGGCGGCTGAAATGGACTTGGTTGTTTTTTGCGTTTTTCAAACATGGCGGTTCATGTTTGGCTTAAGTTTAAAATTGTTTTTTTTAAACAATTGGCGTGTTCCCGCTTGTTTGTTTGTTTATTGCACTTAATTTAGTCAACGAATGTGGAAAATTGTGGATTCGTGTGTAAGTATAGTGGAACAAGATCTCTGAGTCTAAATGAAAGTCAGATTGTTATAAGTTTTGGTGTGCAATACGAATTTCACCATCGATTCTTCCTATAGTCTGGTGGTGATTACCTAGTGTACCGATAAATTTATGTGAGTAGATAGTGAATCCGAAAATAATTATTATTTTTATTTTTCATATCAGGCAATTAAGGGCGATTAAATGGCGCGTTCCCTGGGCGATTTACGGGCGATTTAAGGGCGGGTAGAGCGGCAAAAAATGACGGCGGCAAATCGCCCAAATGTTGCATATAAAATAGCCCCCTAATTGCCAGCAAATTACTGGCAAATTGTAGGGCAATTAGCGCATCCGAGTTGGCAAATAGCCCCCGGCTAGCCAGCAACTTGCCCTTTTTGACTGGGACATCAGGCTTCCGTCATCTGTACGAAACATCAAGATTAGTTACATGCAGTTAAATGGAAGCATTCACACACAACATCAACGAAACGGATCGTTTTGACGTACGGCATGTGTAAACTTACCCTGACGGAATGGTGACGTTCCGTTGACGTTGACGGAAACTGATGTCTCGTCTGAGTCGTCCTTAACACGGTTTTTATGCGTTCTTAAAGCGATGCGAATCACTTATTCAAAACAGTGGCACTAGCTTTATATAAAATACTGTAAAATAATTCGAACAAATGTGATATAAAAAGCAATTATAATGCTATAATGTATATGAAAAGTCCCCTTTCAGTTTTAGGTGGATTTAACCGAACATATTCATCATCGCTGATCCGTAAATATCTAGTGTATTAACAGCAACCTTTTTGGTGCTTGGTTACGGTGTCACTGATGGTCGCATCGGTAAGTGCGATGTTTGCCAGAGTAGCGAAAAACGACCAACCTTAGTCGGTTCGCAACAAGTGGCAATTTATGGCTTTATAGGGGATTAATTATTCATTTTATTTCTCCCTTTCATCAAACCGCATGGCTTCCCTTTGTAAATTTGTTAAGGGTTGGATTTGGTTTACGGTTTGCGGAATGGTCTCTCGTTCATTTCATTTTCTCTTGTGAATAATTAATAATTCCCTAGAACTAGCGTTCTGAGTGTCTGGTTTCTCAATGTTCCCCTTTTGATTCCATATGAGAACCGGATCGCAAATGGCTGATGTCTGCTCTTGTATCCCACACAATAATTATGGGCACCACTGATATAATGCGAAATAAAGGTCAAGTGTTAGTAGCAAGAGAAAGATGAATATCCAACCGTATCATGACGAAGAAGGAAAGCATAACATTGAAATGATTGTTATGAGACGTTATACGGATCAAGACAGAATTAAAATAAACTTCTTAAAAATTTATTGCTTCAAATTGAGAATAAATGGGGGAGAAAGACTCATGAAATCCAAATATATGGTATCCACAGAAATAGATTCCGAAGAAGTTACTTCTCAATGAACGAGAATGGAACAGTGCCGCTGCCGTTTAAGCTGAAGTATATCGGAAAACGATTTGAATTGTGTTGTATGGATATTAAATATTATTAATTTATACACACGCTTTCAGGAATGGATTCAATGGTTCAACTGAGTTTATAGGAGAAACAGGAATCAGAACAAATTGGCTGCAATGGCACGTTTCCCATGTTATTCCGAGATTTGTGACTTGGTATGTGTATTATTCTCAACATTTTCCTGGTGCGAGGGAAAGGAAAGGCTAAGGGTGAATTGGGTTAAGGAGTTACGTCACTGTAGAATTTTAAAAAATCGAATTATTATTCATTGGCCTAAAATGTGCTTTAGGATGTTAAAAATGATATCCCAAAAAATGGGAGACGAAAACAATATACGGACCTTTAATAAATTACGCAACGCAAAAATTACTCAAAATTGACTCCCCCCATGTAACAAATTGTCACAAATTTCTCTATCCCCCCTCCCCTATTAGGTAACAAATTCTTCGATTTTTTTGTTCAGTAAAACATGTTACGTAACGATTTAGCTTACTCCTTCTTCCCCATGTGTCACAACTTGTCGTACCCCCTCTACCACAAGGCCTCTTATGTATATGCCAGTATACTAAAAACTTTAACAGCGTTTTTCTCGAAACTACTTTTTTTGAGCTGGCCGGAAATGTAATTCTAACAAATGATTTTTGATCATTTTAAAATCTTCACAGCATATTCGAAATTGGTTTCTTCAGTTACGTACATAGGGTTTTATTTACTTATTGCCTTAATATTTTTAAATGAACAATTTTGTGTCGATTTGTATGACATTTTGGCCTACGTACGTCGCACATAGGAGTATGTTATGTAAAAATGTGACCAAAATCGATGGATTTTCGATAATTTTGTACGGCAAATAGTCAAAATAAATGTTTATTTACAGTAATGTTCACCTAACAGTGTCATAATAGCTTTCTAATATACACGTCGCTCTTTTGTTGCATACACACTAATTTTAATCACGTTAAACGCTGTAAATATAATTCTGGTTACAAATTCACATTGTTTTTTGATTTTCTTTTATAGATATTTTAGCCTTATTCGCCTCTTTTTTCTGGGGTTGGGAGCAGAATACAGATGAAATGCGTACGTGCGTACAAGGTTTACCAACTATGCTATACACTGCGTCAAGTTGATTTAAGACACCCCTTGTATTTGATACTAAATGTAATGCCATAAGTATTATTTTCATTTTTTTCTATATCCATAGTAAGAAGTCAGCAAACATAATTGTTTTACTGGCCGCACTAGCAAATTGGGACAGTGCTATCAGCTCAGCGAATGTAAACAAAACTATCAAGTGTCAAGTTCCTTTAAGACAGTTAATTAGTTGTTGACTTTATTCTGTTTTAGCTAGTTTCTAACGTCATTTTAAAGTTATGCCGCGGGGAAAGTACCTTTCGCAAGAGGAAAAGGCCACCATACTGGCATATAGGCGCATAAATATGAGTATCAATCAGATTTCGAAGGAGGTTGGTAGATCGGGGTGTGTGGTCAGGAATTTTCTGGAGGATCCAGAAAATTACGGAAAAAATTCCCGAAAACCATCAAAAGCAAACTAACAAGCCGAGATAAAAGGAAAATAGTCAACACGGCATCCAATTCAACAAAATCGCTTAGTCAAATTAAGGCTGAGCTGGATTTAAACGTATCTCGGGAGACTATTCGACAGGTGTTGGTGAAAAATCCAAATATTTGCCGCTCGAAAATGATGCGTGCACCTTGTCTGAAACAAGAGCATAAAATGGCAAGGCTTGAATTTGCAAGAGCTAACATGAGCCGCGACTGGAACTTGGTAAGTTTCTAAATTGGGAAAACATAGTTGCAATATAATAGATATATGTCAATAAATCGAAAGTAATAATACATTTTTTGCGACAGGTTATCTTTAGCGACGATAAAAAAATCAACCTTGATGGTCCTTACGGATTTAATTCGTATTGGCGTGATCTACGAAAGGAAGAGGTACATTTTTCTACGCGTAATTTTGGAGGAGGAAGTTGCATGGTATGGGGCGCATTTTGCAGTCGCGGGAAACTGAACTTGGCGTTTACTTCCAGCAAAATGAACAGCAAAGATTATATAAATGTCCTGGAAACATGTTTGCTTCCATTTAAATGGCGGTATTCACGCCTAAAGTTCACTTTCCAACAAGATAATGCGTCAATTCACAAAAGTACCGAAACCATGAGATGGTTGAAGGACAAAAAATCGATGTACTTCCATGGCCAGCTCGTTCTCCTGACTGCAATCCAATAGAAAATCTGTGGGAAATCCTCGTACGTCGAATCTATGCTAACAACAAACGTTACGCTGCCGTGAATGAGCTTAAAAGTGCGATTACAGAAGCATGGAATTCCGTTGAAGCAGATGTGATTAAAAACCTGATAAATAGTATGCCAAATAGAAATTACGCAGTCATTAATAAGAATGGAAACCCAATCAAGTACTGAGGAGTCGCAAAATTGTCGGTTGATTTGAAAATGGAGGATTTTGAGAAAAAAGTTGGTGACTGTCTTAAATGATTTTGACATGTCGAAAGTTAAAAATCGATATAATTCTTATATTTATTAAATAAATTCGGATTTTATCGTTGAAATGTTGTGTAATATGTTGAAATAAATTGATTTGATTAGAATTAGAACGAAAGATCTCTAACATTTTTGGAAATTGAAAAATATCGTCATGTCTTAAATCTCCTTGACACAGTGTACACTCTTAGAAAAAATTAAAATTACATTTGACGTAAACAACGTAGCGACATATTTTTCTGTCCTATTATAGAATTTTACATGCTATGATAGTTAAAATTAAATATATTTTGATGTAAAACTCAGACTAAATGACCTAGGAAAAGCTGAACAACTCATGTTTTTACATGTAATTAAATGTAAGTTTATGTGAATTGGGACGCTCCTTTTATGTACATTTGGCAAAACGCAGAGTAACAAAAAAATTTTTTTGTTGTGTACCCGCCAATAATTCTCATATTTGATATTTTTATTCAAACATAATATAATTATTTTTTACGATGTTAGAAATAATTTCATTAACTTTAAGCTTAACATTATTCGAATCACTCTCGTCTTCGTCTTTAAAAGCGAGGGAAAATATGTATGTATGCAGAATTGATAACATTGCATTGTTTTTCGGAAGATTGGCTTCGACGAATATCACTATAGCCTGTTCTAGAAAGTGTTTGTGTACATTATTGTGTTGTATAACAGCAATCGCATTTTTTAAATCTGTCGCTTTTGATGGGCTTTCAGTGATGTCCTTAATAATGCCGACATGCATTGTATTTTCGGCAACTCATTGACTCATTTGTGTAGTACGGCTCAACTCATCCAATCGTGTATTTTCTCTAAGATCTAGGGTTCTCCTTCGCTTGCTTTTCTCGCTTGATTCGGAAACCTACTTTAGAGAACGACCTGCAGTTGAACATACACACCAAGTAGATAACTTGATGGTTGAGTTCAACCAAACTTTGTTCGCATAGACAAACCGTTTCTTATTGTTATAGCAATCTACCTACTTGCATTTAAACTACCTTAAAGTAGCTTAATTGACATTTAAGCACTTTATAGGAATCAACAAGACACTTGAGGGTGTCCTTGAGCTTTTCCTCTACGAACAATAACTTGATATCTATCGACGGGAGAAACATTGCTCTACCAGCTCAAAAAGATATTTGTTTGGAAATTCTCGTTCATCTTTTTCAGTATCTGAAAAAACAAATTTAACGTTTTCAGACTAATGTTTAAGAAAGACATCAATTTAGAAAATTCGAAAACACAATTTAAAGACTTCAAAACTACCTAAATCTTCAATGCGTGAGGATACGTGATTTTTTTCTTTTTGGATATTATTTGAGAAACCCCAAGCTTTCCAATCATATTACATTTTTTGCTTAAAGAGATTTAGAAAATAAACAAAAATGCTTTTTGCCAAATTCGATGAGTGAAAAATCCTCAAAAAGGAGTCATTTATTAAGCCTCTACTATGACTTCTATTTGCATGTATCCAGTAGAACCAGAGATTCAATTTACTCTTCATACCTGCATTATTGGCTCCCATATTGAGTTTCTAATTGACAACACTTCTACCCACCGGAAAAGGCCACGAAACAAATGTTTTGATCGAACCACTTGCGAAAAAATACAGTTGGCAGAAAATGGCCAAGTTTTAACAGCTAGCTTTGATCATACATATTCAAAATATTTTCAAAATGGTCGACACTTTATGCTACAAGTAACTAAGAATGTAAAAACAATCAAATATATGGGATTTATTAAAATTCAGATACGGTTGATTTTATGCATTGCATTACTTCGCCAAAATTATCCGTGTGATAAAATTACATCGTGAAATCGCCAAAAATAAGTCACTAGTTGGTTTAGTTACCCGATCAGAACGACATAACAGAAAGCTATCAAATTTATATCTCATGTTGATATTTATTACTAACTGTGTTATCTTTGTGATACCCCAATCTGCAATGCAAGCAAACATATATCAAGATAATATCTTCTGGTGATATCATTGGACTGCTAATATGATATTAATGAACGCATATAACAATGATTTTATAATAATGTTCTTTCACAATTATCTTTTAACGCTAACGGTAAATTGTAAAGCGGGCAAATGAAAGCCCCAATAAACAAATCAAACAATCAACTGTGAATGATTGTTGCATTACATAAATGACCGTCTATTTACTAATACGCTGAAGTCTCTTTTCATGCGTCGTTATTCAACTTTTTAAAGCAAATTTTCGAAGTTTTAGATGTAAGTGGTCGAAAAAATTGTCAGTAAGGTGTTTGACTTACTTGGTTGCATTCGAATATGGGGCTAATGATTTCAATGCCTTTATTCAATTTTTTTTGGAATCGTGAAGTTATCAACAAGATATTCTAAAGATTATAATTTTCATATAAAAGTTATTTTGAAAAAGATGCAGGAAGCATCAAGCACTCCAGATAAAATAATAAAACGCGAATTGTAATAAAAAAGCATTTTTAAACTATTTGTTATGGTTTAGTCAAATGGCTGTATAATTAATTTTCTTTTGATCGATTGTGCATATTGCGATTTTTCTCAAAAACTTTCTGATGTATACTGATTTCTACAATATCGTTATGTATTTTGAGGATCTTCGAGCATCTTCAGTCCGATTTCTCCAATTTATGCGGGTTTTTAATAAACAATTAAAATTGGCCAGTTTGTGCGTTCTCCGAACTACCAAAGCATTGCATTTTTTTTATTTAAACTTCGTATAAAAATGTTTGAAATTACTTGATTGTTGTATTCCACGTGAGATAAGTTTTACGGTTGAACTGACAATTGCTTTGAATGCGCAATGTTCTAATGTTTCCGCTGTATTCGATGGTTTTCGTTTCTCTTAAAAAATCATCGAGCTAACAAATTTTCATAATAATCAAGATACTTGATTCATTTTGTAGAAAGTTGAAAGCGACCTGTTCAAATTGTTGAAAGATTAATATTTATGAGTATGCTGCATAAAGCTATTAATATTTTAAAATGGCCTAGAAATCTCTGATTATATACATATCCCAGCTGGTATTATTGTTCGCTGTTACAATTTAAATGTGTTTTAAATAATGCTTGAAGTAGCTAAAAACTTTAATTTAAAAATATTGAATAATTCCCCTTAAAATAAAATAAAATTTAGAATGGAAAATGTATTTTTTTTTCGTTGTTGTTGATTAGTGAATGTAATTAAACATGCCACTAAGACGTTCTAAATGTTTGTTTTGAAAATGAAAGAATTTAGTTTTCATATCAAGTAATCCACAAATGAATTAAACGTTTCAATATTAGTCAAACACATATTATTTGATCCGTAGAAACAAAATAGTCATTTCTGAAGTCCCATAATGAAATGTCAGTCAATTCGTTTCAATATGGAAAATAAATTCCAAAATTACTATTGAAAAAATCATTATAAAAGACAAAATACTTACTTTTGAGCCACTCTAATAAGTAGTAAAGTTAATTTCTATTTTTATAATTAAAAAAGAAATTCAGCGCATAAAAATGTCTTTAAACGTTTTTATGAACTTTCACAACAAAATAATTATTTTTGAGCCACCATAATGCATAATGACTTTTTTACAAGTCTAATATCAAAACCGATTTAGCACACGAAAATCATATACACAAATTTTAAGAACGATTTCGAAAAAAAATATTTTTGAGACACCCTAATGAACAGTAAATGTTCATATTTTAAATGTTTTAATACCAAAAACGAATTTAGCGTACCAAAATTACATAAAACCGTCTTGTTTCAACCGATACGGCAAAGTTTGGACTTTAGTCCACCATTTGTTTTAAGTCGTGCCACTGTGCGATGGGAATTCAATCTTATTATTTCCGTGACGGTTAGTAGTATTTTATCTTTTTAAATAAGTAGACTTTAGTGTCCCATTGTAAAGAATTTAACTACGTTTTTCCTGCGTTATTTGGACTGCCGATAAACGCGTGTGCGTGATGAAGAGTTATTCATCTTGACATTTTTCTAATAAGAAAAAAAATTTATTTGGATCGAGAAATTTTTTCTATCATTTGAAAAAACATCCTTTTTATTGTTTTAATATTGGATGTTGAGATTGTCCATTCAAGTGGTCCAATTATTGATGACACGTTCGAGCATTTCAAGTGGTAACTGCCTAATTACCCGAATGATATTGGCTTCCATTTCCAATGCTTTAACATTCAACTTGAAGATATTCGATATATTGAATATTATAACTTATGTAGGCCTTCGGACGACTTTCAGAATTTTTTAAGACAATTACTTTTTTGAAGGACGCGAACAACCACTTTTGTCAAGTAGGGTTCAAAAATTACTCCCTACATGATAAGGAAAATATTGGTTGTTGTTTTGCTATGAAGGTAAAGGGATACTCCCTTTGAAACATTTTCTTTAACACAAAATACATGTTTTGTGATTGAAACTCAAGACCAAAAAGCCATTTTAAAGACACGTTTGTTCTAAGACATCAAATTTCGAGCTTCTGTTTTCGAAAAAAAATATAAGTGCTTTCAGTTTCAAAATTTGATTTTTTGAAATTAATTTTGTGAAAGTTTAAGAAATATGATTATCGATATTTTCCCTCAATTTTTATCTCAAATCGTGACGTTAAATGTAGTTGTAAAATCAATTATTTTGGAATTCCAGACAACCTAATTTTTAATAAGAAAAAGCTCAGAAGTTTTCAACGATAATAGTTAGATATGATCCGTCTTAAAACAAGTCAGTTGATACATCGGATCGAATTCACAAAATATTGGACAAAAATTCACTGAGAGAATATATTCGTAAATTGCTAAGAATTAGGTTCGTACGGACAATTTTCATAAAATTTACGAAGTTTTCGTACATATGATAAATCATTCGTAATTCTAATGAAACACTTTTACTTTTTCTTACGAGTTTTTTGTAAAAACCACGAAACGACTTTCGTTGCCTTATTACGGATCGGCTTCATTTGGCAAACAAATTGTTTGCTAATATATTCGAAAGTTTTTATAATATATGCGAGCAACATTCGTCAAATCATCAACGTCAAAACAGCTTCAATAGAGGTATTGCTTATTAAGGGGTTACACCGCTGTATAATTTAAAAAAAATCGATTTTCTTCTTCTAAAATGTGTTTTAGGATGTTAAAAATGGTATCCCAAAACATGGAAGACGAAAACAATACATAAATGTTCAAATTTTTAATTTTGCCGAAACGAGGGGTTTCGGAAAAATTAAAAATTTGAACATTTGTATATTGTTATGTATATCCCGTGTGTACTGAAAACTTTAACCACGTTTTTCTCGAAACTACTTTTTTGAGCTGGCCGGAAATATAACTCGAACAAATGATTTTGATTGCTTTGAAATTTTCACAGCACATTAAAAATTCATTTCTCCAGCGACGTACGTAAGATTTTACAATCTTACAATTTTGTGTCAAGTTTTATGCCATTTTCGGCGTTTTTCACTGAAGAGTGCGCCATTTCGCGTAAAATTAAAATTTCAAAAAAAAAATCCTACGTACGTCACTTGCTATTGACATAAGGAATCAGAAAATCTTAAGTTTTTGGTTCTAGATGTCCGGCCGTGGACACCTTCCAAAAAAACTTTCATGGGGAAAAATGCTGCACAGCCGCCATCTTGTGATGAAATTGCTCGAAAAAATTATTATGTGTGATTCAATACTTATGTTATAAATCCCATTTAACAAGATCTCGATTCACCTCTTTATTGTGCCAAGAAAAATTCTCGAAATATGCCTATTTTTTGTGCTCTACAGTGGTGTAACCCCTTAAGAATTCTAAATTTTTTATTAATTATTGATTGGATGGTTTGCTCCGTTGAGCTTGCCTAATTCGAAAATGAATTCTGTTTTTTTAATTTTTGCTTGTTTCCCTATTGGTAAAGTAAGCATTATACGGGCCATGTGTGAAGCGGCCATTTTATGCTGATAAGAATGGTTTGAAGTATTTGCTATAATTCTTTCGGTATTTGTAGGTTTCTTATATAAGTAAGTCAAGGACCCTCCATATCTTTTCACAATCACATTAAAGAAGGGCAATTTTTTATCTTTCTTTACTTCATGTGTCAAATTGATATTTTTATGGATGTTGTTAATGGTTTCCAACATCCGGGATAAATTTTTACACTTTCTGAAACAGTAACGATAACAAACCGCCCTACTTTTGTTTCATCAGCAGCACCATCGTCGTCATTCAGCTACAAAACCGAACGGGACAGTTCATTGGCCCCATTCCACCTTGCTTTGAAACCTTGGTTCAAGGGAAGGGTTTTTGAAATGACAGATACGGAGTGAATGAGTACCTCTAGAAGCTTACACAATTCTCATGTTTAACTTTTTTGCCCACAATAGTTCACCTTCTATGTATTCCACCCACTCTTATTGTCACCAACAGAAAACATGCTGCATGTATTTATTCGAATAGTGCCAGGTTTATTTCTGCTTCCCTACGGTCGCTGGTGGAAGGGAATCACTATTAGTCAGTTGGGAGTTTGCATTCTGCCAGACGATGGTGATGACAAGCTGATCAGACAAAAAAACTTGATTTAATTCACCTAGTAGTGCAATTGTAGGTTTGTTCCAGTACCAGGAGAAACTGGAAGTACTCCGGAGCAAACAGGGAGAAAATCGTTCCTGTACTATCTGCTTCTCTTTTTTCTTCTTCTGGTGGCAAACCGGAGTGAAAAGGAGCAAGAATTTTTTGCTCCGGAGCAACAGGGAGTAACTTCCATGTACTGGAACAAACCTTGTGTCTATCTCTTTAACATTTATGAAAGGTAATGCGCACAGAAAAAAATATTTTGCAATTTTAAGTTTATTTTCATGCACATATTTGGAGCATGAATATAAATGTAAAATCAAGCTCCACCAAAAATCCACACGACTTGTCGTGCTTTCTTCAACGAATTTTATTATAATTCTATACGTGGATTGAAAATTACAGTTTCTACAAACGGAAAACCAATGCACTTCAATGTATTTTTTACACGCTTATTTCTGTAAAATGATAGACATGTAATATTACACGAATGGAAGTGTAAAATTGTATGTTTTTTGATGCTCCAATTGAGTGCATTGATTTTAACGTAATTTTCAATCAAAGTTTTGATTCAATCTTAGTATGTTTACATTCGTATTGATTTACATGTCGTTTAAATTTCATTATTTTTTTGTGTGCGCCTTGGTTCGCCCTGTTCCTATTATCACCATACATCACCATCACCATACACATAGCGACGCATTTTTCTGTCTGATAATAGGATTTTACATGTGCTGATATGTAAAATCAAATATTATGACTTATTTAATTTAAAACTCAGACTACATGAACTAGTTGAAGCCGAACAACTCACATCTTTACATGTAATTCAATGTAAATTTATGTGAATTGGGACGCTCCTTTAATGTGCATCTGGCAAGACGTAAAGTTACGAAAATGTTTTGCTGTGTACCAATTGAAAGCCGCACAACGCAATGGCTGAAATATTTATTTATTTATTTATTTATTTATTTATTTATTTATTTATTTATTTATTTATTTATTTATTTATTTATTTATTTATTTATTTATTTATTTATTTATTTATTTATTTATTTATTTATTTATTTATTTATTTATTTATTTATTTATTTATTTATTTATTTATTTATTTATTTATTTATTTATTTATTTATTTATTTATTTATTTATTTATTTATTTATTTATTTATTTATTTATTTATTTATTTATTTATTTATTTATTTATTTATTTATTTATTTATTTATTTATTTATTTATTTATTTATTTATTTTCGTCAAACAAGTGTAGACCGTTTTGTTACAATGATAAAATATTGTATACACTTAAAATAAAAAAAATACTAATAACTAACCTAAACACTATACAGTTAACTCTCTCTATGTCGATATTCTCTATGTCGATATCTTTCTCTATCTCGATTATTTCGTGGGTCCCTTCAGATCGCACGTATAAAAACTCCTCTATGTCGATATTTTCTCTATCTCGATATCTCCCTATCTCGATGTACCTAGCTTTATATTTGCCTGCATTATTCTCTCTCTATGTCGATGTGTTTTTTTTTTCTCTCAGGACATCACAAAGTATATACATAATGAAATGAAAATTGGCGATCAGGGCGCTAAGTCCTATATCAATATTCTACATGTAGGCACAGTAAAGACATGACTTGGGATGAAGTGGATATTCAATGTTTTCCTACGAGACTTTGTAAAACGAATTCATCTTAATCTGCATATATCGAGGTTTTCTAGAAATTATGCATTTTTAGGTTCAAAATTTTAACTTTACCGTGCTATAAAAATATAAAATGCAGCCATCTGTAGCACGGAAATCATTCTTTCGTGGTCAAAACAATTTTTAAATTAGGGGAACATGGAGAGACTTGACCAAGCGCAGAATTCTATTATTGGCTATGACGTGTTCTATTAGGTTCTTAAAAAAAATTCAAAAATATTTTTATACTAGTTTCGGTCCGTCAAGGTAATTTTAAAAGTTTGGAATGAAAAATGCTTTCCTTATAGAAAAGATTCCGTATTTAATAAATTTGCGTTAAATGATGTAATTTTGTATCAATGATTTTACATAAATCGGAACATTGAAATAGTTATTACTAAAATTTGCACGAGATTGAACGAAATTGTTATGTTGGGGAGACTTGACCAAGATTTTATGGGGAGACATGACCAAGTGGCAATAGGCCGAAGAAAGATAAAAATTTCTGATATTTACTATGCTATCGTACCTACTGTTAGTTAATCACGTCACAAAAAAATCCCACATCAAACATCAGTCTATATCTTTTTGTACTAGTAAACAAAGTTAGTAGTAATATGGCTGATTTCGTGACGTGTTAATATGTAATGTAAGCAGTACAGTTAATCCTTAAAAGGAAATGCATTAAACACAGTCGAAATTTATGAAATGCAACCCTTTTATATTTTTTACTGCTACCTAATGACCTCGACAATATGGAAAAAAGGATTACTGTATTATTTATGTCATTATTTTTTGTTCTGATTTTTCAAAACTCTCTTGGTCAAGTCTCCCCAGGCCTTGGTCAAGTCTCCCCACAGTGGGGAGACTTTACAAAAAAAAACGATCTCAGAAAAACTTTTATAACTTTTGAAATAGTAAGTTAAAAATTCCGCAAAAAATTATGAACACGAATAATACCTTTATATATTATATCTCAATGACTTTGGGAGGATTGAAAACTTTTTTAGAGATTTGTGCAGGTTTATCTGAAATCCTGGTCAAGTCTCCCCATGTTCCCCTACATGTGCGGCTGAATGATAAACTGCAAACAAGGGATTCCTTCTCAAACAGCAAACTTAATATTTTACAGTGCGAGTGCACTTTACCTCGTCGTCTACTACCCTACTCCCCCCAATACGAGCATCTATATTCATTTCCCGGTATGTATTATGATGTCCTGAAGGAAAAGTTGTCTCAAAGAAAATCATTGTGTTCTATATGTCGATCTCTCCCTATGTCGATGGTCCCTTCAATATCGACATAGAGAGAGTTAACTGTATGGTCTACATTGCACTACTTTTGGATGTTCTTTATTAGCGCATGGAAGTGAATTTTTTTTTGATATTCTTTTTGTCATTGTTAAGGTTGAACAGAGAAGGGACAAAAAATCGAAAACGAAAAAAGCAGTTTTTTCACACCCTGTGTTAGATCTTCATCAAAATTAATCAGCAGTACTGTAACAACATTCTACATATAAGCTGATTGATTTTTATGAAGATCAATAGCTTCGCAGTGCTTGTTGTAGGTTGCCCTCATCTGATTTAATGGTCCAAACTTGACATAGTTTGTACGATAATTGCTTGTTATAAATGTATTCCGGTTTCGTTACTGCCGGGAAGGTATACAGAAATTAAGTTTAGATGGAAGTTCGACTGAATCAATACGACACCAAATTGATATCGTTTACAAATGAGACTATTGCATATTTTCGGCGCTCTTTCAGTGTTGGGATGTTAATGAGCATACAGCAAGCTTTATAAGATGGGAGAGAGAATCGTGTCCAACCTAATTTGCAAGCAATAAAAATTGCCTTTGTACTGATTCTATTCTATACATGTGTGATTGAGAAAGGTGACCAAACTTGATCCAAACTATGATTCCATGAAAATGTCTTGCGCTATTATTACACTTATCGCAATTCATCTGTTTATGTATGTTGAACTGGCAGAAAAATTACTCATTATATGCCGTGCATTGAATTAAAGTATTTATTTTAAAAACGTCACAAAATATAAAAATTTCAAACTGACAATAAAGATCTATGAAAATGTTTTCAGTCAATAGATTCTTGTACCATCAGAATGTAATCAAAATCTGATTTTTATAGGGTGCCAAAACCCAAATTAGAAGCTCACTTTTGCTTGTTACATCAATAAATTCATACTTAAGTGTTTCAATTATAAAACAGCTAACTTTGCCCTATTATACGTGGAAAATGAAAAGGGCCACTTGTGAAGACAACTTTAATAATAATAAGCATTCTAAACGGTATTACGATCAAACATTGGTCAACTTGACATGCTTTTTTACAGTGCATTAAAACAATCGATTTTGACATTTGCTCATTAGTTGTGAAAATAGCATCGAAGCAAAAGGATCAGCAGATCGAAATTTTGCTCGCCCTTCTCAAAAAATCGCAATGGATAGCAGATAAGGGCACACTATACCTGTTGTTACAGATGTCTCGTACCCTATCCACACGATTGCATCGCCCTTTATTATAAGAGAAAAGCAAAAATGATTGCATATATTTCGTTCCTAACACGATGCTACCTTTTCGAATATACTCGATCAAAGCGGAAGCTGTCGTGGAAACTATATAGGCGTTCGGGGTCGTGTGTGAGATAAACTTGTCTGTTGGCTTGCTGGATTGTTTTTAACACATTTACATTTATAAATTTAGTTCTAAATATAGTTTCTATCGCAAAATAAGACTCTTACCAACATTATGATAACTATTCAATCGCGTTGATATGAAGCGTATCCTTTTTTGGAGGCTAAAAATTCATCAATTACCATACCACTGATTTTTTTTTCCTTTTGGAAATGATTCCAGGGATCTAAATAGATGATATTCAGTTGGAGCAAGTGAGTATTGCGGAAAAGGCAGTAAAAATCCAAAAAAATTGAAGGGTGACGTAGTGATATTTTTAATCAGTTTATTTATTTGATAAAGAACGTTTGCGTTAGCTTAAAGGTGACAATTTCCTTCTTTCATATTTTCAAATTCTTAAACCTAGGTGAATACACACTGAGATATATTTTTAATTAAGAAATTGTACAGCTATGTTACTACTAGGGATACATTTCGATATACAAAAGAGGGCAATATAAGTTTAATAAGATTAGGTAGGTCATTTAGAGCTAATTCATGAGTAGTAATATAAGTTGTTTCGTTCACGATATAGTGACGGGACGCGGAGCGGTAGATCATTTGTGCCTGGCGGAATCCGCGCAGACCTTCTTGGCTAAATCGAATATCCAACGGTTTGAATATCCCACGCGCTCGTTAGTACTATAGATATAATCTTGATATAAGTTTGCTTGCATCACTGATTGGTATATCATAAACATGTGGGATAAGTTTGTAGCTTTCTGTTATGACGTTCTGATCGGGTAGTGAACAATACCCATCTAATCACACCAAATTCAAAAAAGTCGCTGATACGTCAGGGATCTTTTTACGCTTTGTTCCAGGTACGGAGTTTAATCGGGTGAGGTGTACCGAGAACTTATCTCATTTCAAATGGCGAATCCAACCCGGTGTAGATATATCCAGACACGGTAAGTTCACAGATCAGGCAGACGAAATAAAAAAAAATTTACAACTTTATCTCTAACACAGAGTAGCTTATGAACCAACCGCTTATGGTAGTGCTTGGGATTCTACTTAACTATAACTCATTACATCAACATAAAATCTTATATATGTAATACTGCAATACTGATGGCAACCCGGTTGATCACATTTGATTATCTATCTCACTTTCCTTTATGGTTTCTTACTGCACTGTGATGATCGATCGATGGAGAAAATAGAATACAAATAGAGGAAGCGCCCAAAAAGGTTGCTGTACCGCAACAGTCGCTTTTCTTCGCTTTGCTACAGGTTAGCGAGGGTTAATACTCTAACCATTGTTGTTTTTCTACAGCGTTATAGTAAAAAACTTATTTCTTATCACAACTAATTCGCTTAATTCTTGAGGAACATATTTGGTGTATTTGATAACGAGATTATTTTTCGTTAATGAAATGAAATGTTTCGTTTGTTTTAATAAGTGTTTGTGTATATTACATACAACTTCGTTGGTCGCACATTTATTTTCGTCCATCTTAGAAATGTTTTCGTATTTATTATCATATTATCGAAGTTTATCAACACCGATTTCGGCTAAATCGATCCTTTTAGATTTAGCAAAATCGATTTTATTGTGAAGGAATAGCCGCTTGAGGAACTAAAGTTTTCGTAAATATTACTTATTTAGCGTACATTGCACGAATACTTTCTTTGATAACGAAATTATTTTTCGTGAATCAAACGAAATGTTTCGTTTGTTTTAGTACATGTTAGTGTGTATTACGAACGATTTTGTTGGTCACACGAATTATTCTCGTTCATCTTAGAAGAGTTGTCTCATAATTTAGCATATTATTTTGGCATTGCTCCGGCAGAATATGGAACGAGCTCGGTTTGTTTGTGGATTATCCCGAAAGAGAGAAAAATTCAAACTTATTCATACAAAACCGAACAGTTCGCGATGGCTCAACTGAATCCGATCGAATCCGTACTGCTCCGAATTTTAGATCTGCTGGAAGCGAAAGGGGCTCAGAAAATCTTCCTGAAACCGGCGGACACGGTTACTGACTATTTGACCATCGTGATGATCAACAATTATCTCACGTATAGAAACAACTACACCATACTCTAGCTCTATACATATACAACATATATACTAGGGTTACCAAATAGGCTGAGATCAAAATAAGGACATATTAAATCTTGACGGAGACTAACAAATTTAACTTATCTTTGAGTAAAATTTAATTTGTTCAGTGATTTTTAGAAAAGATTCGTAATATTATTTTTTTAAACAGCAATTCTTCTAAGGGCACAAAGAATTGTGCAAAATATAAAGCCGATTGGTTATAGCGTGGCATCCCGCATTACATTTGAAATTTGTATGAATATTAGTAGGAGGAAACCTACCCTTTACATTTTCATATCCGAAAACGGGAAAACCCGCTGGAGCTGTAATTTGTTCTGGCTACCGGAATGCGAAAGAAAGGTTGGGTTCCCAGACTACGACGACGCATATCGATGTCCAAAAGTTGTTAAAGTTCGGGGCTGTCGATTTGAAATTGCAGTAAATGGAAAATGAAAACTGCTTTCGAAACAACCTGGCGTACAGACAGGAGATCGCGATCAATGAACTTGCAACGTAGTTATTTAGCTCGGTAAACTCAGTGGGTCGACGAACCTCCATGAAAGTCGACGAACTGTGAAACGAACAAATTTGCGGTGACTAGCTGCAATGCGTTGAATATCATTTTAGTTATAAGGTGCCCAGACGAGTATCCTATTGATATAGCACCAATTGGTGAATACATCCAACTGGGACTGCAAGAATTTAGCGTCTTTGGTATTCCTGATAAGGTAAAATAGTTTGAAGTCGTCAGCGAACGAAAGTTTCATGCACTTCAGCGAATGGTTTAAGTCGTTGAAATAGAGTAAAATATAAATGGTCCGAGATGACTACCCTGATGACTAGAACCCTGTGCTAGAAAATGATAGTTGTTCAAAATTTAATGGTTCGAATTAGAGGACAAATTCTTTTTTTTCGGCCAACGCTGAACAAGATAAGAAACATGAAACAAGTTTTAGTTTGAAACATTACTTCAACTAATTAACTTAATCAATGCTTTTGAATCATTGATCTGAACATAACAAATCAAAAGTACTATAGGGAAGAATCAACTCAAATGATGAATAAAATATTTCATTCGTTTGAACGAAGTTAATCTGATTGATTTCATATATACCATGGATTAAAAGTAAGGACTTTTAAGTAAAATTAAGGACGCTTTCCAAAATCATCGAAATTAAGGACATGTCCTTTAAAATAAGGACGGTTGGTAACCCTATATATACTTAAGTGCATTTATTGTAAGTTTGAATGTTTCATATTCGCAACAAACTTACAAATGTCATTGCCAACATACTGTTCGAACTTTTCATTCCACCAAAGAGGTGACTAAGAATAAGTTGCGACTATTGTGAGATTTTTTCTTGTATTCTGCAAGATGCGCGAAATTTTAACAGTAAACCAAAGCGAGAATGTTAATCAAATCCGGGTAGATTACTCGTCTGTACCCTCGATTTGCTTGTTGTATCGAGCACAATTCGCTAAATTTAATCCACAGTGACCTAATGCATCATAGCGCTTGCTCTTCTCCTTCCAACGCTATGGCTCCTTCCGCTCTGGTACACCTTGACTTCTTACTGACCCCTGTCTCTTCCGCTCGTAAATTACAATTCTCGCCACACAAAGTGATTTATTCGCCTATCAAATCCCAAATGGTTTGCTTTTAAGTCGATGTTTGTATTTTGCCTTTCTCTTATGGAAAGGTAATGCAGTCACTGTGAAAATCGAAAACCTAATCCCGGGATATTTTCTTTGACTAAGAAAGATTTCCTGGAATTTAACAGCAATGGGAGTGGAGTGAGACTTTTCCTACCCACACCTTTCGCAATTATTTTTGGGATCACATATTATAGGTTGGTGATAATTTCATTTTGAAGAAAACAAGCTTTGATTTGTTGCGATCTGTCACCAATTTTTTTCCCTTCCAGTTCGAAAGAATCTTAAGTGTGAATTGTGGAGAAAACGAGAAAAAAACCGGGTGAACGAATGAAAGAAATTTACCGTGACCTCGTTTGTCACTTCTATACGTTTCGCACTATATCTTCAAAAATACTTTGAATTAGGTTGTGACATTTTCGTGATCTCGTAAAGCACCGATATATAACGTTTAACAATACAAAACTAATTAATTTCAATGCCTTGATTAGTTGACTGCCCGAGAAACCTATTAAGTAAATACACGGATATAGTGACTCGGAAGTGTCAAAACAAACACCGCCTTTACCCAAGCGGTTTCACTATCTAGCGGATACCACACATTCACACACATAACCCATGCACCATTCGCTTCCGCAATCTGATGAGAGGCGACCGACAACGAGGATATTTTGCAACCATCAGGGGATTTGTTCATTCTCATCTATGTACACCAATCAATCCGACATGATGGAGTAGATGATCTGCCCAAACCCAACCCAACAGAGGGTGGTATACAAACATACTGGCGAGGGACACCAAAATTTGCCATGTGCTGACACTGTACAGCGAGCTAAAATGAAAATGTTGCTCAGTGTGAGGATTTACGTAGTTTCCTGAATCACAGTTAAGCACCGTACCGTATAGTCCAATGATTTCATCATTAAATTATTCTCGGTTTATAAATGATAATAGTTTAGTCGAAACGTTTTAGCAAAAATCGTTTCGATAGTTCTGGATTTGAATATAACGAGCAATAGCCAAAATAACGCTGACTTTTTATTCACTTCTTAAATAGTCTCACGATAATCCCATTTAATGAAATCGCTCTTTCACCATACGTTACTTGTTCATAAACACCACATTTGATGAGATTGTTGTCATTAAAGCTATATGCGAAAATCATAAATCATGAAGCCTCAGCGTATTTGAGGCCCCCATATAGCCTGCGACAAAATGGTGTCCGACAGGAACGTATTGATTTCAAATTAATTGCTACTAATCGATCAAAAATGTATATTGGCCATGAATCCTGACGCCATCGTGCAATCGAGTTGGGGTGGCACACGACATTAACGCACAAACGAATGACCGGGAAGAATGACTTCCACTCGACCCCGATTTTACACAATGTCATGACTGCAACAGCCGGGATTTGTCGTTAGATGTATTGATTTCTGCTTGTATTTAGGAGCAATTAAAATATTCCACTTAATCGGTAAATTGACGAGAACGTAATTACATCATAATTGGAGTACCTATGTCGGCGGCTTAGTCGCAACTACCGGAGGCGTAATTTTACTGGAATAGCTCAGTCGCTCCCGTCTAACAAGATGGCATAGTTTAGATATCGAGACGAAGCGTGAAATTAACGTCTCGAATATGTTGATTTTTGGGTGAGCTATTCTGGAAATTACCTTAGATACCGAATAGCTCAATATTTAGTTATAATTTGTTACGTGTTATTAATACTAAACACTTTCCGTAATATAATTCATTCTATAGTTATAGGTAGAAGAGAGTGGGGATAGATGAACCACGAGGTTGGGTTAACCACTAAAGGTGGTACGTCCCATTCTAGCGATTTTTATCCACATCTTATGTGTGTTGTTAACTCTATCTGTATACTCTTCCAACTCAAATTTGCAATAGCGTTAAACGTTTGTTGCGCTTCATAAAATAATCAAAGTGTTTGTCGTCATCATTATCGAGAGCCAGTCGTTTACATTGAACCATTGAAATCTGTGGAGACGCATGGTTTCTATTTCTATTTCACATTGCATATCGAAATTTTACACTTTGATAGTGTTTTCGGTTTGTGGCCACCAACAAGAAAAAAATCCATGCAGAACACAACGTTTGGTTTGAATCTAAGCACAATTTTGCTGTTTGTTCGTCGTAAATCAATCTCAAATAAACGAACAAGTTTAAGGCATCCAGTACATTTTTCATCTGAAACTCAACCTTCAGAGAACAGACTTTCATGTTCGAACAAATAAATATAGAACATTTGTGTACATCTCTAAATAGAGGTATAACTATATCGGTTATTTTTAAATCTATATAATTAAATGACAATTCAGTAGCCCACTTGCTGGAAGTAATCCGCTTACCCTACAAATAAACCGTTCGTTTTTACACAACTCGAACGCTTGAGATGGACGTCTGTTATCTGTGAACAACCTAACCGGCATAAACATGTCGGCTACGTAAGCTTCCACCTTCGACTACAGAGCGTTCATTTGTTTTCACTGGCCTAACAATGTTTCCCCGAAATTCGATTTTTTTCACAATCCTTACACTCTTCACCTACTTTGATAGCAGAGCAGCTTTCCACAGAGGGTGCACCACTGGAAGTTCTCATTATTTTTTTTTGCCTCTGACCGCAATTAGGGATAATGGATCGCACTTGTTGGCTTTCTTCTCTTGATTCACCTCCGTACACTGGCAAGTAATTTGGATTTTTTTTAATTTTCGAGGAACAATTGCTTCCTAAAATATTACACGGTGGAAACATATAAATAAACATGTTTTAAACGGGTAGTAAATTTATTATTCCATGTAGGGTAACCAGCCTGTGTCGGACCCCTACGTGTTTTGAACCCTTTTCATAACTTTATCTCCTTTACTGCCAATTCTCCCAAATTCCATTCTTTGGGTTGTATTCAGTGGCGTAGTAGCGGGGGGTAGGGGGTTTGGGGATACACCCCCCCCCCCAACAACTTTGAACTGGAGTCGACTGTTTCCAATTTTTAGGTTAGCTGTATGGCTTTGCAGTCTAATTTTTAAGCAAAAACCAATTATTTTGTCTTCATCCGACGTTTCGATCCATTTGGGACACTTTCCAAGGATTCGATAATTGTTGTTTTGTTGTCAGATCTGTTGTTGTACAACAAAGTGTTGTTGTACAACAAAGTGTTGTTGTACAACAATGGATTGTCATATGGTTTGGATCATCTGATATGACAACAACAATTATCAAATCCTTGGAAAAGGTCCCAAACGGACCGAAACGTCGGATGAAGACAAAATAGTTTGTTTTTGCTTGAAAATTGGACTGCAAAGCCATACATCTAACCTTGAGGACCAGGCCCGTGCGCAGAAAATTCTCAAGGGGGGGTTTTGATTTTTTAACGTTTATTTTAAAAGAAACGTATAGAAACCCTCGAACTTTGAAGATTTTTTCAGAGGCCTTGACCTAGTCTTGTGAACCAAACGACTCGGCTCAACAAATTGAGTAAATATTTGTTACCGAGAAGGAGTCATCAAAAGACACCTCTGCATAGTGGTCGGAAACCCCAAAAAAAGTGAACTCAATTCACTAGAGGCCAAACCATCGAATATATTCACAGGGTGTCTTTGGACAAATTGTTTGTAAGAATATTCCCCACAACCTTTTTAAAAATTAAAATTAGGCATGGCTTACCACGATCAAATTAAAAAAATTAACTTTTGATGCTGACGAGGTAGAAAGTTGGTGTCTTCGACAAAGTTTTAGAAATCCTCGTAATAAAGAATTTTGTTGAACTAATTGAACTTGTAGGATTTAATATGATCGATTTGTAAAGCGTTTTCTATGGCAACACCCTCAAATTTAGTTTTTTTTAAATAACTATTTCCACTGTGACTTTTCGTGCAAACCGTGCTCCAGACAAATGTGGAAGCATTAAAACCACATAATATTGTTGAAGACTGTAAGTAAAAATACCCTAGTAAAAAATATAACAAAAACGAGCTTCAAACCTTCTTACCTTTATTATGCGTAGTCGGGTCATTGAAAATAGTGCCTGCGCGTCCATTTTGGTTTGCACTTTTCTCTCTTATACGCAGGTGAACTTGGTGTTAAAAAAATTTAAAATATTTCAATAACTCTAAAACGAATGAGTATTTTTACAAGAGGTGTGCGCCGTGCCGCCGATTTCAGGTACAATTTTTATATGCAGTGTTCAACAATATTTTTACATGCAGTCTTCAACAATAATTTAATTTTTACATGTAGTCTTCAACAATATAATGTGGTTTTAATACCTCAACATTTGTCTGGAACATTGTTTGTACGAAAAGTCACAGCGAAAAAAGCCATATTAAAAAGCTAAATTTAAGGGGTTTGCCGTTGAAAACGCTTTATAAATCGATAACATTAAGTCCTACAAGCTCAAGTTGTTCAACAAAATTCTTCATTATGAGCATTCCTAAAACTTTGTTGAAGACATGGCGTCTTGGTGTCTTTCTACCTCGTCAGTATAAAAAGTTAATTTTTCTAGTTCAATCATAGTAAGCCATGCCTCAATTTAATTTTTATCAGATTGTGGGGAATATTCTTACGAACAATTCCTTCGAAGATATCCTATAAATATATTCAATGGTTTGGCCCCTAGTGACGTTTTTAGGCATTTCCGACCACTGTGTGTTGCCTGCTGGCTCGTGGTGGATTCGGATTGGTTTGTAGTAGTTGTTAAGCCAACTGACTAAACTTAAACCTCTTGTATCTCGTAACCCTTATCCATCCGGGGCAACCGTTAAGTACTGCTTTAGTACGGATTGTATTCTTGCTTATTTTGTTTTGTGTTAATCGTCATGTTTTTATCCATAGCTACTTTTCCTTACTTGCTGTCAAATCTTCGCGGTATATCTCACCTGCTCAGGTCTGCTGCAAATATCGTACCCTGTTGAGACATGAACCGATCCGGGGGTGTTGACCATAAGGATTTACATCTGTTTACAACCACCTTCGCCGGGTATCTTATCCTTCTTGATGCTAGTCGTTCCGTTCCCAAGTAACAATTGAGGTTTTATAGCATGGTACAAGTGCAATCTAAGTTTTACGAGTGGCTATAAAACCATTATAAAACCTCAATTGTTACTAAGGATTTATCTGCTGGCTGCCCAAGTAACAATTGAAGTTTTATAGCATGCTAGAAGTGCAATCTAAGTTTTATGAGTGGCTATAAAACTACCATAAAATCTCAATTGTTACTAGGGTGGTGCTAAGAACTTCTTGGCGGCAGTATTTCACCCTATACCGATGCCCATTTTTGCGATCCATTTCGCTGCCACTCTAACGAAATAATCATCGGCGGTAAAATTTCTCTAGACAACGATATCCCGATTTTCTCCAATTTCGTATTTTTCCTCCTTGACTGCCGTTGCTAGCCCGCTGACCGACATCTGCTGTCTACTCACTACTTTTGCTAATATCGAAGCTTGTCGAAACGTTAGCCGATCCTTCAGAGTAGCCGTCCAACTTGACATACATCCCTTTCCAGGCACCCTCGCAAAGTTTCGTCCTTGGTTTCTTCATTGACTTGTTTCTAGAGTGACCGAACTCAAATGGCATTTTATGTGTCCAAACGATTTGCAATATATTTTTTTCCTGGACAGGAAGATAATAAATTTTTAAAAGTAATTCAAAAACGCTCATGGGGGGGGGATTTGAACCACCAACCCCTCCCACCCTGTGCGCACGGGCCTGCTGAGGACTACAACGAGTAAATCACTATGAAGCGGGAAACTAAATGGCTCCTGGTATCGTGACAAAACTGGTAGCTTATTGGTTCACGAAACGGACATCGGTACCAAGAGAAATTCCGCTACATTCTGTAATCGTTGACTAACGGCGAACATGGACTGGAGAGTATGCGAGAAGCATTCCCACAGTGAGCACCAGGCGACAGGACCGTCTTAAGACCACTCGGCCCCTGGGCACTGTTGATTTAAGGGGCACAATCTTTGAACAGGTGTAAATAGATGTATATTAGCATGGTTCTCCATGTCACTCTAAGACTTCCAAATTTGAGCGAAGTAGGCCAACAAACCATCAAGATAAATGGTGAAAATGCATAGTTATAAATTCCATCGCCAGGTGGCATGGTACACGCAAGATAATCTGAGTTGGTCTGAAAAGTTATTAGCATGTGACACAGAATTTTTCAGAAAAGCAAAATCGCGGACACCCTAAGGCAGAGTTAATGGTGTTTAAAATGATAAAGCAGAATATGGCAAAGAAGAATCGTGTTTCAATCTAAGAACTATAAAAAGAGAGATTGTAAAAGCTATTGGAAAGACAAAAGGACAGTTAAAGGTTAGAAATGACAAAATAATGCGTGACACGTTTTTCTTAATAGCAGTTGCATATTATAGCAGTATCCTGACAGAACTAACATGTGATGATCTGATCTTCATAGTTGAATAATGTTGCTTGAGGTTGAAGAGTGCTTTAGCCAAGGGGGAATAATGAAGTGTGGCGCGTTTACCGGCCACCATTTTAAAGTTGTCTTAAAAAAAATTGGATTTCGTGATGAGTTTAAGTGGTTTTCGTAAACAAAGTGAAAAATTTTCTAGTTATTGATTATTTTTGATAGTACGGCTTTCATATGTTCAATCTTAACATTTGAACATCGAGACCATAGACGAAATGACATACATTTAGTAATAACATACTACCAACTCACATTTTATAGAATGCGACGGTGGTTAACTAATAGACCTGACTGCTGTTTACCACAGCGTGTCTAAGTTTAATTCAAGACATCCTCCGTAAGGGAAGTTGCTCACATTTTATTGCGTTCGTTGATTGACCGTAAACTGAGGTTTTAAATTTAATGTGATGCTTTGCTTCCGCTGGTATCATTCTGCTTGGTTGTCGGATGCTTTGTGAGAAATACGAATCAATCTGCGATTCCAAACTGCTTTGCTACCGATTCATTGATATGATGCATTGGAATATTGAGAAAGTAATGCCCGTATAGACTTTAACTGGTAAACCACTTTCAATCCAAATTTCTAGTATTTTAGCAATGCACTAAAGAGTTACATTTTTTTTCGAAGACAGACGTTAGTATGGATTTATATCCATTCTCTGTGCGGAGCTCTCAAAATCTCGGAGCTCCTGACCCAGACCCAGTTTATGACGGTTTAGGGTGCTAAAATGCCACGAAAACTGGAGTCATGCAGTAGCCGGCATACATCTTACTCGTTAAATGAATAGCTCAGTACGCTACATGCTGCTTGCCTTAGAGCTAGAAGGCGAACTTAGAGAGCAAGATCGAAGAGTGAGAGAGGAGCGCAAGCGCCGTTTCGAGAAGCTAGGGACACTTTAAAACGGGAGATTAAGCTTAGCAAGCCAGTTTGTCATAAGAAGCTGTGCTGCGAGGTAGCCGCCAATTCCTGGTGGACGCGTACTGAGTCGTCATGATGAAAATGAGGGTCCATCTACACTAGATGAAATATGTCCGGATAAGCTAAAGATAATCGTTGAGGATCTCTTCCCGAAGCACGATCCAACTACCTGGTCACCGACAACGTACGGCGAAGAAGAAGGATCAAACACAGCCGAGTGTCATGCAACTAACGACGAGCTCAAAGAAGCGTCAATGCGACTAAAATAATAGAAAGCCTCCGGTCCGGATTGAATACCAAACGTGGCGCTGAAAGCTGCGATCCTGCCATATCCGGACATGTTCAGGATACTACTGCAGAAGTGTTTAGATGATTAGATTTTCCCGAAATGTGGAAAGTACAGAAGCTAGTGTTGCTGTTAAAGTCAGGGAAGTAACCGGGCCATCCAGCCTTGTAGAGACCAATGCTGCAGCCTGCACAGAAGTATAAGAGCTACTCCCAGAGTAGAGTACTGCTTTACGAGACGAACGAAGGGCAGAAGTCAATGCGAGTCGCAGTGTGCGTTCCTCAGATAATCGATGACCGGTTGAGCTTTAACAACCACGTTGATTACACCTGCGAAAATTCGGTCTGTTATCTAATGTTTAGTCATCGAAACTGCGATATGGGGTTCCTGCCTGTGGTGCGGCACTGAAAACCAAGCGGAAGCGCGAAAAGCTGAACAGGACTTTTCCGGCTGGTGGTCGTACGAGTTGCGATTACGTACAGAATAATATCTTCGGAAGCAGTATGCGCTATCTCCGAGATGATCCCCATCTACATCACCCTGGCGGAGGAAATCGAGTGCTACAAAATCAAATCAAATGAAAGGCAGTCTTCCCAAATGAACATTGTACACAATGTGGGCTCTGGTTCTGTGCTCATAATAAACCCACACTTCGTGTACGAACTCAAACACGCCATTTCGTACCATTACGTGTACATGTTCGCCTGCGCAACCAAGCTTCATGTACGTACAAGTTGTGCGTACACATAGGTTCGTGGCACCAGTTTTCTTTTTCTCACTCTCATCATCACTAGCGTTGATTCTTTTTACCTTGTGCGAATCATTCTCGTGTACGTACCCGGTGTATGTACACGGATGTTTGAACTAGCGTTTGCACATCGTTCGCCTGGGTTCGATGTTCGAGGCGAACCTGTATATCGACATGAAGCATGTTTGCAGCTGAACGCGTGCGCGAGATTTTGTACACAGGTACAAATTTGTCAATGTTCATGGGAAGTCTTATCAAAGGTAAAACGAACAAATTCCCTTCAAAATAGGCGGAAAATCCATTCATTAATAATGCATTGTGAATAAAATATTAAAGTTCTTCATTCAATGCATTATTTATGGAAAAACGGAATTTCCCTCAGATCGTTTCGTGGTCTTCGAGACTGTATTTCTTTGCTAAATTTCCTATAAAAGCCACATAACGATTTATTTTTAGGAGGCAATGGCCAACTCCAGGAGGAATTATTTTGGGATAGTTAATTTTCCCACACAAAATCCCACGTAAACTTTACACAGTGGGCGCAAAATATAGTTTCTGGGATCGAACTAAGAATTTGTACAGTTGTTCTAGAACCCAAATGGTAACTAGAAAGTTGCTTGGAGCGGGTATCTAATTTTTATCCCACCCTTATATATGTCCTTGGGGGGGTGACCTGCTATACAAGTCGAAGTCGAGCTTTTTTGGTTACATCAATAGATAAATCGAAGAATGTATCACAATAAGCTGCATATAACTTTTTTAAGATTATTGCAAATAATATTACCGATATTAACCATTTCATGGAATGTTAAAATCTGAAATCTTTGTTTTTTTTCATAAATTCCAACTAGAATAACGAGCTTGCCAATTAGGTATTACAGTAACGAAATAGTCGTTAACTCCACCATAGTTCGAGTACGTGCTTTTTCTTATTAGGGCAATGGAATTTTCAAACAATCTTCGCGGTCCAACTAAAATGCAACTTTATCGTAAACACGAAGAAGGTGAGAATTCAGTGAACCCTTTTTTGGAACTAACCCAAAGTACGGCGTAGCTAATAATACAATAATATTTAAAGGCGACAAAGTTTTCTGAACAAGCAACACATAATATCAGCCATCCTGTACTAAACTTTTTCTTGCTTTGGAAAATTGATTAGTTTGAAGTAGAAATATAACGAAATATGTAAATCAGAATATTCAACCTTTTTTCGAAATCCTTAATCGCTGTTTGTCTTAGTCAACACTTTTCTTACCCACCGGTTCCCGGTAACTGATGCATAGATTTACATACAAAAGTTCTATCTTTGTCTGCTTCCCATCTATGCCCTCGAGGGTGACTCTTTTTCCTGGTGGAAATTATGTATTCTTAACGCGAAGAGTGACAATTCAACTCAGCAAACAGGAGCGTTTGCGCCCGGAAGCTTTTTGCAAGTTGAAGCGATGCAAAAGATAGACTATATCGCCAAATTAAAGTGCATACCGTACAGAAAATGTCGGTGTGGTGGAATGCCTTGCATAAGCGAAAAGGTAAGCATGCTAGAATGACTTCCTTACCGCTCAATGAGACCGCTAAGAGTGCTCAAATAATGGTAGAAAACAGTAATATCTTCGATTTATTTTATATTTAATTTTTTTGATTTTGTTGTTTAATTTGCATTAGGTACATTTCTAATTCAATATATTGGGTATTCAGCCACAAGCGGTGACTTTTCATCCCTATTGCTTATGTGATTCGGTTAATTATTAGGGGGACCCGGGGCTATTAAGACAGTGCTGTGGGGGTAATTCGGACCCCCTCGATTTCTCAGAAAATATCAAGACTTTCTGACTATCGTACATATTCGTGAAACCGCTATTCTGAAAAATTAATTTTGGGAGCTGAATTTGATTCTTTGTTCTTTGTAGAAAGGAGATACAACGTGTTTAATTGCCATCCTCAAAACAATAATCATTATAATGGTAAAACCGCGATTAAAGCAATAAATAAAAGTAAAAAAGTAAGTATTTTGGAAAGCTTGAGGCTTCTATTTAATGGAATGATTTTTGTTTGGGTGAAAACACATATATTTTCGAGACGCTCACTACTTTTGTGCGAATTGAGCGTACGGGGCTATTAGGACCCCCTATTCCGTCAACACCCGTTCAGCGGCTTGCGGATGCGCACACTATTACACACGTCACAGCAAAGCTGTGACTTACCAGATTAAGTTTTTGTAAAGCAATTTATTTTCTTTTTTGCTTCTTAAGGAGTGTCTTTTATTATTTCATAGGTAAACATAATTCCATTGTAAAAACTACAAGGGGTAGCCCTATGGGATTGCACGAGCTGTAGACGTAGGACTATACTACTTAATGTAAAATATTTATTTTTTTAGTGCATTTATACTAATAATAATTCAAACATATTTCTTACGTATGGTTTAATCACAACCAATCAACATCGAATATTACATATTGAACCAAATCTTCTTGGTTATCAGGTCATTTCATTTGTAGTAGGTGATCGAATCCGATTAAACTTATTTAAGAAGATCTGAAGATAGAAGACAGAAAACTGTGACCGAACTAATATCTGGAACTAAATCTTTATAACATATGATTAGCTTGTACAAACTTTTCGATTGTGTGTTGTAAAAAACCCGGACCAGTGAAGAAAAATCAAATTTTAGACAATATAATCACATTTCATGTATAGACCAAGCATTCTAGTTATATTTTGCCATTATTGTAACCTTCATAAAGTACGCATACAAATATAGCGAATGCAGTGGTCTTAATCATATATCGAAACAATAAATATACAAGAATCGAAAACAATTTTATATATGGACAAGATGCGTTTTTGCAACGGTTTTTCAAGTGGCAATGTTCATTCATAAATAGGCTTTGTAGTATGTACCTACTAGTAGAATCAAAATACTATAGGCTGAGTGGAAATGAATCACGTGAAGGGGAAATGAATTGATCGAACGTAAATAATAAACTTTCGTTGTGCAATTTAATAACAAATTAGATCTACCTACCTACACATTCGCCTCAAACATTAAACCGAAGCGCACAAAGTAAAATGAATCAACGCTGATGATGATGGGTAGAGCGAAAGAGACAACTAATACCACGACACTATGTTAACCGTGTTTGCAAATGGAGCTCGCATGTACAAACTATTTTATGTACGAATAATTATACATAAAAGTGTGTTGGAAACGAGCACAACACAAAAGATAGTATAGCGTTCACATTCACTGGGTAGCGTACCTCCACAGGCAGTGGAACGGACTTCTAACTCAGCTACACTGGCTGTGAAAATATACAGCGCAATGATCTGCTTCGTCTGCCTTTCAACCGGCAACTGAGCTAGTCCGGTGCAATCCGTCCGTTTAAATAGTCGATGATGACGTCATTCATAGAAGCGTAGCGCGCTAGGTACACAAATCTGTCGTGCTGGACTAGGGAAGCGCTCTCTTCTGTGTAAATCTGCGATATTTTGACTAGGTTGTTCATTGTTTAAATTTTTAATGCCATGTTATCAAAAATCTTTGCGTTTATCTATTGGAATCTATGGCTGAATTATATGCGTTTAAAATTGGACCACTTTTCGTTACATACTATTTTTGTAGAATTTGCAACGTGCACCCCTATATTGAAAACAAAGACGTAGTCCTACGTCAAAAAATTAAAGAAAAATGACGGTCTGAATTGCCTTGTAGGCAGGTCCGAATTACCCCCACATTGTGAAAGGATGGAAAAACGTAGAGCTTTGCAAATCGTCGCCTAGCACTGCAATTAAGTGATGCAAATGAACCTTTTATGTCACCGAAATGTAGCTGAGGTTTCAAACTAACAATTAGGACCTGTGACCGGTAATTTTTTTCCCATCTATCCACCTAAAAAGGCGATTTGCTTAAGTAGGTCCGAATAGCCCCGGGTTCTCTTATCTAGATATAAGATGATTTCGCAGTTAAGTGATTGTTGCAGCCTACTAGTAATATAATCTTTGATTCAGATGAAACTTTATGAGTTTCATCTGTATGGGAGATGGCATGGTATTTTCTACAAGCAATTAGATCATTTTAGGTTAAGAGCAATTTTTTAAAAAGGCGTAGGATTTCCTAAAGTTAGTTTCAAATAATATTGTCGAGAATCAGTATAATTTCACGAATTGGATGTTTTTGCTGAAACAACATTTTAAATATCTTTAAAACGACGTTTTGCAAGAATTGTGTTATATTTGTTTATTTTGATTCGAAGCATTTAGAATGATGTTATATAAGAAAATTTTAACATTTTTAAAGTTATTTTTAATGAAACTGAACTAAGAGCTTCTCCATAATGCAATTATATTTTGAAGATTTCCTTTTTATTAGTCTTTCCCGTTAAAACAATAGAAAATATTTACAAAAATTGTCAAGGGATGGCATAGGGTAGTTGGTAAATCGATTGCCTTATACGCTGCCCACCTGGGTTCGATTCCCAACCCAGCACATAGGGTTAGATTTTTCTAAAGAGATTATTCTAAACCGAAAACAGCGGTGAATAACCCTAAGGTAAAAACGTACTTAAATCGAAAAATTGTCGTGGTTAACGACTTGTCCCCAAAAGATAACCTGAATAGTGGTCGCAGTGACAAAGTTTTCCCTAACAAAAAAACGACTTATCTTTCAATATAGGCCCATCCGGTCGAAGCTCCCGCTAATTTCATGCTTCGAGCCAAAAATCTTGGGAATTATGATATTGTCGAAATCTTGGGAATTATGATATTGTTCTGCTCTGGGCTAGTAACGATGGCAATTGCATAAAATCAGATATTTTAAAATCAGGTGAGAGGACGATTGTTAGAATGCAGCCGACTCCGTAGGCTTACTACATTATTTAGTGCCAGCTCCGTGCTAGTAGCCATTGGAAGAAAATATCTTGTCTTCTGTTTAGCGAGAATTGAAATTCGAAAATCTACACCAACCATTAGAATCACATTCATGAACAACAGATGAGCCTGAACATAAAGGAAAGATGTCAGTGGAATCCAATGATCTTTGAATCCTATCAATACCAACCAACATCATAGGTTCTTTATGGAATCAATATAATTATTCTAAAGGATGCATTATGAAATATTCTCTTTAGTGGAGAAAAGTTTTGGTAAAAACTATTTTTCTCCATTAAGGAGAAAAAATTGTGTAAAATCATCTTTGCACGTGAAAAGTACAAAATCTATAGTTATAGAATTTGCGTTTCGACTTCATCTCATCAGAATCCGACACTAACTTAGTGACAGGAATAAGCTAGCGTCGGATTGACGCTAGCTCAAAAAAACATTTTTTGTGTTTCTGAGCAAACCCCTAGTCATGCGTGATGTTCCGCAAGAAAAGGAGTTCTGATCAAGCTGATGAGAATTAATGAAATCGAAACCAATGCAATATGCACTATGCTACATTTCTCCTTATTGGAGATTTCGTTAAATCTCATCAAATCTGCTTAATCAGAACTTCTTTTCTTGTGGGACATCACGAATGTCGAGGGGTTTGCTCAGAAACACAAAACGTGTTTTGGTTTTTTGGAGCTAACGCACATCCCCCACTAGCTCAGTCCTGTCACTAAGTTAGTGTCGGATTTTGTCGAGACGAAGTCGTAACGCAAATTCTATAGCTAACTTAATTTAAGGAATAGTTTAAAAAAAAATTTTTTCAAACGTGATTTCATTGAATATCATTAGAAACATTATATTGATTGCTATAGGTATCGAAATGGAACCAAAGTCAGTATACGTAAAGTATAGTATACATAAACTGACCAACTCTGACAAAAAAATCCGGACACCTTTCAGCAACGAAGCGTAATCGTTCACTACAGTCAGGTAGATGGTTCGTATAGTGTACGGACAGAGTTGGTCAGCTTAAGTATACAGTATTCACGCCCAAGATTAGAGCTTGTACAATCGTTTCGGGTACGTTTTCACTCTTTTTTGGTCTTCCGAAGTTCGCGTTTCGTCATGGTTTCAAAAGCTCGGAGTTAAATTTAATGGGTTCATGTTCTTCGGCACAAAACCAACACGAATAGCAACATAGTATTCCTGCATGATGACATGACGCCAAATCAGGTCAAAACAATGATTTCTCATAAACAATGAAGGTCAATTTTGAAGACACTAAGTTTTTTACATATCGCCATTTATGGTGTCGTTTGTCACTATGTTTACCACAAGTGCACATGGCCTGCCAAATCAAGTACTTCGAAGCGAATTTCAACAGTTTGTTTCGTTTGAAGCGGTCATCTACAGCAAACTTGCCCTTACCTTGGACTCTGGTGGATCTTTAAGATGGTTGAATGATTTATATCCATTAGTTTTCACAAAGCGCTATGCGATAATCCAGGATGTGGGTGCACAAAAACCGTTCCCGAAATGGTTTGCTGATTTTCTTCCATCTATTCAAAATCTTACTGATAACTGCACTTAGTGGATATAATCATTACACTTTAAAGAGATACTGGACAAAATTTGATTCATTTCGGTCAAGTTACGCAAGTTTGAAACTGTCGCAATTATTAGCAACTCAACCATTACTATGCAAATGACGGCTCTCGAACAATATTTTCTTGATACTCCTATGCCCCTTTAAAAACAAATTTATACCTTATAGAACTGACAATTTCTGTTCGAATCGAGATAGGTCGAGTTTTAGGGTTTCAATGTTGCTTCAGAATCTTCATCGCGACGAAGCACGGTGAATATGAATCACCTGCATTCGTCCAACATCGTTCTTCGCTGTTATATTCAACTTGCTGTTGATATTCATCCACGAATGAATCCGACTGCCAATCCGTGTTTACCCGAATGCCTTATCCATACGTTCTTGCCTTGCTACTCATCGAACGACCGAATGAACTGCACGAGGAAGCTATGAAGCGAATGACGAATAAACGAATCAGCAAACCATTCCTCACCATAGCGATGATCGCTTACAACTATTGGCGAAGATGACTTCAATTTTATCTTCGCAGAATGATGGCTCGCGAAGAAATATATTTTTATTCTGATGCGTTGTACTTTTCGGAACAAGCCAATGCGCTACTGGTTCTTCAGTACAAAACTATGGGTTAAATTAACAGCCGAATCAAGGCAATATTTGTTAAATATAGTACAATCTTAATAGAAGCCTTGTGTGTCAAGTATTCAAAGGAGATTGAACCCATGTTTGGTGATAAAACTCGGCATAAGCAAAACAAAATTCTTTTGGATGAAGTTTTGATTTTAATCTGCTCATGGTGTTATATCACAATAATATTGACCTATTGCGCATGTTTTGCTAGTATCACGACGAATTCGCTTAATCAGCACGGTTGTTTAAAAATAAATTAGCTGTAGAATGAACAGTGTGTTGTGGGTGTAATATGGACAATACAAATATTACTTCTTGTTCCCCCATCGGGAAAGACTTGGCATAAAAAACGTGCTGTAATTATTTTACTCCATATTGTCGAGATCCTTAGATACCAACAACAAATATAAAATTGTTGAATTTCGATTTTTTAATGCATTCCCTTCTAGGGATTAGCTATAATGATTACATTGCATGTGCACATCTCACGAATTCAACCATGACTGCTAACTTTGTTAACTAGTGCTATAAAGTTAGATTGACGTTTAAGGTGAGATTTTTTGTGACGTGGTTAACATTAACAGTAGGTACCACAGTTTGATAAAAAAAAATACATCATTTAACGCAAATTTATTAATTAGGGGTCATACACTAATTACGTAAGGACATATGGGGGGAGTGGGTGTTTCAAAATATCTTACCAATTCTCACCTGGGGGAGGGAAGGTTTGTCGTTTCTTAAGTAATATCATAAAACATGCATGAAAAATGAAATCGATAAGAAAAATATTCTTCTCATAAGAAAAGAAACTATTTCTTATTTGTGCCATGAACATTTTATATATCAAACAAAATGAGCACATACTGTACATCATGGTCATGGAAACGCAGACCTCAAATTGAAGTGTTTTGCAGCGACAAAATATGATTGTTAAATTAGTTATGGAATTTATTGTTGCCAACGTAAGGGGCGGCTTAATTGTCGATGATTTTGGAGCAGTTACAGAAATTTCTTGACTCTTGGTGGTACATTGTTCTGATCGGGAACTGGAGTCACAATCTGCTTTACGAGTTAAGAAGTGTTGAGACCATTCGTGTTGTTAGACCAACATCCTTCTTTTCAAACTTTCGCTTCAAACCCGCAAGGTATATGAAAAATTTTTTGTCATGTGATTGTCAAAGAACTTGTTGGCTGTATAGTTCCAGAGTGTGAACTGTATTTTACTTCAAGAAGATTCGACGATAGCTATGTCGGAACTATGCGTACGATAAGCGTTATAGTTGAAACTCCGAACAAATTCACACCAGAAGAGGTAATAAATTCTTTTGAGTTCTACATCACAAAAAAATAGATTCAAAGGAAGTGGAATATAGCGAAGCAAATTATGTGGAACAAATCGGAGTTTCTAAATATCTCTTAAAATTTATTTATACTTAGAAAAAATCGTATAAATTTACGTCTCCTGATCCTGACATATACGAGCATCAAAAATGACTTAGTTTTACGTTTGATTTTAATTTTACATGACATTGAATTTCGTAAATCATGTAATTTTACTCCACATATGGCGTTTGTTCTGTATGACAGTAAGTGTAATTTTATGTCATTGCGCATGGAAAATATGTTTCATGTAAAATTAAATGGAACACGGTGATGTTTAATATTTAGTCATTTCGTGAATTACGGTTTGTTAAATTGTGTCATGTTTGCAATTACGTCAATGATAAAATTTATAGTTTTTTGGTGTGTAGTTAAATTTTGTCCTGAGTTCTCTTTTAATAATTCAATAAGTATCGTGTTCGCTATCGAATAATTTAATGAATAAACAATATGATTTAAAATTACACAAAGTAAGATAAAATCTTATGTAGGGGGAGAGGGAGTTCACCAAAATCATACGAACTCTCATCTGGGGGGAGGGCGAGGTTGAATAGTTCTAAAAAAGCCTTACGTAATTAGTGTACGGCGGCCCCGAGCAGAATATTTTCTATGATGAAAGTATTTTCCATTTCAAACATTTATAATTACCTTAAGGGATCGAAACAAGCATAAAAATATTTAAAAAAATTAAAAACCAAAGAGAATACGTTATAGCCAAATGTAGAATCTTACACTTAGTCAAGTCTCCCCATGTTCCCCTACTCTATCGTCAGAGCAATTAAATTTTCGTACATTTTCGAAATATGCTAGAAGTACCAAGTTCCAATCAATTTTACATTTAAATTTCGCCCACTTAAAATAAACAACTTGATCAAATTGCATGCGTTACTAAGCTTCAAGATAATCAACACATTTCTGATCAAAATAAGTCGTTTAAAAAAAAGCATATCGCGGAACGCATTTTCACGCTAGGCATTTTGAATTTATTTATGAAACTGTTATGAACACTTTTTCATTAAAAATATTTCTGTTTAATATTCCAGTAGCACTGATTATGGCAAGCAAAGCTTATTTCCGTTCAACTTCATAGTATGTCATGACTTGTAGAACACTTGAGCGATATTGGAAAATATTGATATTTTTAACGTCCATTTCTCATATTCTCCACAAAAGAAATTTTGAAGCTTTCGAAGAAAAATTTTGCCTTTAAAAATCTGGCCTAGAGGATTGATATGTCTTGACATATTGATTCCCTAGACTCTAGTTTGTTCCGTGAAAAAATTATGAACACTTTTTATATAGGATTTTGAATGAATATTGCAACATATAAAAAAATTGTTTTGGCATTTTCAGGCCATTTTTTTCTAAAAAGTCGTATATTCTTTATGGAAAAAACAGGTTTCACTTTCAGGCACTTTATTCGAAGATGACGAAGTTCTTATAACTTTCAAATGAAAATAGTTTAGTGGTTGGTGTCCTTAAACATCTCATGCGCTCTAAAATATTTTTAATATGTCCAGAGATTACATTTATGTTAAATAATAATTACTAAATTTATCTAAAAACGGTTTTTAAAGTGTCACAGCACTGTAGAATAAAAAAAAGTCGATTTTCAATTTATTAGTCAAAAATGGCTTTAGAATGTTAAAAATCATGTCCCAAAACATGAAAGACGCAAACAATACATAAATATTCAGATTTTCCATTCTACCGCCATGCCTCTTATGTATATCTCGTGTGTACTGAAAACTTTAACCGTGTTTTTCTCGAAGCCGCAAATGTAACTCGAACAAATGATTTTTGAACGCTTGGAAATTTTCACAGTATATTCAAAATTGATTTCTCCAGCGACGTACGTAGGATTTTTTTTTATTGCTTAGCTTTTTTAATTAATTTTGTGTCCATTTTCATGACATATTTGGCGTGCTCTACAGTGGTGTAGCCCCTTAATAGAATATATCCAAATTTTATTTCTTGATGTCATGTCAAGTAAGATATACATATTCAGCATTTTTTTCTGTAATGCTTTGTTGTACAACTTTATTGAAAACATGCTAAATTTTGCTGAAATTAAAACCATATTAGCTGCTATTTAAGCTAAAGAATAGTCTTTCATGGTACAAAAACTTATGTTTACAAGCAACAATTGAAGTTTTATAGCACGCTACAAATGCAATTTAAATGTTATGAGTGGCTATAAAAGTACGATAAAACCTCAATTGATACTAGGGTATAAGACTAACCAGTTCAGTTTTGGCAAAAAGTTTAATATTTGCTAAGTTTGGTTGAAATCGGAATGCATCGATTTGTCAAAAACTTGTGGCTTGATTATACTTCTATAGATATAGAAATTATATTATATAAGAGTATTTCGTCTTACGGTTGCTATTTGTGCCAAATGGTCCTAAGAAAATCATTAAACGTAGATTCAAGGAAACTATCACCCAGTGTTGATTTCATCATTAGAAAAAAAGTTATTTGAAGTACCAATAGTCTACTATGTAGATTCATAATTGTGTTGATTCGGTTTTCGCCCGCGAGACATCCGCAGATTTACATATGTAATTGATTTGTTTTGCTTTGCTTACGCAGCTTCCCGTTTCAAATCTGATAAAAAAAACATCAGCAAATAATCATTATGTAATTGTTGTTTATAGCAAAAGTCATCCTATTTCGAACATAGCAAGCATTTCTGCACCACTTCAGTCATGAAGCTCTGACCCTTCCATCAATGAACAAGAAATTTGTTTTTCTTGGTCGCAATGCAGGAGGAATGAAGAACGAAGAATCCTTAGCGAAGAATGGCTAGTGGCGATTATCACCTAAGCCATTCGTGTGCCGATCCGAACGATGCGTGAAGATGAACATTGCATGAATGGCTAAATTCAACCAACAACGATGCGAACAAGCAGCGAACAGCAGTCATCAGATTCGGATTTTTTGTTTGTTTGTATTATTCATTTTCGATGATTCTGTGTTTTCGTGTGACGAACGGCGCAGCGTTATTCGAGGCATGGGTGAATGACACGACGAATATCGCATCGATGATGAACGAATGAACTAGTTCGGCGAAGAATATTTGCAACATTGTAGGGTTTGCTATTTTGTCGTGGAATCGCTCTAAAGTTGAACCTAAAAATTAATTACGTTCTATATTTTGATCGAAAAGCTTTCACATTTCATTCACAATGGGAGTAAAATGAGACAGGCGAACCGACATCGAACACTATATTCGACGACCAGCGAGATTTAGTGTTTGCATAATTAAATGTTTGTGGTTTATTTTTTTTCTTTTGACTAATTTGCTACCCGACGTGAGTTCTATTAATTATGGAGCTTTGTTGATTGTTGCCATCGTTGATGAACATTAATCACAGTTCAGACAAACTTGCTTCATATTATATAATGTAGCTATGCATTATAGTCGTTTGATATATGGTTCTCTTGGGAGGGGTTAGTGATGCATAGATTAATGAACTAAATGTGAATATTGCATTTCATTGATGTGAAATTTCTATATCTTGATTTTTTTTTAAAAAAGGTCAACTTTGACGGGGAATAAACAGAATAAATAAACAACAAATAATTGACTAAATGAATGAACACATAAATAAACAATTACAACAATAGAAGAAATAGATAAATAAATAAATAATTAAATAAATAAATATATACTAAATATTAAATTTATAAACAAATAAAGAGATGCATCAAATACAACATATGGTCGGAGTTAAGTCAGACCGGACTAAGTGACAAAATATTGATGTCGAGAGAAACGAGTTTAAAGTTGAATCGTAGCATCATTTACATTAAGATTGGAAATTAATTTTTGCCATAATTCATGTTTATTGTTACATATTTCAAATCTGGCAAAAGTCAAATGTAGCTGACGATATTCTTTATCCAGTGCTATCGTTATCTCATTTTTTATGTTTTTCGACTTAGTCCGGTCTGACTTAACACCGATCCTATGAAACAGTTAAGATAAATTTGGATCTTGGACTTTCGAATGTAGTAACTAGCAGAAATTGGCACCAGTTCAGTCTACTTCAAACCAGCGCAACGCGAACGACTGAACAGCATCTTTGATCGTGTGTGCATTGTCTGAAGAACAAAAGTCTATTGTCTAACTTTTCCAAATCAAAGGCACTGTACGTCAACTAGTAGATACAGATGGAGTGTCATGGAAAATCTTGTGCGAAATATGCTGAGGAGAATTCAGCAAAATCGATTGCCCACTCATCTACGGCTTACCAATCCGAAACACAGTCTTCAATAGGGCGCTTGCCATGCGCATATCAATTGGTGATCCGTTGGGCAGGTAAAATTGACAGCTGCATGTAATCGGTGAGAATTTATTTATAAACATCGAATTCATATTATTTAGAGCGAATACGAAAATGTGTATCTTAGGGAATATAATTTTACTTTATCTCCTATCTCCTTGCATTGAATGGCAACATGTAATGTGTGCCCAACAGATGCTTTGACTGTGTGTGTAGCAAGAGCCCTATACCATCACGTGAACCACAAACGATTGCCGAATTCGTTGCTGCTGTGCAGGTCATAATAACAACTGCAAAAGCAGTATCCAGTATCTCGAAATCAACAGGTAGTACCATCTGTCAGAAAGTTAATATCAATTACTGGTGCTCAAATATTGTATTTTTATTCATATATAATATTTCTTCACTTTATATTTGCAAACTGTCCGAAATATTTTATTTGCTAAACGAGCACTCATAAGAGAGCATTCAACAACAATATGGAGGACTCTAGGATGGTTCGCACAAATATTCTACGAATAAAAAATGGCATACTATGTTATAAAACGGCAAACACATACATTTTGACTGAGCTGCAAAATTGAGAAATTTTTTACAGATAACTACCACTGATGACAGCTAATGATATGAGGGATCTTGAAAAGAATCATCTGTTTCGCGTTTGAGTGCCTATTTGTAACGTATATCACAATATTAGAAAATTACAGTATCAAGAATGATAATAATACACGAAAGACAAATTATTCGCTTCGGTTAAACGCCCGGGTTAAACCTTCCGTCCTGGTTATCCCAAAGAAAACGAAAGGAAGATGAAAATTAATGAGCCTCAAGTTGCCAAGGAAAACAACAAAAAAGCCTGTCTAGATTACATCTCAAATTCCAACATTATTTGTGTTTTTCTACTCTCGCGGAGCAGACAACCCAGCTACCATCAAACCTGCCATTGCTTCGGAAAAGGAATAAAATCATGATGTGGGAAACTAATTGACTTTACTTTCATTTTAACTTCACCTACCGTGGCTATATATTTTTTTATCTTTTCATCAATGAAAAACTGCAGGGAAATTGGATGCCACTAGTTAATACACGTAAAGCAGTTCCTGTATAGCAATCTTGGCCCAAGGATCTTGTCGTAAGCCATAAATATCATAAAACGTACACACTTAGAAAAAATCGTGTAAATTTACGTTTTCTGAACTCTGACATAGAAGACGGTCAAAAATGCCATATTTTTAAGTTTGATTTCAATTTTACCAGATGTTGAATTTTGTAAATCACGCATCTTTACTCCACAATGGCGTTTGTTTTGAATGTTGATAAAAGTAATTTTATGTCACTGCGCATGGAAAGTACAGCTTTCATGTAAAATAAAATAAAACACAGTTCAATCATGTCATTCCGTGAATTACGGATTGTTAAGTTGATTGTAGTAAAATCAAAATAAAATTCATATTTTTTTGAGTGCATTACAAATTTAGTTGATTCAACCGAAGCATTTTAATTGTGTTGTATTATTTTCTTTCGTATCCCGTAATAATAAGCTAACCCTTCGAGATAAGATTTACGGTTGTTATTAAGATGAATGAATATTACCTAATGTACACCCCAATTGGGTAGTAACCTATTTATGGATATTGTGTATTTTGATTGTTTATTTCAGTACAATCAATTGTCCAAACAGCTCATTAATTTAACATGCAACAGACATGACATGTCGCTGTTATTCTACAAAAGTTTATCACTACGCTGCTTCATACTTCCACACAACTTACGATATATTACGCGATTTGATTGTACATTGTACATTAGGGTAGAGCAACATGGTATTTTTTTCGATAAATGCTTTTTGGACCAAAGGACAAAAATTTTATTTTCTGTCAACACTCAACAGCATGGAAAATATGGAAGTAATTTTAATTTGAAACTTACAGCTATAAAATTAACAAATACTTTTCAATAATTAAAAAAAGATAGTAAAAATTCGAACTAATTTAAGTTAGGAATTCGACTTCTCTTTGTACAGCGCTAGTGTTGATGCTTAAAGAGTTTCTAGGTAAAACTCCTTCAGCTCAATTTCTGGAGCTATCCCAAATTGAAATTATGAATTGAAAAATTAACAATATTATCAAAATTACTAAAATTAATAAAATGAATCAATGAATAGATAAATTGAACAAATAGGGAAAGGAGATAATGAATAAAATATAAAAGTGAAATCCATATAATGAACTAGCTAAAAGATATTAACACATATAAGGCTAAAAGGATTAAAAGTAGTGCAATGAATAAACAACAAAACCTAAATTAAGAGAATGAAAATGATATGTTTAAAAAAAACTGAAATAAATAAAAAATATCAATTAATTGCATAAATATAATTAATTTTTTTTACAAAACTATTGAAACTATTCAATTTAATACAATTAATAAAACTAATAAAATAATTAAAATTTCAAAAGTAATTGGAATAACACAATTCATAAAATTTACAAAAAATATTAAAATAAATCAAATAATGACAATTTAAAATTATTCCAAATATTTTGAAAACCATTGTGATAAAGCCAATAATATTTTTGAAAGATTAAAATGAATGCATGTTACAAAACTAAGAAAGCGATGAAAATGTAATAATTCTACTGCAATAAAACAATAGGCAAACAAAAAATTATAAATCGGTATGAAAATAATAAAATGAATACACAGAATAAAGCGAACTAGATAACAAAATGATAACATAATAATAAATTAAATAAATAGAATGATTAATACGTATAAATAAAATGGGTGAGTTTAATAAAATGAATAATATTAATCAAATAGATAAAATTAATGAAATTATTGAAATTAAATAAAAAAATAAAATTTATCAATTGACTAAGATGAATAAATTGAAACAATTAATAAAATGAGACAAATTTTATCAGCCTTTTGACCCGATTTTATCAGCCTCAAATGAAAATTGATAGTTGGTAGTTTGTTGGGCTCTAGTAGACGAACCAAGTAGAATTCGAGTAAAACCTTTTTTGAGCCTATTTTTCTTATTTTAGATCTCGAAATATGCAAAAAAATGTTTTTAAATTTTGCGCTGTTGAACCCCCTTAAGGGAAATTTAAGCAAAATCAAGAAAGTTTATGAGGCTATATCTAGGCACTAAAAAATATTTTGAGAGCTTCGGTTTCTTCAAAGACAGAAAAATATATGTCCCGATTATGTCAATGTCCCCGTTTTATCAGCCTAAAATTAACCAAGGGGCTGATAAAAACGGGCCTTAACTGTATTTTTATATTACTTGCATTTTAAATGTTACATTTGGTAATTTCTGTCGATCAGTACAGCCTACATATTGAAATAGAATTGAAATTTTCATTAAATGTTTTGGGATGAAATAATCTGATTATTTCGGTACAAAATGAAGCAAAGAGTAAAGTAATGAGCTCATTTTGGTACTATTAGAAAGACTTTACTTTTTAAACCACTTTCAAATGAAACTATATTATCTATAACCTTTCTCAGAATAAAGTATCGCTGTACTGTTTATTAAACATCAATATAATGCATATTTAGCCGAAATACTTCTATTTTGAGCTTAAATGAAAATAAATATTTTTCTTGAAAAAATCGCATAAATGGTTAGTTTCACATTGTTGTCCCAAAACCGCTTATTAACTTATTTTTTTTTAACAAAAGAGCATAACATAGCATACCGTTGGAAAGGTTTTTTTTTCTTTCCAGAAACCTCAAAAAGTTCAGAATCGGTATAAAAATGACCGTGTAGAAATTTTTTAGTGCCGAAAAACCCGAAAATTTATTATTTTGCAATAAATCAAGATGTTGAGGGTATATTAAAATGATCAAACGTGGTTTTGTAGTATATCTGGTCAGACCTACAACCTTTAGTAGACCAATTGACAAGTACATTCACTTTTTTATTTTATAACACCGTGTAATTATACATTTCGCTAATGAACCAGCATGAACTCTAACTTGATAAGAGTACCGTAATATTTGCCACCGAACACCCACTATATGTACATACACCATCAACCTCTCTCTAATGCATGAAAGATCATAGTGATAAAGTTATCATTCTAACTACACCTATGAAACCAACACCCTAGCTAAGCTAACTAACAACATTGAAAATCGATTCCGACAGGTACGTGACTGAATTGAGCCTGCCTCAAGCATCCAACCACCAGCCAGCAAACTATGTAGTGATGCTAATTTGATTTCCATGCTCATCGTGCTATCATTAGTCAATACGCGCGCAACATATCGAGTCTATGCCACTTAACCCCTGCCCGGCAAGTCACGGGTCATGTGCCAAAAATAAATACCAGCTGGGTGTGTGTAGGGCCTATTGAAACGTGATGCTAACGTCAATGACTCAAGAAATAAACCGAAACTGTTGCTGACAGCCCACCAACCACTGCCAACAGTTGGTGGTGGCACAATGACTGATATGACGTTGTGGTTTCGTGATTGAATTTCATAATTATTTGTAAGTGTGTTAATCGAGACGAGACAGTACTAGGGAAAGTGATAGAGTCATTGTATCAACGAGGCTTGCCAAATGATCTACACGTGGAATAACACTACATTTAGGATTGGGATTTATGGAACTGTCCGTTTTTTGGTTTTCTGAGTTGATCCGAAGTTTATGAGTATATTTCGAGTTCAGTTTAACCGAATCGGTGAAAATCGATAACGAAAATTCGCATATAGTCCTCCAACAAATAAATAGATTTCAATTATTATTGTTATTGTAAAGCTTACAATGCAACTTTAGTGCATTACCGCTGTGTATAAAAATATCTTTAAAGATTACAAAATACTGATTTTTTAGTATCGTATTTATGTTACTTTTAAATATACGTAGAACATAATATCATTTGAATCATTTCCAATGATATGTCTTGAGTTTATTTTGCAATTACTAGATGTTTTATTGTGAAACACACGAAATTATCAAATTTTTCTACGTAATCAAACCTCTATACATATATGAAAAAACCATCATTGACTACCGAGCTGAATTTAAATCATATATGAATTGATACTCCATTACCAAAATCATAAATTTTATTATTACATTTTAATGTAAATATAAACTCTTCGAAACAAGCTTGGATATCTTGAAGCTGTTAATGTTTTAAATCTGGAAAGACTAGATAATATTCATTATTAATTACATACAGGTTCGAAACAGTGATCCCCAATCGACCCCCGAGATTTTTCAGTTCTCGTGCTGCCGTCGAATTCATCAGTGGTGGTTTTTGGAAGCTTTTACAGAACCAACAATTCGGAGCTATGATACCATTCTCTTCCAATCTTCTAACCTATGGTTTTTGATCATTTTTATTTTCGACAGTTGTGAAGTTGATTTTGGAGCTGCACGAAACTTGCGTTAATAGTGCTGTTTCTTCACATGAAAAATCCAAAGGTAGGTTTTTCAGATTCGTTAAGGCCTAAATTTTCAAACGAAACTGACCCCCGCGATTGCACGCTTTTCATTTTTTTCAGTGTGTTTGCTATTATTTATTTTCATTTTATTGACGGAACAACAACGTCTTAGCATTCAAGAAAGAAGTGAACGAGAAGAAGTCCATGCCGAAGAAACATATGAAGAAAATCAACACTGCGAAGAAGAACTTGTTTCGATAGACATATCAACGTCGAAGCCATCAATATCGCCGATGGAATCAAGTATTATGCTTATACCAAAAGCTCCGTCGCGCAGTCTGAAGACCGACCGAACATCAATTTTGACGTCAGATGCTGAGTTAGGAAAGGTAACCGAAAAAGAAAGGCAACAGAAGAGAAAATCAAAGGGGTAGAGGACGAAAAAGAAAATCATAAGAAGATGTTAAACAGAAGAAAAAAACTTTAGAACATAAACTTACTAAAACAGAAGAACAAAAGCAGCTGAAAGAGTTGCAACGACAGAAACAAACAAAGAAGAATGAAGAAATTCGTTTTTTTCTTCAAGCCAAAGATCATGTATAAAACAGGTGTACCATAAAAATGAGTTTAAATAAAATTAAAAATCTAAGACTAATTTTTAGCGAATCATCAGTAGGTACTGACTCTAACTACAGCCATTCCTATTTTATGTGGTGTTTTCATGAGCACTCCCTTAAATGAAAGGTACAACCTTCCCATCGGCTGCTATTGAATTTTTCATGGATCGGGCTTCTGGTTCCGGAGTTACGGGTGGAAGAGTGCGACCACACAGCAAATTCCCATATTAACTGAAATGAAAAATTCTCAAAGGGGAGTAGGGAAAATTTCTAAATCGAATTTGCATTTTTGATGCCAAATGACTTTAAAATGCATAAAACGTTGAGATTTGATGAAATCCCGAAAAAAAATTTGATGAAAATTGACTTTTTTGGACTTTGGCACATTTTTGCCTTTTTCATATAGAAAGGTTATGCAATCACTCTAAAGACCGTCAACCTAATCCCGGCCTAAACCGCGAACCTAATTTTTTTACCTTTATAGGCTTAGGTAGAAGTATGCAATGAGGGGTTGCTACTTTAAAATTAAAACTAATTTAAAATTTCTTGACAAGTTGAAAAATTTCTGCAGGGTCGGGACCCCCCGGATCTTCCTCCTTGATCCGCCGCTGGTTTCAAGCGAAGTTTCCATCTTTATATTTCCATCATTGTATTGAACATAATCAGCCATGGAATCGTAGTTTGGACAAATGAGAAAGGCACAATTGCACCACTAGGTGGATTAAAACAGGTTTTTCATAATAACTTTTATGTTATTTTTTTTCTACAAGCATGTATTCTAGATTGTTCTAGATATTATGAAAATGTACAACCCTGTTGAATATTTCAAGACGCTACTTGGTTTTGAAGTAGAATACTAGATAAAATGATGACACACCACAGAAACAGCAGAAAGCTGCTTCTTTTGGTGGTTTGGTGCGAGATAATCGCGCTCTCTTGCTCAAACAACTTTCTCCTCAGAGGAGAAAAAAAGTTTTTACTTAAATTTTGTGTACTAAGGAGAAATATAGCATAGCTGTTACTTGGGTATGAAGTTTTATAGCACGCTACAAGTGCAATCTAAGTTTTACGAGAGGGTATAACTACCATAAAACCCCAATTGTTACTAGGGTAGTGTATATTGCATTGGCTTGCTAAGCCAAATCAAGTTTCAGTGCATTAATTTCTCATCGGCTTGCATCAGAACTCTTTTTCTTGCGGGACTTCACACAGGACTAGGTGTTTGCTCAGAAACACAAATACGCCTCTCCGATAACTAATTTCTTCTGCTGACTCGTCCAAACTGGCCTCAATCTGCTGAAAGCGATTGAAGGGTGGCTTTAGGTAGTTCTCGAATGCCTGTCACTACGTGGTAAGAAGACAAAAGTAATCGCTTAAAAAGATCTTCTTTGGCTAACAGTCGTGATGTTTTTCTCGTTTGTACACTTCTATATCTTCTAAGGTCTTTTTCTGAAACTCTTGTGCTTCCTCAGAAAGTTGACCGATTGGAACCATAAACTGTTCAATCACCTGCGATCCATGCGCCAAAATTTTATGCACGCTGGCCGACATAATACAACGAATATAACGTCACAAGTTGCTTTGCATTTTCCATACCGCATTGAGCAAATTTCTTACAATTACCTTTGGGACCAGATGCTATCACCTGAGGAATGTTTCCACAACGTTTTAGCATGGTCAAATCGATACCAGTATTAGCCACATCAGCTTGTTCGGCAAATGAGAAAGATTTACGTGCCGTATTTCCATCGTTCAACGTATCTAATCCTCCTGATTGTCTAATTGTGATTTAGCGATTATAAGGCTGACTCTGAATTCAACCGTTGGTAATATCTTGTAAGAGATCCTCACCACACGCTCATCTTTAAAAATGTCTGTTGTTTTTAGCTTGTCAATTTTCTGCTCGAAATACACTCATTCCCTTATCGAAATGTCAAAAGATTCGACTACAAACTATTCTAAACGATCGACAGTAGCGCGTTGAAGATAGACGTGGATTTTGAAATAAAATTTCCCTTGCGTAACTCCAGCAGTGTTTTAGTAGATGACATTGCACGTCTCACCTGCAATTGAAATGAATGATTCTAGCTATACAGCTGCAGTTGGACCATTTAAAAAACCTATTTTTATTCACCTAGTGGTGAAATTGTACCTTTCTCATGTGTCCAAACTACTATTCCATGACATTGTTCAATACAATGGTGGAAATGTATATTACATATTCAGTGAGATTTTCACATACATATAATGGATCGACAGCCACGATCTTGAGATGCTATGTGTCGACATCAGGCATTGCATTTATCGCTCATATGAGTAAATGCGTCCGGATAATCTGCTACTGCGACAATAAAAACTCACATGTTCACCCGAAAAGTTATTGGCTCTCACACAACTTCTCCGGATAAATACAACGCGTTGTTTCTTCGGATAAAGAAAGCCGCCGGAGAATGAGCGGATGAGTTTATCACGGTATCCTTTTTGAGTTCGCTGCCTTCCTGTCGCTACTCCAAAACACTAAAAAACAAGTCTGTCGTACTTCTTTGCCGCTTTTCTTTAAAAATTAAGTGTATATTTTGATGCTTTTATTGATTTCTACGAAATTCAAATATTATCACCTTTCCCGGTGAGAAGGAAAAAAAACAATAAAATTTTATCCGGAAAATTATTCTCACGCTATTTGTGAAGACGGAGAAATTTGCGACTCATCTTATCCTGGAAAAGTTGGACATCGGATAAGTTTCTTCTCGCGTGAGTGAGAGAGAATTACAATGCCTGGTCGACACTGAAATAGTGCTTGAAACCAGCGGCGGATCAAGAGGGAGGATTCGGGGGGTCCGGATCCGTCGAAAATTTTCAACTTGTTTAGAAATTAGTTTCAATTTCAATTTCAAAGTAGTTTCTAGCTCGAAATGATTTTAAACCAAATTTCTCACTAGTTTTTATTAAATGAGGTTATTGCGTATTACGTAATGTGTTCGAAATCGAAATATCAGACCCACTAAGAAATTTTATTCTGGATCCGCCCCCTACTTGATACAAAAATATATAATATTTGATTAGCTTAATTAGCATTAACACAACCGAACCAAAAATAAATCTATATAAGTCAATGTTTGTATGTATGATTTTTGGACTTTCAAACGGCCTCACCGATTGCCATTCGAATTTCTTCATAGTAGGCATTTGTTATAGAGCGTGATGTTTGGTTGGGGATTTGCCCGCCAGATGTCGCTTCGGAACAAATTGTATTTTCCTCCTATTTCATTGAAAGTCGCAGCAACGCGCGATGAGTATTAGCTAGTCAACTATATTAATTGTTCTCATTGTATTGAGTACTTGCTTTGGAGTAGTATATGTACTGTATTAGTGATTGTCATGTTAATCATATTTCTTCATGAGTATAATGATATTCTCACTAATGACTTGAAATGAGACAAGAGCAGAAGTCCCTTTTGTATATCTTGCATCTGCTGCATTTTCTGGCCTCATTATTGATTTAAATTAAATTAGTTATCAAGGTGAATCCAGATTCGAGTAACTCTTTATCCCATCCTATTAACGAAGACTCCTTCCCCTGGCAAACGTGCAGATGCAGAGGTATACACGATCTCTATAAGTTTCGGCCCAAAACAAAATTGCTGAATCTATTACAGATTTCAAAAGACCTGGCGGAACGGTTCTCGGCTGTGACCGAAATAAGAAAGGTCCGCTCACACAGGGTCAGGGTCGTGTTGGCTGATTCAAAGCAGGCAAACGACATTGCTTGCTGCGAGCACTTTACGAAGGACTATTATGTGTATATTCCAGCTGTAAAAGTACAGTCTGAAGGCGTTGTCACCGATGAGAATTTGACATTCGGGGTTGGCCGTTTTAGAGACCGCTTACTTCAGCCAGTGAAAATACTTGAGTGCAAGCGTTTGCACTCAGTAGTAGTTGCGGGGGATGGTTCAAAAACGTACCCCCAATCAAACTCTTATCGGGTGACCTTCGCTGGTACCGCTTTGCCAAATTACGTCCTCTTGCACAAGGTTCGTCTACCTGTGCGTCTGTTTGTACCGCGGGTCATGAATTGCACAAAGTGTAGACAATTGGGTCAAACAGCCTCCCATTGTAGCAATAAGCCCACTGTGGAAAATGCGGTGAGAATCATCTAGATGATTCGTGCAGTAAGAATGCTCAGAATAAACTAAAACGTTCCCTTGCGGAACGATCCGACCGTTCTTTCGAAGAGATGCTAAAGAAAGCTACGCCACCAACCTCAACAAACATCTATGCTCACTTGCCTCTTGACGAGGGCGATACTGATGGCCCACAAGAGGGAACATCTACCAGGGTGCCTGGAAGTTATAGGAAGAGGAGGAACATTTCCTTGTTCTTTGTAAAGGCCAGAAGATGTCCCTAGACGGGGGTATACGCTCGATGAAACATGGAAAGCACTCCTCGTATTTTTTGGGGAAAATACGGGAGCTACTGAGTGCTTCATCTGACAAATCTTTCCAGATTACCTTGGTGTGGGTCCCTTCTCATTGCTCTATTCCGGTGATAAGGTGGGTGCCCTAGAAGGTGACGTTTATGAAAGACCAATTTGCTTCAGCGAATTTTTCAGTATTACTCATCAGAGAACCCTCGAAAGTTGGCAAACTTCGTGGAGCAGTGGAGCGATGAAACCTTGGTTCAAGGGGATGGATGTGGGTCGTGACTTCATTCGTGTGTTACAGTACGAACATCACACGCGCAACTCGAAGTGTTGCCAATCCACATCTGAGCCGTACAACGAAATCGAAACCTCTGCCGTCTTGAGAAGGACCACCCAGCGTCCCAGTACATGATTCTTCCTGATGAAGGCCACCCGAGTCTGTAATCTATGCCGTTGATCTCCCGATGCCTGAAACTGAAAGTTTATAATTTTCTCCCCCTGTCATCTTTGTACACTCTCCCTCCTCTGACTCTTATACCCAGAAGTATAACCCCTACCCCCCATATATCTTCGCGTTCTCGTTGAAAATGCCCAACTCTACTACCACATAAAACTAACTCTAATTGATCTCCCCGAATCTTTACAAAATTCAATCACGCCCTTTAGTTATTCCTAATTTTAAGATAGTTGAAAAACTGTCCCCTTTAGTTAAAAATTATTTGCTACAATAATCTCCCTGTCTTAAATGTCAAACCATATTGCCATTAAAACTAAATGACCTCCCTAATCTTACGAAAATTAAACTACCCCCATGTGAATAGTATAATTTCATTATGAAAAATCAATAATGTTAACTATTGCACGGTCCAATTATAATTATAAGAACAACGCTGTTTATCTAATGTTTGATGTTACATCTGGCCCAAACTCTGTCCTTCATTCCCGCAATGTGCTATTTATAAAACAGCATTAAGTTTAAACTGTAGTTATATATTTAATGTGTAAAACGAAAATACACAAAAACTTTATTCCTCGCACTAAATATATACATCCCTCCAATATTCATGAGGAGATATAATATTAACAGTAACCAAAGTATGTATCGTGGGTTATAAAGGTTAAGAAGTAGGTAGTTACTATCGTTTCTCAATGATAGTATCATTTGGCTATGTCATTAATATAATATGAAACACTCTCACAAAACACATCGATGCTATTTGTGTCAAGTGTCGTTTCCATCAACATCATGCTTATGATTGATTATACCAAAATTACATCGTTTATTGATGAAGAAAGCAATATTGACAAAGTGTCCACTTCTTCGTCTATCGCGCAATCTACACAAACATTTCATTAAGATCATTCACTTCCTAACTAATTAAACCCAATTATATTACTGCTGAACTTTGCGATATGATATCATTTCCGAGTAATCCATTCAAACATCTTCCTACAGCGATAGTCTGCAGACGTTTCATTATTCTTCCACCCCTAAAATTCCCAGCAATGTCGACATGTTTCCAACGACAGGAAGCCATATCTTGTTAGGTACACGACCGAGATGCGTCCTCTTTCCTGCCTAACTCCGCACAGAGCTTAGAACGTTTTTCATCCTTCCTGATCACCACACTTCCACCAACACCGCACCGGCGAGACACGACTTCATTCGCTATTAATGGCTTCCTCCCTCCACGTAAGGGACCATTCATAAATTACGTAACGCAAAAATTGCCCAAAATTGACTCCCCCCTCCCCCCATGTAACAAATTGTCACAAATTTAGTTATCCCCCCCTCCCCTATTACGTAACAAATTCCTTGAAAAATTTTTTTTTCTTCGATGAAAACATGTTACGTAACGATCTAGCTTACTCCCCCTCCCCCCTATGTCACAATATGTAACAACTTCTAGAACCCCCTCCCCCCCCCCCCCTAAAAGCGTTACGTAATTTATGAATGGTCCCTAACCTGCCGGCGGAGAATGTCAAACAGCAGCCTATCGAGAAGTCGCTGCGTGCTTGTGGGTTCAAACATGCCAGCACAGTGGGATCAGAAGATTACTAATAAAACAATCCAATTTCAATTTTCCCAAATCGTGTATTTTTAATTGTTTCCAACATATACTAACCTTAATTGTACATACTTCAGAGTGAAAATAATTGTATCGCTATATCCCTCACTCGTCATTAGAACTTGAGAATACGATGCAAAAAGTGTGAAAGCAACAAAAAGAATTATGATTTTTCCGACGGTGGAGCCCTTCCCAGTGTGAAGCTTGGCAACTTGGTTGGAAATAATGTCTTTTTTACGTGAGTGACGATGTGGGTCAGGGCGTCGTCATTCCCCGTACGCCTTGGGCAATTTGCTTTCATTTGACGATGGCTGCAAAAAGTGGGCAAATTTTAGCTGTGAAAGGTCGAAGCTTTCTTTGTTAGTGAAAGCCTATTTCGTCGAGCCCATGCAACTCGACCGTACAAAAAACGCGAAGGGCTTATAGGTACCTGTTACGATGCTCCCACTCATGTAAACAAAAGATCGTGACCATTCATCTGTTGAATGTTCTTGCTGTTCTATAACATGTACCCAAATTGTGCCGCAGGAACTGGTGTTGTGCAGGAAATCGGTGAACAGCTTTTAAGGAAATGAAAACCCGTTTCAGCTTAATCGTTTTGTGGTGGTGCTATATACGATGGCAGGCTTTTGTTATGCTGGCGACAATATTTTAGCATGTCATGGAATGCGATCTGACCACCGGAGTAGCCTTAACAGGGACGGACATAGTTGGTCCGTGCTTTGATTAATTGCCATCGCGAGCTTGATACGAGAAACGTTTTCTAGATCGTTATCGCAAGACAACAAATTGGTTCATGTTTTGCAAGGTGTTGGACATTTGCGTGTTCATTGCCTGTAGCACGCGCGATTATGTGTTTAGGGATATTTTCTTTTTCAATTGACGTGATGAAGATTAGTGGAAACGCAAATATTCTGGCAAGTGGAGTGTAATCTGGTGGTTTTCGTTGCGTTCGATTATTTGTAATTGTTGTTACTAATATAATTCTTGGCAAAGCAAATAGGAGAACTAACTAGGTGTACATTGCAAATGCAAATATTGGGTCGAAGTATATAATACTTGGTAAATTTTCCGAAAGGACATTTACATGCAAAATAAGACCGAAATTAAACTTCTATAAGTTAAGTTAGCAAACATTTTAAAAATAGCATTGTACTGTACCTAATACAGTTTGGGAATGATGGAAACCTTCTATCTTACTTTTGTGGTTTCAAATATTGCTGCTTGCACGACACTGTGTGCTTCTTTCGGTTTCATTCTAGTTAGAAATTTTCAACATAAATTAACAAGAAGACCGCAGCAGTTCAGCAAGGTCGGAAATGGAATGGAAATGGCATGTGACCACAACGTTCTGTCTTTGGACCAGTCGCTCGCTGGATTAACCTTCGACCGAAACTATTCACTGAAGATAAGCTGAGCAGAATTGCACAGCATGAACATGCCACACGTATAGAGAGAGAGAATGCACATCATCGATTGCTGTCAATTGCTCTTTGCTGATAAGTGTGCATAAAGATGATGAGGATACTTTCATGTTTTATGGTTAAGTATAAGATATTTCATAGCCGATCAAGCAATATGTAATTCAATAACATCCTTTATCCACCTGCTTCGATATCCAATGTAGAACCGATGCGATCACGGTTCATTTTATCGACTAGTGTAAATTAAAGTTTTCCCATTTTCATTCAGTGCGTTTCATTTCAATCCATCCAAGCAATTTATCAAGAGGTAATAGTGAAGTGAATAGAGTTTGGAGGATCATTTCATTGATCCTATGAATATATCTGTTCTGGGATATTTCAAGCAAAACTACTCTAAACATACTTCTTACTGTTCATGTAAGCTTGAAAACGCAAAATATATCAACATTTAACCCATTATAACCCAGCTATGTTAAAACTTTTGGCAATTTATAAAATACTTCGTGGGCCCTCATATTATGCCGAATTAAGTACGGGAAAAATAAAATATCCACTTTGGAACGTTTTGTTGCGAAAAAAACTAACGTATGAAATTTCATACGCTGGGCTGATAGGGTATCAAAAAATCATTACATAAAAAATTCGGCTAAAATCTTTATATTCAGCATAAAATCGAATAATAACTTCAACCTTGCGAGATCATTCATTTAGCAGCTTTTTTGAATGATTTTAATACTTCTCTCCTCTCTCGTGCCGTTTCGTCGCATGATTGGTTCGTTGCACCAAACCATCTTTCCCTCAAACTTTGTAATTATTTTAAGAAAAAGAACATTTTCCAACGAGAATTTATATAAAAAATATTCTGGGTGGAACCAGGTATGATTTGCTACGTATTAAGCATTTGTTAGCCTTGAATGCACTGACTCAACGTTAAAATCAGCGAGAAAGTTGTGAATCCCCTCCTGGTCCTAAAGAGGATATTATTTTGCCTTAGGAAAAAAGATATCGGTTCAGCCTAGCGTATGAAATTTCATACGTTGCACTACCAGCAGAATTTTCGCAATTGTTTCACCAATTTCTTCCATTTTTTTCGCACTGAGCCACATCTTTCACACCTCTCATGGCCATTCGTTTACAATCCGAAACAAGAATTAGTGATTTAGAAGATAAAATTAATAATATGTATTGTTCACATTTTGGATTGAATTTAGTCCAACTTTGTCATTAGAAAACACAATGGAATTTTATAAAAAAAGATTATTGAGCATACACATTTTAAACTATAGAGTATTAATTAACGTTCACAGAAGACCAGAAGTTTTAAAACGCCTTTATTGTATAACAAGTATGATCCTGAAATGTGTTGTTTTTGCGTATGAAATTTCATACGCTAGGACATAATGGGTTAACCTAAACTGATCTCTACAGAGCAGATGACAACTTTGGTTGGTGAATGAAAAAGCATCAATTTGAAATGAAGACGTACGGTTTGGTTATGAAAATCCCGTCGAATTGAAAGTGAATGATTGAGGGAGGTTTTGAATTTGAATCATGGTTGGGTTTGATTGAGATGAAAGTTAGCATTTGAAAATGAAAATTTGCACCACTGGTTCAGCCACAAGTGGTGACTTTTCATCCCTATTGTTCACATGATTCAGTTAATTATTATTAGGATATAATATGCTTTCGCAGTTAAGTATTTTGTTCGGTAGGATGTTTTAAACCTATTTGTCTTGTGAATAAGGAGCTAAACAAATCTTATATACTAACTTATAAACTATAAAGAGAGCTAATCGTTGCAATTGAAGATTGCAACGCTTTTTGTCGGAAATTGCTTATAATACTGTTCGTCATAATTTCTAATATTTCTATGTTTGCGAGTCTGTGCAACTCATTTGTGCTAAACCAGGGAGGGCGCTTCAAAATCATTTTCAGAATTTTATTCACAACAACTTGACCAGATTGGCACTGCATATAGCATTGCCGGTCTGAATATTTGTTTATAAATTAATAGTTTGTTCTTTAGGCAGAGCCTAGAATTGCTATTTATAAGAGGGTATAAACATTTTATGGGTCATTCCATGCGAAGTGATCAAGGCACGTGTAATCGACCTCCACGGATTTGAACAAAATTTAGAGGAATTGTTCATCTAGGGCCAATATATAAAAACCCAAATTTTTGTGACAATTGAACCACCCCTCGGGTCATGGGAGCACCCCCCGTTTTGGCAAATTGTCAAAAGCCTTGATTTTCTTTTGATCATATCTCCGGTTCTATTTACTCTAGAATCAAACCACAGGATGGCTTTTGAAGAAAATTGTTCAAGGAGTCTATAAAAAATATTATTTTTTGCCGACAGTGTTGCCAAGTATGCATTTTTTTCAGTTAAATATTAAAAGTTAATTTTTCTCAAAATACGTATATTTTAATTTTGAAAATTTTAATGCCATCGCGTTCCTCAGACATTTTTACATAAAAAACACTTATCATCTCAATATAATATGAGCGCATCCTGAGATACACCGTTTTGAAGAGAAAAAACCGCAATTTCCCATATAAAATCGCAAGCGCACAACACTAAAAAACCAACTTGAGTATTCTGAGTTCAAACATAATTTTTCGTGAAGTAGACGAGAAATGATGAAAAACTACGTATTTGGTTTGCTTCTAGCAGATCAGGGTCGATTTTATGACAGTTTGAAGATTTTCTCAATTCTGGCCAATAAAAATGGGTTTTTATATGAGAAAATCGGAGTTTTTCCCTTCAAAACGGTATATCTCAGGGTGCGCTCATATTATATTGGGATGATAAGTGTTTTTTATGTAAAAATGTCTGAGGAACGCGATGGCATTAAAATTTTCAAAATTAAAATATACGTATTTTGAGAAAAATTAACTTTTAATATTTAACTGAAAAAATTGCATAGTTGGCAACACTGTCGGCAAAAAATAATATTTTTTATAGTCTCCTTGAACAATTTTCTTCAAAAGCCATCTTGTGGTTTGATTCTAGATTAAATAGAACCGGAGATATGATCAAAAGAAAATCAAGGGTGTTGGCAATTTGCCAAAACGGGGGGTGCTCCCATGACCCGAGGGGTGGTTCAATTGACACAAAAATTTGGGTTTTTATATATTGGCCCTAGATTAACAATTCCTCCAAATTTTGTTCAAATCCGTGAAGGTCGATTTCAAGTTTGCATCTTTTTTTGATCACTTCGCGTGGAATGACCCTTATATATTTGTTGCATTTTCTTTGGATTCCTTCAATGTGATCCTTAAAAGTGAGTTTTTATCGTAAATCAAACCCAAGTATTTAACTCGATCTGACCACGTTAAATTCAAACCATTAAATTTAATAATATGGTTATTATTTGGCTTAAGAGAAGAAGCTCTTGGCTTATGCGGAAACACAATCAATTGTGTTTTTGCCGCATTAGTGGAAATTTTTCATTTTTTCAGGTAATCATTGAAAATATTCAAGCTTCGTTGCAGTCGACTGCAGATAATACGAAGGCTCCTACCAGTGGCTGAGATGCTAGTATCATCACAGAAAAGAGACTTTTTACAGCCTGTAGGTAGATTTGGAAGATCAGAGGTAAAAATATTGTGTAGTATTGGTACGACGCTTGATCCTTGAGGGACGCCTGCTTTAACAGGTAGCTTATTAGATTCACATTTCTGATAAGAAACCTGTAGGGTACGGTTAATAAGATAATTTTTAAGTATCTTTATTATGTAAATTGGAAAATTGAAATCCCACATTTTGGCAATTAAACCTTTGTGCCAAACATTGTCGAAAGCTTTTTCGATGTCTAGAGTGCAGAGCAACTCCAGTGGAATAGCCCTCTGAGATATTTGCCTTGATCATGTTAGTTATTCTCACAAGTTGATGAGTAGTTGAATGTCCAATACGAAATCCAAACTGCTCAGGAAGAAAAATAGAATTCTCATTGATATGTGACATCATTCTAGTTAGGATGATTTTTTCAAATAATTTACTAATAGAAGAGAGTAAACTAATTGGTCGATAGCTAGATGCTTCTGCTGGGTTTTTATCTGGCTTCAAAATAGGAATAATCTTGGCATTTTTCCATCTTTCAGGGAAGTATGTTAATTCAAAACAAAATATTTTGACCAGGTATCTCATGGTGCTTTCGGGAAGGTTTTTAAGAAGAATGTTGAAAATTCCATCATAACCTGGAGCTTTCATATTTTTTAACTTTTTCATGATGGATTTGATCTCATCATAGTTTGTTTCAACAATATCGTCTTGAGACAATACTTGATTTGAAACGTTTTCATATTTTTGTAAGACTTCGGTTTCAATAGGACTCATAACGTTGGGATTAAAATTATGGACGCTTTCAAACCGCTGAGCAAGTTTTTGAGCTTTTTCTTCGTTTGTAAGAAGTATGTGGTCACCTTCCTTCAAAGCTGGAATTGGTTTCGGAGGTTTATTAAGAACCTTAGAAAGTTTCCAGAAAGGTTTAGAATTTGGCTTGATTTGTTCAACCTCTTTCGCGAAATTTTCATTTCTTAAGAGCGTGAATCTATGCTTAATTTCTTTTTTTAGATCCTGATAGATACATTTCATAGCAGGATCACGAGAACGTTGATATTGACGTCTTCGAACATTCTTCAAGCGAATCAGAAGTTGAAGATCGTCGTCAATAATAGGAGTATTAAATTTTTTCTGTGTTATTGGTACTGATAAATTTCTACCATCAACTATAGAGTCACTTAAATTTTGTAATGCCGTATCAATGTCAGCTTTATTTTGTACATCAAGGTCATGATTAAAATTATTCTCAATATAAGTTTTGTACTTTTCCCAATTCGCTTTGTGATAATTGAACACTGAGCTAATGGGATTGGAAACAGCTTCTTGAGAAAGTGAAAAAGTTACTGGAAGATGATCAGAATCAAAGTCAGCATGTGTAATCAATTCGCTACAAAGGTGACTTTGATCTGTCAAAACCAAATCAATTGTTGATGGACTCCTTACAGACGAATAGCATGTAGGACCATTCGGGAACAAAATTGAATAATAACCAGCAGAGGAATCATTAAAAAGTAGTTTACCGTTGGAATAGCTTTGAGCATTATTCCAGGCTCGGTGTATGGCGTTAAAATCACCGATTATGAAAAATTTCGACCGATTTCTTGTAAGTTTTTGTAAGTCTCCCTTCAAGAAATTAATTTGCTCGCCAGTGCACTGAAAAGGCAAATAGGCTGCAGCAATAAAAATTATACCAAGATCAGTTTCAACTTCGATACCCAAACTCTCGATCACCTTGGTGTCAAGAGACGGCGTAACGGAATGTTTGATCCTGCGATTAACCGCTATTGCGATTCCTCCGCCGAATCCAACAATTCGATCAAATCGATGAATAACAAAATTAGAGTTACTCTTCAATTTAATATTTGGTTTTTAAAAGTTTCGGTCACAACGGCTATATGCACATTATGTATCCTCAAGAAGTTGGAAAATTCGTCTTCGCACGTTTTTAATGAATGAGCATTCCAATTTAATAAATTTAAATGATTATTTAAAGTCATTGTTAAACTTTAATTACAATTACAATTTTGTTAGCAAATTCCCAAGCCGCAAACATGGAGGTAGAATTTAACATGGCAATCATCATAGGTAACATATGGTCTTGCAAGTATTTTAATTTTTCTTCCGTTACGCTACCTAGATCCATTGGACTAAAGGAAGCGTTAGGTGCAAACGAATTTGTAGGTAACGGAAGCCATTATTTTGGCCTTGTTTTCTGCCACTGAAGCATAAGTTGACACTCCATTGTAGGATGGTGTGACGGAGGTAGAAGAAGTTGTTAATCTATTTTGAATCGAATTAACACATTTGGACGTGTTTTCTTAAAGTGTACCTAGGTACATTTTTTATTTGTTGTTTTTGTTGTCTAGAACGAGAATTTATAATTTTTTCTCGAACAGGACAACCCCAGAAATTCGATTTATGATTTTCGCTACAATTAGCGCATTTGAAACTTTTTGTGGCTTTTTTCACCGGACAAGTATCTTTCGTGTGCGATTTATCACCACAGATCATACATTTGGCATCCAAATGACAATTTTTTGTGCCGTGCCCAAAGCCTTGACATCTACGACACTGGGTCAGATTTTTAATTCTGTCCCCATGTCGTCTATAATGTTCCCACTTTACTCGCACGTGGAACATAAAACGTGCTTTTTCAAATACTTTCAAATTATTAACCTCATTACGGTTAAAATGAATTAAATAAAGCTCATGGATAATTCCAGAGCGTACTGGCGTGTTATCGCCGCTAGCCTTTCTCTTCATAAGAATTCATAAAAAAAGACAGGTAAATTTTTCAATTCGTTGGATATTTCGTCCAAACTTTGACCTTGTGGTAGCCCTTTCAAGACAGCCTTGAATTGTCTATCTGTCTTGAAATCATATGAATAAAATTTATATAATTTCTTCGTAAGAAACTGGAGTAGTCGTTTGTGGCCAATCAATTCCTCCGCTGTAACTCGACATTCTCCTCTTCGGCCAATCCGAAAAAAGACTTTCACGTGCGGAAGGAACGTCGAAAGATCAGTTCGAAAGGCTTTGAAGTCGGAGATCATCACTGTTATAGGCGGAGGTGATTGCGTTTTCTTCTCATTGGCATTATGCGCAATACGAGGAAATTTAGAAATTTCATCAGCTTCACGTTCGGACAAAACATCGAATGAGTTGCTGCAGTCAATTGAATTTTCGGGTGGAGAAGATACCCTTTTCCGTTTAGCTTTAATTTTTGGCACACGGCCTTTCTGGGAGGACCCAGGCATATTGGAAGAATTAAATATTTCTTTAGGCTGAATTGTTCTTGAAAAATGTTTTAGTCTTGAAAAAGACTGATTGAGTAGAAAAAGTAGGTAGTCTTGAGAAAGACTAATTGTCGAAAAAAATGTAGGTAGTCTCGAGAAAGACTGATCGAGCGAAAATATAGGTAGCCTTGAGAAAGACTGTTGCTGTTGAAAAACTCTAGGTAAACCAGGAGCTATCAAGATTTGTGACCGGTTCGAACAAAGGTTCAAGCCGGTATGAATTTTAAAACTTGTTTCACGGACCACTTTAATATGTACTGTGGTAATAGTTCCCCTGTACTATTACGTGATTTCCTCTGTTGAGGCCAGGTCTATTTTGTTCAATTCGCCTTGATACATAAAACAAAGTGATTAGAACATTTTTTGTTTGTGTTGTCAAAGTGAGCTTAGAACATTTAGAAACGCTCATCAAATCTATATACTCATTCGTTACGCAGATTTCCTGTCCAAAAAAGTTGAACCTCAGTGCAGATCGATCCACTATGGCACTCTTTGACACTGCAGCTCACTGGACACTATACCTCCGTAGAACAACGTACCTTGATCCCTGTGCGATTAGTAAAGGAAGTTTTTCTATTTCACAGTTCCGGGAAAAATAGTTCCAGAACCGGAATTCCCTTTCCGAAAAAAAATTTGTTTGTACATGTTTGTTTACATGCTCATCGGCAACACTATGGCAGATGTAAAAGTTTAAGTGCACTCAGAGGCAAGGGCGCCAGCCTTAGGGGGGTGCAGAAATCTTGATCTGTTTAAAAAATCCATGAGAATAGGTTTAAAAAGAAGCCAGGATAAGTGCGACATTTCAAGGTATGCTTAAACTAAAATCCGTAGAGTCCGGACACTTTATTGCTTCAGTGTTCTATTGGTCGGCTTTGTATTTTTTCGATAGCGAATTATTTGGGAGAAATTGATGGAAGAAAATTGATCCTGCGCACCTACGTTGAGAACTCGATACTAAACTGGTCATCGGACACATTGTACAAGTTGAGCAGTGTACTGAGTCGTGTTTCTCCGGTTTCCTTTAACTTCCGCTTGAGAATTGACCAATATTTTTCGATCTGGCGGAATTAGTACTTGGCAAATTTTGTTCATCTAACATAATGTCCTAATGAAATATCTTAAAGCTGATGATGATGATTGAATGCGTCTCCAAAATCCATATACGAATAGGGTTAAATCAAAAAGTGCGGAGAACTCGAATTATTGTGATGAGTGGAAAATATAATTGTTCTCATGTCTGAACCCGCTCATATCATATTGATCCAAGTAACATCGCAAGGGTTCCAAATTCCATTGCAGAATTCAGGCATCGAACGCAACCAACGATGGCGATCTTAAACATGAATCTCAGTTGTAGATTGTAGCAGAGAGGTGACGAGGGTAAAAAAGCTGGTAATCCAAAATTTACACTGTTGCACAGAGGATTATTAAACCCAAAAAGCTGGCCAAAAGCGAAAACTCGTGCAATGGCTTCTAAACCAACATGACTGGTTTCCTGGATAGCTACTACACAATTTGAAAGCCTTGTTTGAATTATTTATTTCATTTACAACTACCATGAGCCGTTGGAGTTTGAAGAAAATAAAAGCGATAAATTCTCGTCTTTCATTTATTTAAGAACCAGTATTATCTATCTAAATCCATTGGTAATAATAATTTTAAACATTCGAAAATCGAAATTAACCACATATTTCAATGAATATGACAATTATAATTAAGCATAAATCAGTGTCCCAGTAAGTGAATCAGAAATGAAATGGCTGCCACTTTCTGCCATTTTGTGTACAAAAGGCATTTTAAAAAGCGATGTATTATTCTGTTTCATATCATTTATTTACGCGATTCTAGAATTGAAACTGCTCTTTAATTTTTTTTAAACAATTTGTGTACTTTCAGAGAATATCTGTGCAAAATTTGAGTGATATATTCCAAATATTGTAAAAGATACAACGTTTTGAACGGAACACGAATCATGCGCAGCAAAACGGTCTCCTTTGTTCGGAACGACGCACAGTGGGACCAATCCAAAAAAGGCGGGACAAAACCTATTTGAGGCCTTAGATGTCATTTTAGAGCCAACATTTCTTCGTAGGATATGTTCACAATATTATTCTGCAACTTTTTAAATAGAATATTTTGTTGTTGGACTAAAGTAGAGTACCCGAGCAAAAAAAATTTTTTCAAAAAATTGTTTTAGAGGGTCGATGTCTTCGATAAAGTTGTAGAATATTATGTTTTGAATAACTTCTTCTAAGACACCACAGACATCAGACCTCATATTTGAGGCAAAATTGTTGTTTTTTGGAAATATGACCAAAAAATCAGTTTTTCGACTTTTCCATGCTATAAACCTTAATTGATTAATTCAATATGTTCTACAAACTTGCAGGTAATATTGAAGTACAACTTTTTGTTGAAGGAACTAATAACCTAAAATCAATATTTTGGCTTCTAAAACTATTTTTCATATAAATTTACTCTATTTTCATCAAAGATTTCTGTTTTTAGGTGCACTTTTGTGCAGCCAAACTTCGGCTATTGCGATACTCTATTATTCGTAGAATAAAATTATTACTACATAGAAACAGGATATAGTTGGACGCGTTGTTTGGGTGATTATTCATGTACGACGATTTATAACAAAAAATGTGTTTATATTATTTTTAATTTATATACATTATTAGCTATTAACAAAATTTCATATTTTGTACGCACTTACAAGCATATAGAATATATTGAGTTGATCAATTACGGTTACAATATGAAAACGTGAAAAAATAATATAAATTTTGAATTTAAACTGCCAAAGAACAACGATTTCGGCTCAAAAAATAAATAAATGGTATTTTCAACAAAATTGTTCCAAATACAATATTTGACAACTTTGCTGAAGACCTCCGCCATTTAAAGAAAATTTGTTTTTTTTAGTTCGGGATTTCTACTTTAGTTTAACCAATAAGATTAGTTCTACAAATTCATAAAAGTAGAACAATACCTATTTGAGACCTTAGATATTATAGAACCTAAGTGTGTGGAAAAATATTCACAACATAATTGAATCATTTCTATTTTTTTAGATGGTTGAGGACTTCAGCAAAGTTATATAATATTCAATTTCGAACAGTTTTGTTAAAAATACCTTATACATACAGTAGATTTATTTTTTAATCTGAAATCGTTGTTCTTTGGCAGTTTAAATTTATATTATTTTTTTATATTATTTTTTCACTTTTCCATATTGTAACCGTAATTGATCAACTCAATATGTTCTACATGCTTGTAAGTGCGTGCAAAATATAAGATTTTGTTAATAGCTAATAATGTATATAAATTAAAAATAATATAAACACATTTTTTGTTATAAACCGTCGTACATGAATGGTCACCCAAGCAACGCGTCCAACTATATCCTGTTTCTATGTAGTGTTAATTTTATTCTACGAATAATAGAGTATCGGAAAAGTTTGGCTGCACAAAAGTGCACCTAAAAACAGAAATCTTTGATGAAAATAAAGTAAATTTATATGAAAAATAGTTTTAGAGGCCAAAATATTGATTTTAGGTTATTAGTTCCTTCAACAAAAAGTTGTATTTTAGTGTTACCTGCAAGTTTGTAGAACATAATAAATTAATCAATTAAGGTTTATAGCATGGAAATATCGAAAAACTGATTTTTGGATCATATTTTCAACAAACAACAATTTTGCCTCAAATTTGAGGTCTGATGTCTGTGGTATCTTAGAAGAAGTTATTCAAAACATAATATTCTACAACTTTATCGAAGACATCGACCCTCTAAAAGAATCTTTTGAAAAATTTTTTTTTGCTCGGGTACTCTACTTTAGTCCAACAACAAAATATTCTATTTAAAAAGTTGCAGAATAATATTGTGAACATATCCTACGAAGAAATGTTGGCTCTAAAATGACATCTAAGGTAGGGTTGGGAGTACCGGTTTTACCGTTACCGAAAACCGGTAAAACCGTTCAAATATCCTATACCGAAATACCGGTTTTATAAGAATGAAAAACCGGTATTTTCGGTAATTTGGTAGGAAGGACTATTTAACAAAAGGGTTTTATTGTTGCACAGCTTTAAAACGCTTTAAAAAGCTTTTCACCTGCTAGTGTTTTGAAATTAGGTGCCATGCACAGTAAGTTTGCCTGTTTTAGGACGTTTTAACAATGATATAAGCAGGGGAATAGTGCTTATGTAAGCAGCGATAACAACCCGAAAAAATCCCACATGTCAAATAAAACTTATCAAAATATGGAGGCACAAGAAAATTTGCAAGACAAAATCAATCAACTCCATATTCCCATACTCCATTTTGAATTCAATTTATTCACACTACTGGCAAATCTATAACGCATAGACCTATCATAGAACTCTGACAATAGTTTTCATCAGCAATACTGCCTCAGGGTACGTTGAAATGAAATTTAAAGAATATTGTTACAAAGCACTTGTTTTCAAGACAATGCAAAATTTATGCTCAAGCGGTTTCATAAATTGAGTATGAGTGTTTGAATGACACTTTTGGATACCAGTGACAAATTTGACCTTGATCAACCTGTCCTATAGCGTTTTCGTTTTCGATAGGCTGAAACCCGTTCCAATTTATGGTAAACATCACCTTCACGTCCGAGCATTTGGGTAACCAGAAAATAACTTCAGATTTGATTTTCTATGTATTTGTTTTTAAAATCTCGGAACGCTTACTGCATCTGGCTAACCAATGTGCTTTTTGGACTAAAAAGACGACACTTTGCATACTACGATACACAAACCAGATGCTGAATCACATCCCATTTTTTATTTTGATAATAGAGGTTTTAATCTTAGGGTCATATGGCTCTCTTTTTGAGTTAGAAAAATTTCTAACCTTTTTTGCGGGATTGAGAATCGAACCCAGGTGAGCTGCGCATAAGGCAATCGATTTACCAACTACGCTATTCCCGCCCCTTAATGTGGACTTAAAAAAAGATCATAATACCATAAGAGTAATCAAATCAACATTCATAAAGCTTATTCGATATTGGAGTACTGTAAGAACCAATCATGTTCTCTGTTAAATGATCAAATGCCCAATTGGCTTTGTACGTTGAGCGATTATTTTGTTAACACAGTTTGTATTTTTTTTAAGTACCGGTTTTTACCGGTTTTACCGGTTTTTTCATTATCAATACCGAAAATACCGGTTTTTTAAAATCCTCCGGTTTTCCCAACCCTAATCTAAGGCCTCAAATAGGTTTTGTCCCACCTTTTTGCCTTTCTCAATAGAAAGGTATTGCAATTGCTCTGAAAACCGACTTTTTAACGGAGGCCCGGAGGGCCGAGTGACATATGCCATTCGATTCAGTTCGTCGAGTTCGGCAAATGTCTGTGTGTGTGTATGTATGTGTGTGTATGTATGTGTGTGTGTATGTGCGTCTGTGTGTGTGTACGCGAACACAATCTCACTCACTTTTCTCAGAGATGGATGAACCGATTTTTACAAACTTAGTCCCAAATGAAAGGTGCAACGTTCCCATAGGCTGCTATTGAATTTCTAATGGATCCGACTTCCGGTTCCGGAATTACAGGGTGATGAGTACGATCACGCAGAAAACGTCGATTTTAAGAAATTCTGCAATGAATGTATAATGGTGAAAATTTTTCCAAAATGTGACCACAACTGCTTCGATTTGTAGTACTAGGTCATTAACAGCCATTCAAAGTCTCTTTGGTCACATTGGCCACCATCATCGGTTCCGGAAGCCCCGGCGGAAGTATCCAAATTCAGAGTAACAGTCACATCGGTTTCTCGGAGGTGGCTAGACCGAATCAACCAAACTTAGTCTCAAATGAAAGATGTTGCGTCCCCGTAAATGGCTATTAAATTTTATCCCCAACCGACTTCCGGTTCCGGAGTTACGGGTTGTGGCGTGCGATCACATAGCAAATTGTGATTCAAACCGATACCCCGATGGAAGCAAAAAAGGTAAAAATTTCGCTAAAATGTCTCTCAAATAACTTAACTTTGCAGTTCTAGGTCACCGACGGCCAAACAAACTTTCGTTGACTACATTGACCACCATAGACGGTTCCGGAAGTGCCCGGGAAAAGCGGCCATCTTTCATAACTAGCAAACTCATATCAGTTTCTCGGAAATGGTTGGGCCGATTTTCACAAACTTAGTCCCAAATGATAGCTATATTATCCCCACAGATGTCTGTAAAATTTCGCACGGATCGCTTGTATGGTTCCGGAAATATAGACTGAACGGTCCGGTCACACATGAAATTCCCATATAAGCCGGAACTCAATTTTTTTTTTCAAAGGGGGGACCCCATGAAATTTCAGAAATCGAATTCGTATTTTTGATGCCAAACATCTTTAAAATGCATGAAACGTCGAGATTTTATGTTACCTCGAAAATTTTTTTTTTATAAAAATCGACTTTTTGGGACTTTGCCGATTTCGCACCTTTTTTCAGTTCAATATTACCATGGCTGTTTTTTCTTTTTCAAAATTTTAGAACTCGAATAATGATTTATTGTCCTGTATATAGTTGTCATGTGATGTATATTAATAAAATGTAATATATGCATTTAAAAGTTTTTAATGAATATAAACAACGCACACATTCTCGTGATTCATGATTGAGAAAGGCACAATTGCACCGCTAGGTGGATTAAAATAGGTTTTTTAGATTGGTCCCACTGTGCGACGCACAGTGGCGGATCTTTGAACAAAAGTCGGACAAAACCTGAAATGTTGTTTAATTTGGCTGAAAATCACAAGTTAAGCTAATTTTGAGGTGCTGAATTCATTTTTGAAGCCAAAAGTCACAAAATATTATATGCATTTTTCCATACAGTGTCACTGAACCTTTCTTATGACTATGATCCCATTTTTATGATAGATTTTCCGGTAGGGGTTAGTTGGCGGTTGGGGTAAGTTGGCGGAATCCCTTTTTCTCTGTTTCTATTAGACATATAGCGCTGCCTCTTCTTGTGCACATCAAGTTATGTGAAACCCGTTATCCAATGTTCCAGAACCGGAATTCTCTTTCCGAAATTTTGTTTTGTACATGTTTGTTTACATGCTCATCGGCAACACTATGGCAGATATAAAAGTTTAAGTGCACTCAGGAGCAAGGGCGCCAGCTTTAGGGGGGTTCAGAAATCTTGATCTGTTTAAAAAATCCATGAGAATAGGTTTAAAAACAAGCCAGAATAAGTGCGACATTTCAAGGTATGCTTAAACTGGAATCCGTGGATTCCGGACACTTTATTGCTTCAGTGTTCTATTGGTCGGCTTTGTATTTTTTCGATAGCGAATTATTTGGGAGAAATAGATGGAAGAAGTGAAAAGAAAATTGATCCTGCACACCTACGTTGAGAACCCGATACTAAACTGGTCATCGGTCACATTGTACAAGTTGAGCAGTGTACTGAGTCGGGTTTCTCCGGTTTCCTTTAACTTCCGCTTGAGAATTGACCAATATTTTTCGATCTGGCGGAATTAGTACTTGGCAAGTTTTGTTCATCTAACATAATGTTCTAATGAAATATCTTAAAGCTGATGATGATGATTGAATGCGTCTCCAAAATTCGTATACGAATAGGGTTAAATCAAAAAGTGCGGAAAACTCATTGCATTTCTGAATTATTGTGATGAGTGGAAAATATAATTGCTCTCATGTCAGGAAGAAGCGCACCTCATAAACCGTCTCTGAACCCGCTCATACCATATTGATCCAAGTAACATCGCAAGGGTTCCAAATTCCATTACCAAATTCAGGCATCGAACGCAACCAACGCTGGCGATCTTAAACATGAATCTCAGTTGTCGATTGTAGCAGAGAGGTGACGAGGGTAAAAAAGCTGGTAATCCAAAATTTACACCGTTGCACAGAGCAGTATTTGACCCAAAAAGCTGGCCAAAAGCGAAAACTCGTGCAATGGCTTCTAAACCAACATGACTGGTTTCTTGGATAGCTACTACACAATTTGAAAGCCTTGTTTGATTTATTTATTTCATTTACAACTACCATGAGCCGTTAGAGTAAGAAGAAAATAAAAGCGATAAATTCTCGTCAAAAAGTCAAGATATTTACTTTCATTTATTTAAGAACCAGTATTATCTATCGGCTAGTCCTAAAGTATCTGCTAAATCCATTGGTATGTACATACGAAAATCAAAATTAACCACATATTTCAATGCATATGACAATTATAATTAAGCTGAATAAATTGTACAATATTTCCCAAATATGTTGGTATTATAAAGTGATATTTACTTATGTTCTCATCATTTCTAACTGTGTCCCAGTAAGTGAATCAAGAATGAAATGCTTGCCATTTTATGTACAATAGGAATTTTAAAAAACGATCTATTATTCAGTTTCATATCATTTATTTATTCTACAATTGACAGCTTTTTTCCTTTGTTCGGAACGACGCGCAGTGGCGGATCTTCGAACAAAAGTCGGACAAAACCTAAAATGTTGTCTAGTTTGGCTGAAAATCCCAAGTTAAGCTGATTTTGAGGTTTCAAATTCTTTTTTGTAATCAAAAGTCATAAAATTTTAATGCATTTTTCCATACAGTGTCACTGAACCTTTCTTATGACTATGATCCCATTTATATGATAGATTTTCCAGTACTGATCATCAATATCAACAATATTATAAAAAATGACAAACGCAGCTTTAAATCAATTGTATAACGTGTAGTTTTACTATGAATTTGCTAATTATCTTGCAGAAAACACCATGCGTCTCCATAGCAGTAACAAAACATAAAAACCTTCCTAAACCCGTTTGCGCACCTAGGCGCCAGAGTGAGACCATGTTATTCAAAAAGTAGAGGTAATTCTCTATAGAATGCATAATATGTGACCGTTCCGAAATGTTTTCCCTGATTGTACAGAATACATCCGTAATAAAAGTATGTTTGATCTGACTGGTTTTTTTTAAATCGGACCCAAATCAAAAGAGCAACATGAATTTGAAATGAACAGAAATTATGGTTTCGTAAATGAAAAGCATTAAAAAGTCCGGACTTTGCTTCGTTTAAACTGCTCTTCCAGTTCTTATCCAATGATCATAAAATTTTGAATATATATCATTCAATATATGAGACATTTAAGAAAAATATAAAATATAAATATTTCAAATAAAAATTTTTGAGGTTTTGTCCGGATCCAGCCACGAAAAGTCTATTTTCGTATAGATAGTTTTTTATCTTGCAGTGTTAGAAGCTGCTTAATTTTTACCTTCCAATGCTCAATACAATTCTCCAAGAATATTTACAATAGTCCAATTGTATGGAAAATGTAGCTAAAGACTGCCTAAATTGATAAGTTTTATCAGTTTTCAATAATATTGCACCATAACGAAGATATATGAAAAAATCATTTTCCGTTGTCAACGTAAACTGTTCCTGGCAGCACTGCTCCATCGGAATCCAATCAGACTAATTTCAATAACTTCGCTTTTAGAGCTGATCCTTGTAACTGTTATTACTTAAATGAAAGGCAATAGTTACATTCATTACTCTTATTTGTTTTTGTGAGCAAATCTTGCCTCAATCAAAGGTTATAGCTGTTTGAAAATGTTGTTGTCCACAAACAACATGGGCATGAATGGGTTAAACGTGCAATATAATAACGTAATAACGAACAGTATTGACTAACTAACGTTTAAATTATAAAACGTGTTCGAACTGTTGTGAGCTAGGCTTTTATAGTCCTACTGTACCCTTTGATGAATGTAGATTGGTTCAACCGGAAACTGTTTTCTGACCGGAAACACATACTGACTACGACATATGACTGACAGAAACGTAAATTATTCTCACTACCACTACGCTGAATCAATCTGATCTAAAGGGCATCCTGATTGCACTTATGTTGTGGGTACAGTGAATCCCTATTACTGTGTTAATGATGGATTGGATACAGGCGCAAACATTCCAAGCTATTTCGGCCGACTCTATTCCACGCTTTTCCAAACGTTTTTCTTTCACCTTCTCGCTCGTTACAACAAAAAAAAGAAAAAAATGACACACTCTTAGTCGTCAATAAAAAACAAAAAAGAGAACCTTTGCCAGAAGACCCACCCCTTGGTCGGTAGCTACTACGCGATTTGGTCTTCTATATGGACGAAGCAGTTGCGTAGTATCGCGACACTCGCTCAGTTTCGCGACCCAGTATCCAGAAGCTACAGTATTCTTTCAGGGGTTACATACCTTTTTGCGAGAATTTTTTAAGAAAGTTTGAATTTATTTAAATGAATGAAACAATTATTTCATTACATCAAAGTTATAGTACTTTAATAGTGAAAAAAACAAGCATTAGTTAATAAAAACATTGATATTTGACGGAGTTATGGATTTTTCTTCGGAACATTTTTTTATTTAGGAGGCTAGCAGGGAATAAATGATAATTTTTCCCTACATATGGGAACGTTTTCCCCCAAAAAATCGATCTTTTGAGCTGCAAAAATTGGATTCAAAAATTCTTATGTATAAGACAAAAGTTTATGCATAAAAATAGGATTATTAAGGTAGGAGAAAAAAAAATTATGGACGATTGGAAAAATTGAAGAAAATCGGCTCAGTAGTTTTTTGGCAATCACGGAAAAATTGTTTTTGAAAAAACGACATATAGAAATAATCGAGTTTAAAAATTCAAGTGAACGAGACGCGCTTCGAAGCCTTGCAACTTTCGATCTATTGTTCGGATTTCTATGAAAATTCGGGAAAATATTCTCAAGGTTGTACTTTCAGATAAGGCAATAAATTTTTAAGGGGTCAACCACAAACAATAAGCAATAACGTTGGAGATATTGAAGATGAAGACTCTGTATCTTCGGCAAAGTTGTTGGCAAAAGATGACACTACCTATCGATCTATTTTTACACCTACATATTTTACGCTAAGCTCACTGACAAATTCTGGGTACTACCAGAGAAGATGCTGTACCACAACAATATTTTTCTTTAAGAAGACATAACTTTTCGACGACGAATAAATTTCAGCATCTCTTGTGTCCTATTTTTATTAGAAATTAGGATTGATAGGTTTCTGAATATATTCATATATACGATGCGCGATAAATTACACAGCATTATTTTTAATATTTCAAGGCATGCACATCATATTTACAAGCATAGTAATATACTGCCGATTCTGGGATTCCCTTTATACATGGGACAATTATGCATATAACAGCAGTATACCAGATCAATTACATAAACACTACGATAAATTACAACACCAACTTGAGATAATCAGTTGAGTGACAATCCGTGCCACTTGGGAAACATGTGATAATTGCGTCATGTGATCAGCACCTTGATATCACCACACATGATCGATTTAGTGCCTCTTTGAAGAGAGATTCATGACGAAAAGATAATTTGAATGCATTTTAGAAGAGAATCATAGAGTACCCTTCGATCCACTATTAAAGAACCCTCTAAACTAATAATAAAACTCTATCCATCAAGGCAGTTGTTTTATGACAAGCAATATAACAAATGCATTTATCTACGTATCCATCAAGTCGATGCAATTCTTTGAAGTGCATTGAACATCCATTACATACTTCCCATAACTGCTCCCGACCCGTTCTCAGTATTAAACTTTTCTTCTTCGTCCCATCACCATCGCTGTAGTGTATAGACTAATGCCGGCACCAGTGAGTTCTTTGAAAGCTAAACACAATTAGATTATAGCTTCCTACATGCTGTACAAAGACACTGTTCGGGTGGGTTTTACCTTCACCAACCCGACAGTTTCATTGCACCGTGCATCTTTCCTCGTGAAAGCATTTGCCCGATGACGAACGGCTTTCGTGATACAGATCTCCCGCATAATTCCACATCGATTGTATCTAGGTAGGTGTTGTGAAGGAGGGTACAACATCCCTCTGCTAGAATTAGCTTCCGTTTTGAGAAAAAAGTGCTTTGTGGGACGAAAACAGTTCCATCGCCTCCTACTAGTGAACGGAAAAGCAACTCACGTACATTAATCCATTAGAGATGCCCAGTACAAACGTTTTGTACAACCGGTAAAAACCGATACACTAGTGCACTTGTGTGGTGGTTAGATAAAACTTAGCCTATCGCATGAATCAATTTTCCCCAAGGAAAGAAGAAAAAAACCACATCTTATTTCAACTTCAGAGGTGTACGTACAGTGTTCTTTCTTCTACTAGAAAGAGAATGCCTGGAGATGACAACGACGTCACTGCTTCATCAAATCATCTGAACCATCCGAAAAACGCAATCTTCAGGATTATCGCCATCTCAGGGGATCTATGGAAGTCAGTCCAACACAGTGCTACATTCCTTCTAGCAACACAGTACAGACCAACTTGTTTGCAGTGAGAACTTTCATTCTCATACTCTTTCCGACACATGCGAGTTGCTATACAAGTCATCATAACTTTGGCTTGGTGCAGAATGAAGGATAAATTTTCGTGCATCTATCCGGGATGATCGTAAGCATTTTCACTTCGGCACGAAGGGCACGTTGTGTTTCACGGTTATTTATTCAGGGAAAACTTTTGTCCTCTTCAATATTGTCTCTAGAGAAAATGGTTATTCATTTTGGTTGAGAGTAGGAGGCGAATATTCTGTTCTCAACGCTCGTTGCCGATTTCTAATTCTAGCGTTTGCTAAAATTAACAGGCAAAGAGTTTCTTGCAGTTTCATGGTAAATGTCAAATTAAAAGGTATCGTGAAAAGTAATGGGTGCTGAAATGAATACAAATATGGTTAAGGGTTTTAGCAAGAAAAAACCACATTTTTGTGAATTTTTTTAGAACTTTGCGTGACGCGAATTGATCAAAACTTTTGTGTATTATAATGTATTATTTCAATAATATTTTGTAAATTTTTCGTGCAAAAATATCGACAAACGACTCGGCGACGCGCAGAGGAGTAACTGGGGTCGAATCCTGGTCAATATTATTTTCTGCTGCTATTTCGGTTACTATACCTTAATATGGACTAAAAATAGACAATAACTAGAGTTTGGAACAATTTGGCATATATCGACCTACCAGTGCAAAGGTCAATTTTCTATATCCTTTCGAATACTAGTAATTTCGAGGAGATCTTTGTGAATACATTTGTTTTTCTAGTAAGTAGAACAAAGGATCAATGAAAAGGGAGAGGGGAAGGGACGACTGTGTAAGTTTTCATAGAGATAAATTTTTCCAAACATATTATTTGGCCCTACAGTATTTCAGTGTACCTCAAATTAGTAAAAATTTTAATATTTTCATATCGCTTGGAATTTGTGGGTCAGACAAGTCAGGAAGAGTTCTGATGTTTTTTGGATAGCGGGAATCTTGTGCTGTAATTCTGCTTCAGAAACTTTGCCGGATCTCGGTGTTTAATATAACTTTTTTTTCATTCAAGTTTGGAATAAAATGTTTAAAAAACGTATTTCTGAAAGTTGGTCCAATGCACAGTAACACCACTATTTTCAGTTAATTTTAGGCTTAAGTTGTACAAATGGTTGTGTTCAACTAGGTTTGTAATAATATTGTCTTATTTAATACAGTCATCATCACTAGAAAGCGATATTGCTGGATATATAATGAAAATTCTTAAAAAAAACCCCCTAATATATCACCATTTTGCATCCATGCAAAAATTCTTTAAGAATTTTTGACATACTCCTAATTTATCACGTTATTCAGTAGGCTTTCAGGTATGCAAAAAAATATAACGAAACTAAAAATCGAGAAAAAAATATTTTGGTTATTGGCCAGGAATTTGTTCTAGTTACTCCTCTGTGCAGCGGGCTAGCAACAGAAGCTAAGAAGGAAAAACACGAAGTTGCAGAAAAACGAGATATTTTTGGAAATTTTATCGCCAATTAGCTCTCTCTCTCTCTCTCTCTCTCTCTCTCTCTCTCTCTCTCTCTCTCTCTCTGAGTGACAGCTAAATGGTTCGCGAAATTGGGCATTGGTACCGGGAGAAATACCGCCGCCGAGGAACTCTTAGCACCAGCTAGCAGATAAAAAGGAACGAGTGGCGCCAACAATGACAAGAAACCCCGTGAAGGTGGTTGTAAAGAGATATAAATCACAACTCCGAATCGGTTCGTGCTTCAACTGGTGATGATATTTGCAGCAGACCTGGGCAGGTCATAGGCTGTGAAGATTAGGCAGCAAGCAATAAAAAACAGTAATGGAAAAATCATGAACGATTAACACAATATAAAGAGCATGAGCACAACACCTACTTAAGTAATACCTAACGGTTCCCCGGGATTGATGAGGATGGCGAGATACATTAGGAGGGTTAGGTATAGTCGGTAAGCTTAACTACTACAAACCAATCCGACACTACCACGAGCCAAGAGACTTAACCAATATATTGAGCTGAGTCGATTGGTGCATAAGACTCGGCCCCCATGCCTCGGAAAAAATCTTGAAAGTTTGATGGTTCTATGCATTCTTTTATAAGATACATAAAAACAGATCAAAACCCTCCCCATGACAGCTTTCTGCACACGGGCCTGCACTGTTTGGACAATGAAATAAAAAGAAGAAGCAGAAACGAAGGCAGCCATTTTAGCTGCCACCTTGTGACTCTCTTCAGCATGTCCTTAAGTTAGTTCGAGAATACATGTTAGTCGTTAATTAGTAGTTCGTATTATAATGTGTTCGTCAGTTGGCCAGTTATCGTTTAGTTTAGAAAGAAATTTCCTTCTAGTCACTGGGTGACGTGACTGTGAGAATAGGACCTAGGGACAAGGGGATGGGCTAGATCCGGGAACTGGGCAAGTCCGAGAACTGGTTCGGATCCCGGAACTGGTCCTGATCGAGACTGAACCAGCTAAGTATTTGGTTGTGTTATGCACACAAATGTACAGCTACCGAAATTCGTAATTCAACCGTTTATTACCTTTGCGGTAATAGCTGACCTTTTATGCAATTGTGACAGTAGTGCCAATAGGAATATTTGTCAGGAAACCAATTTTTGTGTTTCGTGATGTTTTCAAAAGCACGCATAATGTTTCAACTATCTGTTCTGTACAAAATATGTACAATCAATAGTAGACAATAGCCAATTGCTCTAATTTTCACTTTTTTGCGAAAACCTTTTAAAATTTAGCTAACGTCACTTTTACAAAAAAAAGCGATTTCATTTTACTGTTTTTATGCAATTCTGACGTTCGTATACAAACTAGTAGTGCCAAGTAATACGAGTCGTGTATTATCACCGCTTCAACTGAATTATCTGCAAATGATCATGAATTCATTCAAGTTTCCGAGCCTGTATGAGGTGGTCTGGCCAGATGATCGGTAATGGATTTATACGGATGTTCCGTGGATTATGTTCTGGCGGACATTTAGCACATTTTAATTAATTTTCCAAAGTTTAGCTGCAAGTCTGGCATTATTATAAAATGTATTATGTACATTTTACCACTATGAAATAATTTTGGCATGATGTAGGCTTTTTCAGGCAACGTGGAAGCGGTTCTAGGCTGGAAGACCTAATGACTACGGAATGCGCTACCCATGTCTGTGAAACATTTATACTTGACGATACCTGCCATATGGTACTTTAACGACACGGTCTACACAGATCTTAAGACAGCTTTCGACACAGTTAATTATGAGATACTGCTAGCAAAGATTGATAAACTAGGATGTACCTCGAGATTCTGCCACTGGCTTCGATTCTACCTTGTACACCGTGAGGTCGTCGTGCAAATTGGTGACAACGTATCTGAATCCTTTTGTAATAATTCCGGAGTTCCTCAAGGTAGTACACGAGGTCCATTACTATTTTCATTATTCGTGAATGATGCGGTCCTCGTTCTATTGCGTGGAGGGAAACTGTTTTTCGCCAATGACTTGAAGATACTTCTTGTGATAAGGAATGAAGCCGATTGCCTTCAGTTACAGTGTCTCACTGATACATCTTACAATTGGTGTCAAAGTAACATGTTGATCTTTTGTGTTACGAAATGTTTTGTCATCAGATTTTATCGTACAAGGGCCTAATTTCAACTACAACATTGCTGGAACGCAGCTGCAACGCCTTGACCACGTAAAAGATCTAGGTGTTATTCTCGGTGAAAGGCTAACTTATACCAATCACCTGTCAGCGACTATCGACAAAGCAAATCGACTGCTAGGTTTTATGTTGAAAATTTCCAGCGAATTCCGGGATCTTCTGTGTTTCAAGGCTTTTATTTGATCATTGGTACGCTCACAGTTGGAATTTGCAAACATCGTCTGGTGCCCTTATCATGCTGCGTTAAGTGAAAGGATTGAAGCTGTCCAGCGCAAATTAATACGATACGCTTTACGTTAATTGTCTTGGAATGATCCGTTGAACCTTCCACCATATGAGAACCGTTTCAGACTATTAGGACTACATACTTTGCAAGAACGTAGACACGCTTCGCAGGCCATTTTCATATCAAAGCTTCTGTTGGCTGAGTATGATGTTCCCGATCTCCTTGGACAAATCAACCTCTACGCCCCAACCCGTGTTCTTCGCCCTCGGATATTGCTACACATCGAAATGCGTAACACTAACTACGCTGCTAATAGTCCGATTTTAGCGATGGTTCGTCGCCTCAACGAGCTTGCCGAGCACTTCGACCTCAATTATAATTCATCACAATTTCGTCACCGTTTGCTGTTTCATTAGGTTAATTACTTTTAATTTAGTTCATTAAGACTTAGTGTCAGATGAACACAAATTTTAAATACAAATACAATCGATGCTCAATAGGGCATCGTCCGAATACGGGAAATTGGGGTTATAGGGCCGTTTGTCATTAATATTAAATTTTATCATTTTCTCGTGCATATATCTCTATTATTCTTCAATCAATTCTCATAAAATGTACCTTGTTAAACGTGAAAAATACTTAGGAACACAATAAAAATAGATTCGTTATCGGTAAAATTCCGAAACATCAAACGTATGAGAAAAGTTTCCATCCTGGAAAAATAGGGGAAGTTGAGGTATTAGGACATTTAACGAAAAAAATGTGATTTGTAGAGTTAATGTCCAAAAATTTGATGCTTCTGAATTTTACCGCTAACGAATTCATTTTTGTTGTATTCATAAGAATTTTCCGCGTTCAACAAGCTACATTTCATGAAAATTGATTGAAGAATAATAGAGATATATGCACGAGAAAATTATAAAATTTAATATTAATGACAAAAGGTCCTATAACCCTAACTTCCCGTATTCGGACAAGGGTCAAAAAGGTTCCGTTCGATTTCTGAGATTTGTTCACATTAGAAAAACTCCAAAATATGTATGATTTGCATCACAAAGCAGAAAATTTATGAAAAATAGGGAATTTTGGGGCCAAAATGACCCAGTACCTTTCTTTTGCCTATTTTTCTAGATAGAGGAATATCTCCCTTCAAAAACTTAGATCATTTCCTTTAAAAAGAGGTATAAATTGTTATTTTCTGATAGCTACTTCAAAAATTATAGCATTTAGTATATTTTTCCTCTATATTTTCCCATAGCACCAATTTCAAAAATTTCAATCGAAGTGGGCGGGGGTCTAAAATTGTCCAAATGATCTGAAATTTGGCATCTAAGCTTACTTTGACATTTGACACAATATGGGAGGGGGAGCCTTTGAGAATTCAAAAAAAAGGTTTTTTTGCAATGCCCTAATGCTCAATGTACAATGCAGACATGTAAAGTATTCCGGACACACGGGGAAACTTTATGACCCATTCGGTGATTTCGGATTCCTTTTCATCGGACGAAATTTTAAGTGAATATTGCTGTCACGCGACACATCAAAGTACACCAGCTCGGTTTTCTACGAACAATACTATGACATGTAAAGTCATCCGGGCACACAGGAACACTATTCTGAAATCCGGTTTTTCGGATAAAACATTTTTGTTAAACATTTCTGTCATGCGACATATCAAATAACATCAACCCTATAGTTTATGGACAAAGCAAATTCAAATGGGGCACTTTATTAACGATTTCGGAATACGGAAGTTCGGGTCAAACAATTATAGTAATTATTCCTGTCATGCGGCACATCATATTCTGTGATCTGTGAAGATTGGTTTTGGATACAGTGTCCCACTTAACGACCGGTCCCGGTAATTCAGGATGCCGCTTCTTTGGTATTTTTGCCTTTCTCAATAGAAAGGTATTGCAATTGCTCTGAAAACCGACTTTTTAACGGAGGCCCGGAGGGCCGAGTGACATATACCATTCGATTCAGTTCGTCGAGTTCGGCAAATGTCTGTGTGTGTGTATGTATGTGTGTGTGTATGTATGTGTGTGTGTATGTATGTGTGTGTGTATGTGCGTCTGTGTGTGTGTACGCGAACACAATCTCACTCACTTTTCTCAGAGATGGATGAACCGATTTTTACAAACTTAGTCCCAAATGAAAGGTGCAACGTTCCCATAGGCTGCTATTGAATTTCTAATGGATCCGACTTCCGGTTCCGGAATTACAGGGTGATGAGTACGATCACGCAGAAAACGTCGATTTTAAGAAATTCTGCAATGAATGTATAATGGTGAAAATTTTTCCAAAATGTGACCACAACTGCTTCGATTTGTAGTACTAGGTCATTAACAGCCATTCAAAGTCTCTTTGGTCACATTGGCCACCATCATCGGTTCCGGAAGCCCCGGCGGAAGTATCCAAATTCAGAGTAACAGTCACATCGGTTTCTCGGAGATGGCTAGACCGATTCGACTAAACTTGACCTCAAATGAAAGGTATTGCGTCCCCGTAAATGGCTATTAAATTTTATCCCCAACCGACTTCCGGTTCCGGAGTTACGGGTTGTGGCGTGCGATCACATAGCAAATTGTGATTCAAACCGATACCCCGATGGAAGCAAAAAAGGTAAAAATTTCGCTAAAATGTCTCTCAAATAACTTAACTTTGCAGTTCTAGGTCACCGACGGCCAAACAAACTTTCGTTGACTACATTGACCACCATAGACGGTTCCGGAAGTGCCCGGGAAAAGCGGCCATCTTTCATAACTAGCAAACTCATATCAGTTTCTCGGAAATGGTTGGGCCGATTTTCACAAACTTAGTCCCAAATGATAGCTATATTATCCCCACAGATGTCTGTAAAATTTCGCACGGATCGCTTGTATGGTTCCGGAAATATAGACTGAACGGTCCGGTCACACATGAAATTCCCATATAAGCCGGAACTCAAATTTTTTTTCAAAGGGGGGACCCCATGAAATTTCAGAAATCGAATTCGTATTTTTGATGCCAAACATCTTTAAAATGCATGAAACGTCGAGATTTTATGTAATCTCGAAAAAATTTTTTTTTATAGAAATCGACTTTTTGGGACTGCCGATTTCGCACCTTTTTGCAGTTCAATATTACCGTGGCTGTTTTTTCTTTTTCAAAATTTTAGAACTCGAATGATGATTTATTTTCCTGTATATAGTTGTCATGTGATGTACAATAATAAAATGTAATATATGCATTTAAAAGCTTTTAATGAATATAAACAACGCACACATTCTCGTGATTCATGATTGAGAAAGGCACAATTGCACCGCTAGGTGGATTAAAATAGGTTTTTAGTAAGTATTTCTGTTACACGGAACTCCAAAATACACCCTGTCGGGTGTCTATAAACTGTTCAAGAACATTTGATGTCTTCCTAGCATACGGTTATGCTGGAGTTGTTCGTAATTGCATTGTTAGTAGAATTTGAAATTTGGCCAAAGTGGCGCTTACGTCACTTTTGCATATAAGGGCAGTATGGGTATGTTACCGAAAAGACAATAGAATCTTGTCCAAAAGTAATCACGGTGTCTCTGGTAGAACAATATTTAGACAAAAAATCAGTATCGCTGAAATATTCACTAATTGAATGCTTAGATACTCCTGTTTCATCTGAGACTAAATTTGAAATGTTCTATCGGGGGGTCTAGAACAATAATTTTTTTTTAACATTTTCATGATTATTTTTGAAAATTACGTTTCAATTAAAAGCTCTCAGAAGATATATCACTTCTAGGGGGATGGATCTTTGGACATACAGTATCAGAAGGAGGGGTTTGTTACGTTAATGAACCTTCGAAGACACCAATGTACGACATTTAGCCAATTTCGGGATGATTTAACTTTAAAATTTGAATAATATTTTTACTCGGGGATTTTTTTTGTCTCTGACAGAATATTACCACAAACAAATCAATATCACTGAAGTACCCACTATCCGGAAACTTGTTTCTATTTTAAACGAGACAAGTTTTGAATTGTTTTTTTCTAAGGTTGTTCTTGAACTTTTTTAATATGAAAAATAAATATCTGATTTTTCTATTCGTTTATTTGACACGGCTCAATGCGTTAGCTTAGAGGAGCCATGGGTCTTTTATATATTTACAAGAAGTAAAAAAATAAAAATAACAATAAATTTTATTTTGAGCCTGCAAGATCCCGTGCGCGCATCTTGCTATTGCGAGTGGAGATCTTTTTTCGCGTCGGGAAGTTGTGCCTTCTTTGGCCAACTTCGGGGCTATCCATGTCTGTCTCGTTGTTGTTTACGTCCGTATCATCATCTTTATTACTGCCATGATACTCGCAATCAGATGTTCTTCCTGGCTTCGCGCCCTTGCGGGTCACGAATGTGAACACTCCATCCTTTGGTTTGTCCTTGATATGTACAAAGAGTTCGCTGTGTAATGGTATCACCCCCTTCTGTGTTGTACTGCAGGGTAAGGTAGGAGAGAATGGGTTGGTCTACCCGCATTCTCGCCACAAAGACACCATTTGAAATACCTGGGAAGTAGTTTCTCCATGTGTCCTCCGTAATAGAATCCACTGCTTCGAAATGCGACATGAATCTTTTAATTGCCACTTTGCAAGTAAGTGGAGATAAATCATGTAATTTAACTTTAATATTCCCGTTATCCATGTATACAGGGATCTTGATTTCAGCGTTGTCACAAACAAGCACGTGTTTTAAGTTGTTCTGCGAAATGAATCTTTTCGCCTGGGCGAATTTGTTGAAGGTTATCAGCACCGCATGCCTGACGTGCTCAAGCTGTATGCAGGTGACTTCTGAAAACCGAAGCTGCATTTTCACCCTCAGCAGATGTTCCACATCACCAATACTAGATCTTATGCGAAAAGACCTGAAACCAATGGCCACTGTGTTAGGCCGAATAATCACGTTTTGTTGATGAGACTCAGTCATCTTGATAGATCACGCAAGAATAAAAATAACGGTATTCTTTGTTCTTCAGACCATGCGCACAAGTAACTGTTTTTGCGTTCGCTTTGCACTGGCTCGGACAGAAGCAGGAGCACACTGAGTATCGTGACCGATGCCTTTGATGGTTGAAAATAGACTGCTAGCTATGTTTGTATACATATGGGTACTTCATTACTCGTTTATATGTCGATATATGAAACTAACTTTTTTTTGAAAATTGATGAATAATTAGTATCAGTAAATTATTTCTTAGGTAATGATTTATTTGTTTTCTTTGAATTCAATTAGTTATGTGTATGTATTGTTTAATACTTAAATTTAGAGCTTTTTTCACAAACGTGCATCTCTTTGAGCGGGACGTCAATGAACAACAATCTAGTTTGACTCAGCAACACCAATTTCAATGATTACAGTGCTGGTTAGTACACTTATTATAAGTGCATTGGCCTAATATCTGCTTCCTATTTACTAATATCTGCTTCCTACGTCCATGGTAAGTGAGGTGAAACTGTCTTTGTAGATTATTCCTCTGAAATTGGCTGAAATTTTGAATGCTTTCTTTTTGCATTTGCGATCAATGCACGAAATATTACTATATTTTGCCTTAAAAATGCTACGATATAGAAAACGTTACAATTTTTCGCATCTACTAAATTGTGAAAATATTTAAATCAATTTTTTTTTAAATTTATTTATTTTCAATAATTGAGATTTTGGACTAACATAGGGTTTGAACTTGTTATAATAACTTTTTAGAATTTGTTCAAATCCGCAAAACAATACCCTTTTGTTTATATTTTATGATAATAGATTTTTTTTGCTCGGGATTCTTTTCCGCTCCATGTCTTGCTCAAAATTATTTCATTTTTGGACTCCTCAGAACATTTTACCTTTATTTCATGTATTTAGATCCTTTGTTTCGTTGATTACTCAAATCAAAATACTTGATAAAGTGCACTTTAAAATTTCAATTTTTCCATATTTGCTATAATAGAATTGCTACTTTGAACCACTAAACAATCCCTAAAGCACTCTGCTGCTTTCAAACATTTTCTCGCCTCCTCCAAATCTGATAGTATTAAATGATTTCGCGGAAAATACAATTTTCTGCTAAAATGCTATGTGTTTTTAAAGGGAGAGTCTGTCGATCGTGTTTAAATTCGTAATTTTCCCGGAAACTAAAAACTAAAACAAATCAAATTGAGCTAAAATTGTTCGAAGAAACCATAGGTCAACGATAGAATTTTGAATGTAACATTAGTTACAAAGAAACCCCGAGCAAAAATATATTCCGATGAAAAATAAATTGAAGGAAACGATTTGTTTTGCAAATTTCAAGACCTCTTAATACAAATGCAAAGCTGGCTAAATGGTGTCTTCGAAGCATTTCATTGACGTTACAAGTCCGTTCCTTTGACAGTGTGTGCTCACTGATGTAAGTTTTCAGCTACTTATTGAAAAATTACCTAAAAATTCATCAAAATGCTGAAAAAATAAATGTTCTAGACCCCCCGATAGAACATTTCAAAGTTATCCTCAGATGAAAGAGGAGCATCTAAGCTTTCGATTAGTGAGTATTTTGGCGATACAGAAACACCGTGAATAGAAGCCTACCCGTCGTATTTTGGGTGTAACTATGCTATATTTCTCCTTAGTAGAGAAAATTTATGTAAAAACTACAAGGGGCAGCCCTATGGGGTTGCACGAACTGTAGACGTAGGACTATACTACTTAATGTAAAATATTTATTTTCTTAGTACTTAGTGTGTGGGAAAAAACACCCGGACCGGTGAAGAAAAATCAAATTTTAGACAATATAATCACATCTCATGTATAGAACAAGCTTTCTAGTTGCTCTCAACCAGATCCTTAAAGTTCAAACACCCATGGATAACCCCAAGTTTGTAGATGTGTTTCGATGCCACAGGATTGTAAAATGGTTAATATTACGTCATGAAAATTCAATTCTTCCGTGACAATTTTTTTGCCTGCAAAATGCCCTGTGTGTATGCAAAGCTCATGATTTGTTGGGTTATTAGCATTGATCGGAAAATGCTTTCCAACGTTGCACATTGCATACATACAGGACATTTTGCAGGTCACCAGAAACTGTTCATTTTACCCACTCGTTATAAACATGTCTCATTTTTGGACATGTTTAGAAATCAAGAATCATGTTTGAAAAAATGTGTTTATGACGAAGTATTTTTACCAGATATGTACAAAACATGTCTAACAAGAAACATATAAGGTGATCGTAATATCTTATTCACAGTTAGAAAATAATGACTTTGCTTAACGTGTTCATTTTACCGCCAGTTCCCCTACCTACCAACACATTCGCCCCAACCATTGAACCCAAGCGCACAATGCAAAATGAGTCAACGCTGATGATGATGGGTAGAGCGAAAGAGACAACTAGTACCACCACGACACTATTAGCGCGTTTCACCAAAATTCCACGCGGCCTTTCCCGATTGAAAGGAACGGCCGCGCTTGGCCCATCTGTCATAAAATCGTGATTTTGCATAGCGAAGGGCTGAATGATTTTGTTCCAAAAAACAGCCCTGCGTTATGCAACACTTTGTGCAGGTTGATTATACCAGTTTCAACTGGGGCCAAATTCACCAAGTTCCGTAAAATTCCTTTTAAATTACAGAATTGATAAAATTGCTTAGATGAGCCTAACTAATTAATCAAATCCTGTTTTAAAAACTGTCCTTGCGTTTAAACCAAAATGGGAAGCTTATTACTACCACTACATTACTTAATTTCAAGCGAAAATAGCAAATACATGTGCTAGTTAAACCAAAAATTTACTGGCAACATTACAGCTAAATGCCGCTAAACATTACAGCAGTTGGAGCGGTCGCCTGTTGGACGACACAGGGTAGCTTCCCTCCACAGCCAGTGTAACGGACTTCTAGCTCAGCTACACTGGCTGTAAAAAACACAGCGCCGTGATCTGCTTCGCCAGCCGTTCAATAGGGAACTGAGCGTGTCTGGCCAAGTCCGTTCTTTAAATAGTCGATGATGACGTCATTCATAGAAGCGTTGCGCGCTAGATACACCAATCCGTCGTACAGGGCTTGGGAAGCGCTATCTTCTGTGTGGTAATGCGGTAATATTTTGACAAGGTTGTATATTATTTAATTTTTTAATGCTATGATATCAAAAATATTTCGGGGCGATTTGTGCAAAAAATTTGAAAATTTATCGTGAGATGGCTAAATTATATGCGTTTAAAATTGGACCACTTTTCGTTACATACCATTTTTGTAGAATTTGCAGAGTGCACCCCCATATCAAAAACAAAGACGTAGTCCTACGTCAAAACTATGTATTCTTCACTAAGGAGAAAACTGTGTAAATGGAATAAAACATCTAACTAAACTCATCAGAATCCGACACTAACTTGGTGACAGGACTAAACTAGCGCCGTATTGACGCTTTGACGCAGGACTAGGGGTTTGCTCAGAAACACAAATTGTGTTTTCATTTTTTCGAGCTAGCGTCAATCCGACGGTAGCTTAAGGCTGTCACTAAGATAGTGTCGGATTCTGATGAGAGGATCAAAATTCCTAAACTTTCTTGATCTGCAACATACCCTTAAGTGTACTTATTAATTTAAAACAACTGCCAGATCAGGTGCTCAAATCGAAACCTGCAGCCGTTTCGGAGTATGCGATAAAATTACCAACCTGTTTCTGTGCACCAACGTAATTGACGTGATATGGCTAATTGTACCAAAGCAAGGTGAACCTGGAGGGATTAAGGCGAAAACAATAAATTGCTTGCCGAAAATGAGGCGGATGCGACATGGACTAACATCGCTGCCGCCGTTTTTGTCAAATTTTCAAACCAGAATGAATGGAAGTGTGACAAACTAACGTTTCAAACATTTATTCAGTAAATACTTAGTGTTATCGCATGCTTTTCATACATCAATCGATGACAATCAATGTTGCCTACAAAGCTTATTGAATTCAAAATCATTGAAATACGTAGAATTTCAGAAATTCAAACGATTCAATCGATTGATGTGAGCTACATCTTATGGAATAATATTCTATGAAAATTTTTGGGCAAATATAACATTTGGATGAATTAGACATCTGAGAAATACTAGTGCATGAATATCATTGAAGTTTAGCCGTCTCCTGAAGCTAAACTGTTCCATACACTATTCCACGAGAATACAAATGGAAGTAAACTTTCAATTAAAACGCCTCTGGGTTCTTTTTCTGTAGCAAGCCAAAAGCTAGGGATTTCAAAGTTCAAAGTCGGTGCGGCTAAAATCCTTATTGTTTCTTTATGTGTTTCTTTATGTGTTTCTTTCCTTTGTTTGAAAAAGGCTTATTACCGCTGCAGGAGTTGGGAAAGCAACAAAGAAACTCCCGGCGAAATGGGAAAGTATAATCTTTTGATAGCTTGCCAAACATCCAGGAACGTTATTGAAACTGCTTGTCGTTGCTTTTCATATCATGGTTATAGAAAACATATTAGATCCTGGAACGAATTCCAATTGCATGTGCGATGTAAAACCCGTCTAACGTTCTTATTCTGACGCCCCCTTATTCCGTCGGTTGCGACAAGAAATAAAAATTTCCAATCCGAATTGCGAATATTTCTTATCGAAATTGTGCTGCACATTGAGTGTGAAGGAGGAATCGTCTTTCTTGGAATTGAGCGTTGTCCGATCTTAATTCAACTGGTACAGTAAGGGTTCGTCGCGGTTGCGGTAATTACCGCAAAATCTGCAGCTCGGTGTGAAACTATTTTCCACAGATGCGGTGCGCGAAATGAGCTTTTACCGTAACAGCACTTAAATAAAAATCGATGAAGTCTCACGTTCAAACTAGGACTTTAACCGTTTGCGAAGGACGCAAACAGATTTATTTCCTTGGCGAATGCTTAGCAATGTCATTATTAGGAAAACTTCTCTGTCAGAATGTTCAAGTTTTGCTTTTCTCTCTGCAGTAGAGAAAAGTTAAAAAAAGAATTGCCATAATTTCTATTCACATGCTAATGATTTGAGAAGAAAACCGAATATAATCTGCATTCGACCTATCGCTACTTGATTTTTTACATTTTGGTTGTTCTAACTTGATAAAAAGATTGCTATTAAGAAAGAAAACCTAGCTGTATCTAAATTTAGGCGACCTTCTCCTGGATTCGAGAAAAAAGACGAATTAGGGAACAGTTATATTTCCTTATATTCAGCTTTGTATGTTGATTTTTTGTTTCCTACCAATGCTTTAGAACTGTTATTTTGATTTGTTGATTGTTCTCCAGTCCTTTGCACATAATTCAATCGTTGAATTATGTTTTATCGAATAATATCATCAAGCATATCTCATGGTAATCCAGTGAAATATTCTAATCCATTAAATCCATTTCGATTTATTTTAAGATTCATTAAGCCTGTGTGCTATGTTTTCGAAATGGCGTTAAACCCACATAATCCATGGTACCAGTAAACACCGAACCAAATCCGACAAGAGTGTTCCATGAAATAACTCAACTGACAAAAATGCTCCTTGTGGGAATGTACTCAGGCAGTGATTCTGAAGCGCTACAGTACGCAAAAAAATGGAATGGCAGAGAATGAATGAACTAGGTGACAAATCTGTCACACTTGGGCAGTCGTCTACGGTAAAAGTGGGGTGAAACGAACCGCAAGCGATGGATGTAATATTCAAAAAAGTCTGACTACAGTGCATAATCCTAGTGGATCGTCCCTTGTTTGTTTTCCGCTGATGCATGAATGGATCGAGCCGCATATTGCTGCTAATAGGTTTTGACGCGTATCGACTGAGTAATTGGTTTTGATTTTATGGAAATATGTTGGTTATTTGATTAGGCTTCTTTCGAGTTTGGCTTCTATTTCGAATTTGAAATTTGTTTTAATGCATTTGATCAGCAAAAAATTTTCTCTTCTTTAACATTTTCGTGGTGTGTTTGAGTATCCATTGAATACAGCAACTCACCATTATACAACAAAAGAAAAGCTTTCCTCCTACATCCAGTAGAGAAATAACAGTAGAAATACTACGCGGTCGAATCTTGACATGCTGGTCATTTGCATTATACTTAAAGAACCAGTCAAAAATAATGTAACACTTTTAGACTTCACAGCGCACAGTGACTGGAGACCGGGTAAAACCTTAAAAAGTTATGTTTAAAACAATGATATTTTATATATTTCCTAAACTTCTCATGTATTGAATAATATACATCAATTTTTTATGATCATTGGATAAGAACACGATTTTAACAGCAGTTTAAACGTAGCAATGGACTTTTCAATGATTTTGATTTCCGAAACCACAATTTCTACGATCACTTCAAATGCATGTTGCTCTTTCAATGTTGGTCCGATTTTAGTATTTAGTTTGATTTTGTAGGGAAACGAAAGAACTTGGTTTGCGATTATAATATAAATTAGCTTGGAACTCTGACTTTTTCGTTTAATTATGTTTTAGGTCATCTGATTAAAAATACTTTTTCACTAATGTATTCTGTTCAATCAGGCGAAACAGTTCGGAAGAGTCAAATGCTATACATTATATGGGAAATAACTTCTACTTTTTGAATATAATGGTCTCGTTTTGCGGTTTGGTGCGCAAACTGGTTTAAGGAAATTTGAAATTTTTGTTACTGATACTGAGGCTCATGGTGTTTTGTGCAAGATAATTAGATAATCTACCATAAACCAACACAATGGATTTCTATATCCATTGTATAAGGATTTGTGTATCCATTGTATAAGAATTTAGTGCCCCGAATTTTTTATGATGTTGTTAATAATAACAAAAAATCAACCATAAAAATAGGATCTTAATCATAAGAAAGGTTCAATGACACTGTATGGAAAAATGAATCTAATGTTTTATCACTTTTGACATCAAAAATGAGCTCAGCACGCCAAAATTAGCTTAACTTAATTTGTGATTTTCAGCCAATTTGTGATTTTCAGCCAAATTAGCCAACATTTTAGGTTTTGTCCGACTTTTGTTCGAAGATCACCAGCGCACCAACACACAGTGGTACAGAATGCAGATTTTGAAAGGAATTCTGATTTTTTATGAAACTAATTCTGATTTTTTATGAAACTAAAATTGAGCTGTTTTTAGGGAATAAATTACGAAGTATCTACTGAATAGATAAAAAAAATGACATAAATAAAAAAATATAAAAATAACTAAAAATCTAAATTTTAAACTTGAAGCGCTTCGTGGCTCATACTAAATATATAGGACTATTTTTTTGACACTTGATTAATTTTTTGACCGGCGATGGACAAAATTCAAACATCATAAAAATCACTGCCACCCTAATAAGCAGGAACTGAAAAATGTTCAAAGGGAGTAAATGTCAACAATCAATCTTGTATTTTTGATTTGTTTTGACCTATTCGATATTTTTGGCCTTTGGGAGCTTATTATGCACTTGTTTTACTTTCTCATATAGAACGTTGGAAATCGACAACCTAGTCTGCAATTATGAAAGAACATGATAAAAGCTCTTGTTCAAAACGAAGAAATAATGTCCCAATATTTTCGGTGCCTCGATATTGTCGATCTAGAATGCACCATAAGGCTTACAAAATCGAGTCGTACCTTTTGCTCGTATTGAAATTGAGTTTTCAGCTCAGTAGGAAAACCTATAATGATAAAGATTCCGAAACACTTTATTGTATTACTTGGGTTTCTTAAGTGTACACTGTACACGGATAAAAATCCGTTAACAAATTCATGAACAAAAAATCACGAATTGGTAAATCGTGATCATGTTCCTGAAATTATGGATTATAAATCTCGTATTCATGAAACTCTTTGTGTTTTCAAACTAGTTCGCCCCGCGTGGCACGGTTACCCCCCATCCATAACTCTCTTGACCCTTCCCTCATCAAGCCTACACCCCCTCCTCATCAAATAAAATTTCCTAGTACCTCTAGAATAAGATTTTCTAGTGGGTGCAAAAAACCCATGAAAAAATTGGTTTGAAGTGATTTTGAGTTTGAAACTACTTCAAAATTGAAACAAATTTAAAATTTCTTAACAAGTTGAAAATTTTTGACGGGGTCTGGACCCCACGAACCCTCTTCCTGGATCCGCCGCTGGTTTCAGCGTCGACACATAGCATCGTAAGTTCGTGGCTGTCGAACCATTGAATGTATGTGCAAATCGTACTGATTATGACATTTCCACCATTATATTAAATATAACCAGCCATGGAATCGTAGTTGCGTTGCGAAGCACGGTGCTATTCGTAGATTGCGTATTAACGATTATCATGTTGCAAATCGGTAATTTAACTCATCTTTCTTGTGAAATAAATTATCGGGAATGAGTTTTATCTCTTTTGAGTCCAGTAAACCAATAGCATGAGAATCGTTTTTGCCGGCCACGACCATCTTCACCGATACTTAGGATAGGGTAGAGAATGTTGATGTAATACACTCAGGTTTTTTTTACGCGGGGGATACGAGCCGCGTAAATGAAAACCGCGTAAATGAAAACCGCGTAAATTTCAAAATCCGCGTAAATGAAAACCGTGTAAATTTCAAAATCCGCGTAAATGAAAACCGCGTAAATTTCAAAATCCGCGTAAATGAAAACCGCGTAAATTTCAAAATCCGCGTAAATGAAAACCGCGTAAATTTCAAAATCCGCGTAAATGAAGACCACTTAAATTTAAGAATCCGCGATAAAGGGAACCTCATTGATGGATACCGCGTAAATTCCAAAATCCGCGTAAATGAAAACCGCGTAAATTTCAAAAACCGCGTAAATGAAAACCGCGTAAATTTCAAAATCCGCGTAAATGAAAACCGCGTAAATTTCAAAATCCGCGTAAATGAAGTCAAGCAGTCAATGCGACCACGAAATGAATTTTTTATGCGGTGCGATGGTTAGTCCCCCAGTATACGAATACCCAGAGCAAAAAGATATTTAGTTATATTTTTCTTGTGTTTAAACTCTTGATAGCCGGCCATCGAGAGTGATTTACTTTTTCCCTAAACTACAGCAATTTAAACTCCGAACAGCCGGCCGTGGGAGTATTGCTAAAACTGCGAGCTAATCTGATATCTTTAATCGTCAAATCGGCACGATAGCGCGTATTGTAGAAAAACTATGTATAGTGATGATCGCGATATAACATCAAGAATAAACAATTTGTGAAATTTTAGAATGGATCGCGTGAATGAATGATACGAACGTCCATATAGCTTTAACTACGATTTTCGACGGAGACAATACTGATCGACGTATATTACGATGTTCCCGTACCCGAATCTACAGAATAAATCGCATTTCTAAATTTTATGATAAACGCGCCGAAAATTTTCAGCAAAATGCATTGCGATCTTGACAGCTACCCACGCGCGGCGTTCGAACGAGAAAGATAAACAAACATATCGCGATGCGTTCAAATTTCAAAACCAAACAAAACCCACTCGTTGGATTTAGCTCACTTATATATTTGGTATTTCAAAAGCTAGAAACACCCTCGAATATTATTTATTTCGAAATAAAAACAACCAGCCATGGAATCATAGTTTGGATTATTGAGAAAAGCACAATTGCTCCACTAGGTGGATTAAAACAGGTTTTATTTAGACTAAAGTACTCTTTGGGTAACTTGATGATTATTTTAGGATGCTTAATTTGTTTTTATACTATGCTATATTTCACCCTAAGGAGGAAAATTTGGTAAAAACCAAAATTTCTCACTAGGGTGAAAATTTGTTGGTAAAAACCAGTCTTTGTACAGGAGGGCACAAATCCTTATTTCATACTATGTTGCGTTTCGGCTTCGCCTCTTCAGAAACCGACACTAACGTATTGTCGGAATAGATTAGCGCCGGCTTGACGCAAATCCCTTAAAACTAAAACACACTATGTGTTTCAATCAAACGACTGATCAAACGTGATGTCCCGTTCGAGCAGAAGTTCTGTTTATGCCGATGAGACACAAGTGAAGCCGAAACTTGTCTTGGCTTAGCAGGCCTATGCGAAAGCACTATGCTATATTTCACCCTAAGGAGGAAAATTTGGTAAAAACCAAAATTTCTCACTAGGGTGAAAATTTGTTGGTAAAAACCAGTCTTTGTACAGGAGGGCACAAATCCTTATTTCATACTATGTTGCGTTTCGGCTTCGCCTCTTCAGAAACCGACACTAACGTATTGTCTTATTGTTTTTATACACCAACTACTAAACATTTTTCGGTTCAAGGTTATGAGATCTTTTACATGAAAAATATAACTTTTTCAAATAGCATTATTTTCAATTAGGGCAATTAATATTATATACCGTTACCGTCATTTGAAATACAATGCTTTGTAGTATAGGTCATCAAAAAATGGCAAATGGGATAATTTTTAAAAAGCATATTTATCTTTATAACGAAAGACGCAAGAGGCTCAGTATGTGGAGACAAACTGTTCTCCTTCAAAATATCTGAAAGTATTTCTAAAGTCATCATAATGAAAAATCAACAGTGCAATAGTTATATAAAATTTTAAAAAATTTAAAAAATTTAAGAAGCACCCATTTTTTTGGTAAATTTCTTGTAAAATGAAAAGTATAAGACATAGAGTTCCAGTGTCTTCGACAAAGCTTTTTTAAAAATTGATTTTCTTCAATTTTTCGGAAGACTGCGAAACTTTATCTCGAACCATTAAAAAGTTAATTTTCTTATTTTAATAAATTTAGAATCATCTTAATTCAAAATGATAGAAAAGGCTTGTAAAGTGTAGAATATTATATTGAAAATGTAGCTATATCTTTTAGATTGTCCATCGTGAAAGTGATTTAAACATACTTGAAATGAAAAACTAAAGTTTTAATAAAACTGGCAGTTTTTTTGCTAATATATTCTAATATATTCTTTGGGTGCTTTTCAGAATTTTTGAAGAAAACATTTTTTCTTTATTGCATCAAAAATCTAGCTTCTGTTATTTAAAACATATAAGTGGTTATAATATCGAAAATTGATTTTTTGAAACCAATTATTTGAAATTTTTTAAAATAGTGTGCTCGCTATTTTTTGCTTAATTGACCTGTGTTAAGCCAAAGAGGTTCAAGCGCCATTTTGAGATACATGATGCTCTAAAAATGTTATTACATCCAACATAGCACTAGGAACACCTGCATCTATTTAATTTTGAGGATAACAAACGAAAGCAAAGAAGTGTTCCCTAGCTTGCTATGTTAATGGTAAGTTATCTCGAAATGCATTTTAACATGTAAAATTCTAGAAAAAAACTTATGGCGCTCAGTTCGGTTTGGCTTAACGCAGGTCAATTATACCTCGAATCATAACCTTATATGTAGTTGAAAAAGAATTATGTTTTGTTTGCCCCAATGAATGATATTGGTATTTCAAAGAAACCCATTTTTGGCGAATAAGCACTCATAACTTTTTGGTTATTGTGGGTGTTCTTTGGCATGTTTAGTTTTTATGATTCTTTTTTAGAATATGGGGATATGCATATTTTAATTATGCAATTTGGTCGAGACATTGAACTTAAGGGGAGCGTCTGGTGTAAATTGCTCAAAACGAAAGTTATTTTGTTTTAAGATTTTCAAGGCAAGGCAGCAATGGATCTTTTGCGCAATGTTAGGATCGCTTTATACATTCATTGTGTACGAAACAAAATATTTTCAGTCACACAGAGCCATACATACGAGCGTTCCAAGAGTAGAGGTCCAATCATTTCCAAGTCGAGGAGCGCCGCGGCGAACACGATAACTCTCGATAAAATGGTCTGATACGGGAAATTAAAGAGGTTTTGTAAAACTTAGACTTGTAGTTAGTCGATGAATCACAAAAATAGAAATAAGTTCGCGTTTCGGAAAATGGCTTCATGAAAACCAAAAAATCTCATATTTTATTGCAAAATTCGCTCATTTTTCATTCTACACATATTAGGAATACTCATAAAAAATCAAATAAATTTGTCGATTACTTTTTGAGTTATCGTGTTCGCCAATTTGAAAAACGCGGTGTAAATTGCATACAAATTCATCTAGATTATTAAGTTTTGTTTGGTTGAATCAGAAGAGAAAATTTCATTCAGCTACCAAACTAAGTCTACTACTTAGGAAGTTAAATCTTTCATGTCTAGCTCCTGTAAAGTCTCTTTGGGGGGGGGGGGGGGGGGGGATAGGCGTCTCATGAATTTGAAACAGCTTTCAAATCGTTTTTTTGGCTACATTGGGATTCCGTGAATCGGAACACATGAAAAACCCCGGAAAAGTAATTTGTATAAATTTTAATTCATTTCTCTTAGTAATGGGAATAATGAAATTGTTTTCTTTAATCAATGATGTCCGCCGAAAAAAATTGAACTTAATGCTACGTCACTCAACTAGTGACTCTACCCTCCCTCTTGTCACACTTTGTCATAAATTTGACAAACCTCCCTACTCATCAAAATGCTACGTCATTTATGTATGGCCCCTAAGGAAAATTTATACTAAATAATCAGAAAGGATTATGAGACTAAGTCTAGGAACTAAAAGCTTCTGTTTATAAAAAAGAAAGAAAAACAATGTCACGATTTGTCAATGCCCTCATTTTGTCAGCCTAAAATTATAAAAACGAAACTTCACTCTAGCTCAGTAGTGTGTGTGTGTGAGTGTGTAAAACCTATCCCATCTGCCACTGACTGGCAGCGGTTTACAAAAAAAGGATGTTTGCATGAATTTATATGCGTGCATACAAATAACTTGATTCCAGGATTTAGGTAGGTGCTAGCTCAATTGATTTTCCGATTACCTATTTCATATACAGGGCAAACCGTGTTCCGAGGTAATCGTTCCATCAACCAGCCCCGCCTTAATGTAATATCTGTATCAAATGGATTTTAACATTACAATAAGACTTTCGATTCCTCACATGAGGTAAGAAATCGACATGTGTTTAATGTATTTAATTGATATATAAATTAGATTTCGTTTATAGAAAAATATACCAGTTTTTCTATTTTGCCAATAATACACAGAGAACTGCATCTAGTTTTCAACAGCATATCTCTCCATACACCTCTCGTCTGCCTCGCTGCTAACCACACCAATTGGACATACTCGGTCCATCCACTCGCCGAAAACTCACCAGAAGTACACTCCAGAAAATGCATAAAATTACAGCAGAATAAAAGAGGCTGAAATAGAAAACATGCAAAGTCTGCATATTTCTGTTTCTCAGTATGCACCGATAAACAAAAACATGCAGAGCTCACATATCCTCTACTCCCGCCGCTCACACTCCGCCGCGACTCCCATGCACCCCCTCCAGTAAGTAATCAATGAGTAAACAGGCCGAATACGCCCAATGGCCAAATCTCACAGAAGAAAGAACGAGAGAGGCAAAAAACATGCCATCGATGACCAAATAAAGCTCCCCGTGTAGTGTGCATAAGCACTTTTCAGTGGCTTCGTCCGTCTCACTTTCGCAATAGCTTGGTTCTTCTCGCACTGTCGTTCGCAGCAACAGCATTCATACAGAAGTGGTGAGCGGAGGTGTATTCGTTCGCCCCGTTTATCTTTTCTCCTGGCGGTGCTTCTACGGGGAAGAAGAACCTTCGAGAAACGCTTTGTCGAGTCATCCCACGTCAGGAATCTATTACCTTCGACGTATTCCATAATGTCCGACTGTCCGACGATCATTTGGTACACTTTTTCAGCAAATAAACACGCAAAAACATCCCGAAATGACAGCAATTTACGGAAGTGCTTCACTTCACACGCGACAAACCGACCGAACCGAGGAGCAGTTAAGGCCATCTTCACTGTATCTCAGTAGTCAAGCTGAATTTCAATACAGCGAAGGCCCGTTTTAATAAGCCCATTGGTTTATTATAGGCTGACAAAATGGGGATTTTGACAAAATCGGGACATATTTTATTCTTTCTTTTTAATAAGCCGAAGCTAATAAATTATTCTTCTATAGTCCCTAGACATAGCGTTACACCCCTTTCTTATTTTCTGGTATAAATTTTCCCTTGAGGGGGTTTTCCAGCGCAAAATTACAAAAAATAGTTTTTTTTTGCATATTTTAAGACAAGAAAAATATGCTCAAGAAAGGATTTACTCGAATTTGACATGATTCGTCTACTAGAACCCATAATATATATTTTATATGGGGCCAAAAAAATTTGCTTTTATAATCGGGAGTAGACTGAGTCGGGCTGACAAAATCGGGTTTCCAATGTAAACTGAAAAAAGCTGTGTAGTGATTTGAAAAGCACGTGCCTTGAAAATGACCAAAACTATTGATATTCACTAGCGAAGAACTTCTCCTTCAATAAGTAGAATAAAGTTGAAAAAATTTCATTTTGACGCATCGGCGGATCCCCTGCGCATTAGGGTGGGACAAAAATTACATTCCAGCTCCGAGCAACTTTTTAGGTATCATTTGGGCCCTAGAACAACTGTGCAAATTCTTAGATCGATCGGCTAAACTATATTTTTGCGCCCACTGTTTAAAGTTTACATGAGATTTTGCATGGGAAAATTAACTTTTACAAAATAATTCCTCCAGGAGTCGCCCATTACTTCCTAAAAATAAATCGTTATGAGGCTTTTATAGGAAATTTGGCAAAGAAACAAAGTCTCGAAAACCACGAAACGATCTGACGCTTGAGAAAAAAGTTATTAAGCAGAAACCGATTGATGCTCTGACGATTGATAAAATATTCATTTTTTCTAGCACCACTGCTGTTGGTTGTCCAATTATACGCAATTCTGTTTTAATCCTCTCTTAATGTGTCCAAATCGTTTATTTATACTATTTGGCCACTTCGCAAGGTTTTGAGGGATAAATTGAGGCTTCTTTTGTACATAATAAGAGAAAGTTAAATTTTTTTATATAATTTGATCGTCAAAAGCAGTGATGCTATGAAAAGTGAAATTTTCATCAATCTTCAGGGCATCAATCAGTTTTTGCTTAATAGCTTTTTCCACAAGTATCAGATCGTTTTGCAGTCTTCTAGACTTTGTTTCCTTGACAAATTTGCTATAAAAATCAGACATCTATTTATTTTTAGGAGGTAACGGACGACTCTTGGAAGAATTAATTTGCAAAAGACAATTTCCCCATACGAAATCCCATGTAAACTTTAAACAGTGGGCGCAAAAATATAGTTTCACCGATCGAGCTAAAAATTTGCAGAGTTGTTTTGGGAGCCAAATGGGACCCAAAAAGTTACTCGGAGCCAGATTTTATTTTTTTCATATAACCATGTCCCACTCTACTGCGCATTGTAGATGTCCAAAACTATTGATGGCCAACAACTTCTCCTTCAATATAAAACTCATTACTGAAAAGTTTAAAAAAAATTCAATTTTGACGCATCGGTGGACCGGAAACAGCTTAAAATTCTTGTTTTTGTTTATGTTTTCAAAATCCGGTTGGGGTATTATCGTACGAGAAACATTTTATCACATCAGTTTGTCTTCACATCTCGCCCTGAGTAGAAGCAAAAAATCGTCCCGCGCAAGTGAAACAGTCAATTCTACCTAGTGGCCATGTATAAATGTAGTATTTTTGGGGGTAGGGGGGGTATATGAAATTTGTGACGAAGTGTGACGATGGGAAGGGTAGGGTCAGATGTTGTGCAACGTAGCATTGAAAAAAAACTTATTGATTAGAGAAAACAATTTAAAGTTCCTCCGTTTCCAAGAGAAATAAATTTAAATTCACACAAGTAACTTTTCACGCGGTTTTTCATGTGGTGAATTTTACGATTCGCAGAATTGCTAGTTCGCAAAAAACGAAAAGATTTTGTAGCTGAATTAATGTTTTTCTTCGGATTCAACCAAACAAAATTTAGTAATTTAGATGAATCTATGCTTCTTAGAATTTCATGCTAAATGACATAAAATTCAAAACAAAACTATTAACACTATATTTGTCATGTCTTATTTTATACGCAATTTGCTGTTATAATGAAAATATTGATTAAAGTTTGTAAGGACATGTATTAAAAAGAATTGAAGAACATATGTATTTTTTTCATCCTTCCCGCGTTGTGCAGGGGGGGTAGGGAAATGCTACGTTATTTACAAGAGGGAGGTTACAATTTTGTGACCAAATTCTACGAGGGGGGAGGGAGGGGTCGAAAATCGCCGAAAAAAGCTACGTATTTTGTGTACGGCTCCCTATAAATCAATCGGTGCCTATCGCACAAGCAGTCCATATAACAATAGCCTATACCTACTGTGCGATTTAGTGATGAGTGTCGGTGCCCAGCAAAAAGCAGCCCAGCTGCGGTCGAACTGTGTTGCTGTTGTTTTTTTGAAATGCCCCGTAAGACCAGCCATTCGGGAAGTGGAACAGTTATTAAAAGTGCAGATGGAACTCAATCTGGCTGCAGTGAAAACCCTACAAGTGCATCATATCAAACATTGCGTGCTGATTTCGTTCAAGAATATTAACCAAGCTGAGTCATTCGCCTCGCGAAACAACAGCACACCGCCGAATGCGGCAATGTTAAAAATAGCATTCCCGTATACATCGAGAACGGTGCTGTAGAAGTTCGTGTCCATGATTTGGCTACGCGTACATCTAACAGCGTGATTAAAAAATGCTAGCAAAAATACGGAGAAGTAGACTCCGTTACACACGATACATGGAGGAAATTTTTCCCGGGCATCCCTAACGGTGTTCGTGTGGTGAAGATACGTGTGACAAAGCATATTCCTTCATACATAACCGTCACAGTGTTAGGAAGTGACGATATTCTCATTCATCAAACATCACTAGTCATGTACCCAGGGCAAATTGCGTGCCAGTTCTGCACGAAGACGCTGCACCCCTGAAAACCTTGCGCAGAAACTGTTAAGGAAAACTGAACTAACCCAACTGAAATCAGCACACAACCGTCTTACGCTAAACCACTAACAGCTGCAAAACCAACATCTCCGGATCAAGCACCAACAACCAGTAACAACAACAACGAAACGAATGCCGAAAACGGACATACTATAACGACCCTTGAGTAAAACACAAACTGCAACATCCGACCGCGAGCAGCAGGAAAGTAGTACGGATGAGGACATGGAACGATAACGTGAAAGAAGACAAACGAAACGAACCTCAACTTGTAGTGGACAATACTGGAAATATTTCGCCCCCTAGAAAAAGGATCTCAACACGCAGCAGCAAGCTGCGCCTGAACGAGACCAAAAATTTAATATAGTTGTTTTTTATTTATTGTAAAAATACAAACAATCGGCCTCATCGAGCTACCGCATTTGGGCCTAAATAAATTTATTAATTATAAAAAATATACTAGGTATCAAGAGCCAGTTCACGAATATATGAATAACATTTTGTGATTTTGTGAACTATTTCGCGAATCGCGAGCACGGATGTTGAATCGGAATCATTAACTAGTTCACGATGATTGAAAGAATTCATGAATAATATTTCGAGTTCCGTGAAATAGTTCACGAGTATATATGTTCTGATTTTTGGAACTAATTCACAACCACGAAAACCAGATCATGTTCAAGATGTTATAAATTATGAATCAGTTCACGTCGTATGTACAGGCTCTGAATAATGTTCCTGTCAAAGAATAATATCACGAATCAAACTTTGGTTTAATGAATAATGTGACAAAGTTGTAAAGTAGTCCACATACAGAAATACGATCAGGTAATGACATAACGGAAACCGTTACTAAAGTTCACTAATAAAAGCGTTATGCAAACACATGTTCATGGTCCTATTTTCGTAACGTTTAAACGTAATTGTTCCAGAATTCATCGCACTTTGGTCACACTGTTGGAAACATTTTTTTCCGTGTACGCTACTTCCATTGGACTGTTTTATTACAAATAATCCAAATGTTTCGCGTGAAGTATGGTCAAAGTCAATGGGTTCCTAAAATGTACAGAACCAGCCACTTCATCGTTAGTGAAATGCCAAAACAACGCAACCAGCACCGTTCTGTGAATAATCGGTAGTCCATAGCTGCACAAACGATAAAGCCACACGGGCAACATGCAATTTCCTATTTATTTACCTTGTCGGTTTGGGAATGTAAATCATTGGCTTCGGTATACGCAATTGAATTTCCTCACATGTGTTTGCTCTCGAATAGATCCGGCTAGCGGCACCACACTGGCGTGCAAATGAGTATAAAAATAAACGCGAATCTGCTAAGAGAAAGGAATTCGCAATTTTGTTTATCACTGAAATGTTGAAACAAGATCACCCGGCTGTAGCTCACCAACGAAAACAAAGTCAAGCAAATTTCCCTTTCGGTTCTGCCGATCAATGCTACTGACTGACTTTGTACAGTGCAGGCAAAAAAGCGCTTATTTTTAACAACCCCTTGCTAAGCTCTGACCAAGTACTTGTTGATGGGGGATCAAGAAGGAAAATTTTCAACTAAACCCAAAGACGCACGTGCCTCTCCGCTTGCAAGGAAACCCGTAAGCTGTGGCGGGTGGTGTGGTGTTTGCTGATATTTTATGAATGAAAATCTATCTGCCTTTCCGTTCGTATCGCACTGTTCTATACACTCGGGATGGTTCAGTTTGGAAGTGACTGTGAACAAACTCATTAATAGAGCGACAGACGATGACGCAGTTGTAGTTCGAATCGGAGAGTGAGTGTTGCTATTTGCGAGGATGCTTTTTTAATAAATATGATAGACAAAGAGGAAATTTGTGGAAAAGTATGCGTTTGTTGAAAACACATCTCAATGCATATGTTGGTGTACATAGCTATTTTATCCGATGCCGTTGTTGTGGGCGACAATTGATCTGGGGTTGAAAGCGTGCCAAAAATGGAGAAACCTGTTATCATCGATACCATAGAATTTTGTCATAGAAATCTAACTGCGAAAGGCCACCTCATCTTATGTTACTCAAACAATTCTGTGTACTCATGAGAATCAGATTGATGTTTGGCCTGCGGTAAGCCAGAGGTGATAAATCGGCTACCAGATAGATCTTGTTCTGTGTTTGGGTTTTTTGCCCTTTAGCAACCGGCTACCGAGAGTATCCTACATGTTTGCCATGCAATGGCAATTCAATCTTCTTACTGGTGAGCGCAGGAATATGGCCTAAGTTGTATGCCAGTCTGATTCCCATAATTGTGCGATAGAGGAAATAAACTGACTGCGTTCCGCTTAATTAATAGCCGTACGTAATATCTATAGGTTTTTACTGCCCATGATAGCAAATCAGCCCCATAAAGAAATCCCATAGAAAATGGGACAAATATGCGATCATGGGCAGTTAAAGGCTGAAAACATTTTTCGTTTATTCCGAAGCAAATGGCTATATTGATTTATCTCAATTCCACTCATTATTATCTTGATTGATTTCAATTGGTACCATTCAGTGGCATAGCCAAGAAGGAGAAATCGCCTTTTGCGTACACGCATACGAAAATTGAGTATTAGTGTCCCAGGACTCGATTGGATGGTCGAGCTTTGAAGTAATTACGTAGCACAGACATGTGTTGTCAAATCAGGGAATTAGGTTTACATATTGCCGGGTGCCTTATACAAGCTGCATTCTGCCTATGATCGCAAATCAGTCCCATAAAGATAGGAAATCCCATGGACAATAGGACAAATATGCGACACATGCAGAATATTCGTGTAGATAAAAATGAGGACAATGCATAACAGATCTAATACAAAAAGCAACACAATCACTACTATATTCCATGCCTTTATTTTCCATTTACTCAGCACCAGCAAGCACAACCAACCGCGACCAACATGCGATTCCAATTCAAGCTGTAATGCAAGACAACCGGAAGTGTGAGTCTCGGCACGAGCCGTTTGGGCTCATGATAACAGGGTGCGTGTGCTATTTTTGGTTTTTATTCACGAAATAATGATGGTGATTATGAAATATCATCTGCCATTCTGAAACGTGGTCAGCAAATCAATGGCTGGCGTCCAAAAGGGACCAACCCACATTTTGCATTTTTTACAGGAAAAAAAACTTCTGCATTTCCAAATTACCATTGTTTTTATTGCTAAAATACACGATTTCATTAGCTTCATTACATGATACGTCCTTTACTTTTTTTTTCAATTTGTTTATTTGATAAGGCACGTATGCGTTAGCTTAAAGGTGCCATTTTTTCATTGTTTTACATTTTGAATTTCTTAAAACTAGGGGGTTACACATTTCAATATTATTTTGTTTTATATAATGAAACTAAAAAAAAAACTTTACAGCTAACTTATACATATAAAAGAGGGTATAATATAATATTCGTAAGATTTGGGGGACGGGTCATTTTGTGTGTTCTTTGTATTGTAATTCACTTTATGATTTTTAGAAGGGAGTTTGTAGGAGAAATTAATTATTAACTAAGCGGAACATTTTACAAGCTTATTAACTAGAAATAACTAGAGAGAGTGGTTCAAGATTAAGGGGAATTAATTAGGGCTATTTTAAAGTAGTGGTACTGTTGTGCATTTCTTAACAAGATTAAATATTGATCAACTAAATCTAGAAGATAGGGGGGCACATAAGTTTTGGGTAGATATTCATGGGGAGAAGGGGGTGAAGTCATACATCTGTGTATCAGAGACATGGGAGGGAGGGTGGACAAGGCTGAACGGGGGGGGGGGGGGGGTGAGATATAAACTTTCAGTTTCCGGCATCAGGAATTAACGGCCAGGATTACATATTCGAACGGATTGATCAACTAAAACTAGAAGATAGGGGGCACATAAGTTTTGGGAAGATATTCAAGGGGAGAAGGGGGTGAAGACATACATCTGTGTATCAGAGACATGGGAGAGAGGGTGGACAAGGCTGAACGGGGGGGGGGGGGGGGTAGGGATATAAACTTTCAGTTTCCGGCATCAGGAATCAACGGCCAGGATTACAGATTCGAACGGATGCATCAAGTATTGGGACGCCGGGCGGTTTTCCTCGAGTCGGCAGGGGTTCCTCCAGACGATTTCGTAGTACGGCTCAGATACGAATCGGGAACACATCGCGTTGCGTGTGTGATGTTGTACTGTAGATCTCGTGTTGTTGGTTCATTCGACAGATGTTTTGTCTCGTCTTGGAGTCGTATCAAACCATCGCTGGGGTACGGTAGGCGGAAGAGGGCACTTCTGGGAATGATAAGAGAAAAGATAGGGGCATTTAAATTTGGATATTGATGGTTTTGAGGAACGTGTATATAAGGGACATGTAGAGAATATCGCGGCTTGCCAGTACATCTCGAACCGGGACATTGGGTGATCTTCCTCGGGCCCGAAGGGAATCGAATAGTTGAGATCTGGCAGAACAGTACTCGGCGCATGCCCAGACAACATGTTCGATTTCGTGATAACCGTTGCCACAAGCGCAGATACCGCTATCCACGAGCCCAATACGCCGGAGATGTGCGTCCAGCGTGTAGTGATTGGACATGAGCCGAGACATCACGCGAATGAAATCCCGACCCACATCCATCCCTCTGAACCAAGGATACCTTAGGGATTATCGAATGTAGCCACCTTCCCAGTTCACCATTGCTCCATGAAGTTTGCCAACTTTCGAGGGTTCTGTGATGAGTGATACTGAAAAATTCGCTGAAGCTAATTGGTCTTTCATATATGTCACCTTGTAAAGCGCCCGCCTTAGCTAAAGAGTCCGCTTTTTCATTACCTGGAATGGAGCAATGCGAGGGAACCCAAACTAAGGTAATCTTGTACGATCTTACAGACAAAGCACGCAGGCGCTCCCAGATTTTCCCCAGAAAATATGGAATGTGCTTTCTAGGTTTCATTGAACGGAGAGCCTCGATTGAGCTGAGGCTATCCGAGACAATAAAGTAATGATCGGTGGGCAAAGTATCAATGATCCCAAGGATATACTGAATAGCAGCAAGTTCTGCGACGTAAACTGAAGCAGGATCATTGAGTTTGAATGAGGCGGTGAGGTTTTGATTGAATATACCGAAGCCAGTGGAGCCGTCGAGGCTTGACCCGTCGGTGTAAAACATCTTGTTGCAGTCGACTTCTCGAAATTTACTATGAAAGATGCTTGGGATCACTTGCGGACGTATGTGATCCGGGATTCCACGAATCTCGTCTTTCATGGATGTGTCGAAGAATACAGTTGAATCAGAAGCATGAAAGAGATTGACACGGTTGGGATAGTATGAAGAAGGATTGATATTTTGTGCCATGTAATCGAAGTACAAGGACATAAATCGGGTTTGAGAATTCAGCTCGACAAGCCTTTCGAAATTTGCAATTACTAACGGGTTCAAGATATCGCATCGGATGAGCAATCGATATGAGAGTTCCCAAAATCGATTTTTCAGCGGAAGGACGCCCGCCAGCACTTCTAAACTCATCGTATGTGTCGAGTGCATGCAACCCAAAGCAATACGCAAACAACAATATTGGATTCGCTCTAGTTTGATGAAATGTATGTTCGCAGCGGAGCGGAAACAGAAACTTCCGTACTCCATCACCGACAATATTGTTGTTTGGTACAGCCTGATCAGGTCTCCTGGGTGGGCACCCCACCATGTTCCGGTTATTGTACGGAGAAAGTTGATCCTTTGTTGGCACTTCTGTTTCAGATACCTAATGTGACATCCCCAGGTTCCTTTAGAGTCGAACCAGATCCCGAGATATTTGAAAGTTGAAACCTGAGCAATAGTTTGACCCATTAATTGAAGCTGTAGTTGCGCTGGTTCACGCTTCCTTGAAAATACGACTAGCTCAGTTTTCTCCGTGGAGAACTCGATACCTAGCTGGAGGGCCCAAGCAGACAAATTTTCCAAGGTATCTTGCAATGGTCCTTGCAGATCGATGGCTTTGAGACCTGTAATAGAGACCACACCGTCATCTGCAAGCTGCCTTAGCGTGCAGGAATTGACAAGACATTCGTCAATGTCATTCACGTAAAAGTTATAGAGAAGGGGGCTTAGACATGAGCCCTGGGGAAGACCCATGTAGCTAATTCGTGATGTCGATAAATCACCATGCGAAAAATGCATATGTTTTTCAGACAGCAAGTTTAGCAAAAAGTTGTTTAGAGTCGGTGAAAGACCATGCTGGTGCAGCTTCTCGGAAAGAATTTTGATAGAAACTGAATCAAAAGCCCCCTTTATATCTAGGAAAACTGATGCCATCTGCTCTTTGCTAGCATAAGCCATTTGAATTTCTGTTGAGAGCAACGCAAGACAATCGTTCGTCCCTTTGCCTTTGCGGAAACCAAATTGTGTATCTGACAGTAAGCCATTTGCTTCAACCCAATTATCGAGGCGAAACAAGATCATTTTCTCGAACAACTTTCGGATACAGGACAGCATCGCAATCGGTCGATACGAGTTGTGGTCGGAGGCTGGTTTTCCTGGTTTTTGAATGGCGATGACCTTCACTTGCCTCCAGTCATGAGGGACAATATTACCCTCAAGAAACTTATTAAATAAATTCAACAAGCGTCTCTTAGCAGAGTCTGGCAGATTCTTTAACAAGTTAAATTTGATTCTGTCTGGCCCTGGGGCTTTATTGTTACATGACAAGAGAGCAAGTGAGAACTCCACCATCGAAAACGGTGTTTCGTTCGCGTTATTGTGAGGGGACGCGGCGCGGTAGATCTTCTGTGCCGGGGCGGAATCCGGACAAACCTTTTTGGCAAAATCGAATATCCAACGGTTTGAATATTCCACGCTCTCATTAGTACTGTTTCGGTTTCGTAAGCGCCGGGCCGTACTCCAAAGAGTGCTCATCGATGTTTCTCTCGTTAGTCCGTCGACGAACCGGCGCCAGTAGCTACGTTTTTTGGCTTTTATCAAACTCTTCATGCGCGTTTCCGCCATCGCATACTGTCGGTAGCTAGCTGGCAGCCCGTTGTCCCGGAAGGTCTTATACGCAGCGGCTTTCTCCGCGTACGCGTCTGAGCACTCTTTGTCCCACCATGGATTGGGAGGACGCCCGCGTGAATTCGCGTCTGGTACGCGTTTAGTCTGAGCTTGAATCGCGGTATCGAGAATCAAGCCAGCCAGGAACCCGTACTCTTCCTCCGGAGGAAGCTCTTGAGTGCACTCGATTTTGTCGGATATCGCGGACGCGTAACTCTTCCAATCAATATTTCGTGTGAGGTCATACGAAACATTGATTGTATTCGGTGGCCCTGAACCGTTAGAAATATTAATTACGATTGGCAGATGGTCGCTGCCGTGGGGATCAGAGACTACCTTCCACATGCAATCTAACCGCAGCGATGTCGAGCAGAGGGACAGATCTAAGGCGCTCGGTCGCGCTGGAGGGGCAGGAATCCGTGTCATTTCACCCGTATTCAAAATAGTCATATTGAAGTTGTCGCAAAGCTCATGGAGTAGGGTAGATCGATTATCGTCATGAAGGCAACCCCATGCCGTGCCGTGGGAGTTGATGTCACCTAAAACTAGCCTCGGTGCGGGGAGAAGTTCCGCAATATCGCAAAGCCGTCGGTGGCTAACTAAGGCTCTAGGGGGGATGTAGGTGGAAGCAATGCAAAGGTCTTTGCCTTTTATTCTGGTTTGGCAAGCGACAACTTCAATGCCTGGTGTCGAGGGGAGGTCGATCCGATTGAAAGAATAGCACTTTTTGATCCCCAAAAGTACTCCTCCGTAAGAGTCTTCTCGATCCAAGCGAATAATATTAAAATCGTGGAAGTGTAGGGTTATTTCTGAAGTGAGCCATGTCTCGCATAGGGCAAATGCATCGCCTTTCAAATTATTTAGTAAGATTTTAAACGAATCGATTTTCGGGATAATACTTCTGCAATTCCACTGTAGAACAGTGATTAAATCCTTGACCTCTTTCGATGAATTAGCCATCGAAGGATACAATCGCTGAAAGTAGGGGCCATTTCGCAGTGAACTGCATCAAAAATGTTTTTACTGCGGGGAGAAAGCTTATCAAGATACTTTTAAGGGGGTCAGAAATGTTTAACGCTGTAAGAATACGGTCCACAATGTCAGAGAAATTTATTAAGCCAGCGCTGTTTTCTTTCTCTGGCTGAGATATGGGAACACATGGGGTTTTTGATGTTCCTGGAAGTGCTGGGAACTCCTTTTCTGAGCTCAGGTTACTGAGACCGGGAGCGACTTGCTTCGGTTTTGCACCAGTACTTCCTTGAGTAGTTACTTTAGGGGGACCATGAAGAGACACCTTCTGGCCTTTACGACGAAGCTTGGAAGAGGAAATGTTCTTCCTTTTTCTACTACTTCTAGGCACAGCAGAAGATGTTCCCTCCTGGGGTTCATCACAGTCGCCTTCGTCAGTAGACAAGTTGGTATAGATGTTCGTAGAGACAGGTGGCGTAGCTATCTTAAGCATTTCTGCAAAAGATCGCTTAGAGCGTCCCTGAAGGGAACGCTTAAGATTCTCCTCGCGCTGTTTGTACGCGGGACATGAAGGGAGATCATGTGGGTTTCCCCCACAGTAGAGACACTTTTCGACATCTCTACCACAGGAATCATCCGCATGATTCCCACCGCATTTCCCACAGCGGGCTTTATTGCTACAATGGGAGGCTGTGTGTCCCAATTGTTTGCAATTAGTACAGTTCATGACCCGCGGCACAAAGAGGCGAACAGGTAGACGAACCTTGTCAAAGAGGAGGTAATTGGGCAGGGCAGAGCCGGCGAAGGTCACCCGATAAGAGTCTGAGTTGACGTATATTTTCTTGCCGTCAGCTGCGACTGATGCTGAATGCAAACGTTTGCATTCCAGTATCTTCACTGGCTTAAGCATGGGGTCTTTGAAACAGCCAGTCCCATATTTTAGCAGGTCCTCGCAATTCAGACTCGAATCGGAAACGACCCCACTGACTTCAACCCTGCTAGCTGGAATATACACCCTGTACTCCCTCGTAAAGGGCTCGTAGCCAGCAATATCGTTTGCCTGAGTTGAACTGTTAACCACCACCCGAAGCTTATCAGGGCGAATTTTCGATATTTCTGTCACGGCCGAATACCGATCCGTCAGAACTCGAGAAATCTGCAACAGATTCAAACACTTTTTTTCTTTGGTCCGAAAGAAGATCACAAATGGCCCGGTGGCCGTGCTCGGATATACCTTGAGCCGGGGAGCCGATTTTATTTCGACTTCCATCTCACCTTGAGATGAACCGCCGTCAGGGGAAGTCATTTTTGCACGGGCCTATTGCCCAGTGCACGTTATTAAGACAACCAAGAAGGGGAAACGAAAACTAATACTTAGCTTGTGTATGTAACGGTATCCAGACGGCTTACTAGAAGAACACTCTTTCACTTCACTTACCGGCTAACGGTACTCAGAAACAGAAACACAAAAGAAGGGAAAAAATACTGAAACCTCAACTAGGCGTAGAGTGTGCAAATAACCTTGAACGCGGATTAACACTATTTGTCGCTATAGAGTGTACGGACCGATGACAAAAGACTTCTATCTCGACTGAGTGCTCGATAACGAATGCGTCCTTTACTTGTCTTTCGTTTTAGAGTTATATTCTGCCCATGATCGCATATTTGTCCCGTTTTCTATGGGATTTCCTATCTTTATGGGACTGATTTGCGATCATGGGCAGTATTGTCTTTGGCAAAGTTGTTGCATGGCATCTGGCGCTTTATTTGATCATTTCATAATAGTTCGGAATTCAGTCGCTATAGGGCGGCGCTGTTGTCAACTTTTTAGTGGAACGAGATAGGAAGATGGTACATACAACAAAGTTCTACGTCAGGCAATTATAAGTATATCTTCTGAAGATACTAACTTTGTAGGTCATACAAGTTTTGAAATATGGCGCATTTTTGAAAACATAATCTGTGAGTAAATTTTTTAGCCAAAACATGCTCTATGCTCTAGCGAATGAATTCAGAACTAGTGTGCTTCGACCAAATAAAGCGTTAGGTGACATACAGCAACTTTTCAAAGACAAAATAACTTTATAACGAAATATAATAATTGATTCCACGTTTTTTTTTAACTTTCCAACTTTAATATAATGTTTTTGTCTTGATCCCTTATTTCTCATTTCATGATACTTTCACTTGAGCTTTCGAAAAATTACGTTCAACAATATACATTCGTGCAAGTAATATATATTAAATAGAAAATAGCCCTATATAGCAAGTATGTGAGCGGCACTCGCCTTCAGAAACGACTGTTTGGGCCGAAACGTCGACGTACTATGCAATCCATCTAAAACAGTATTATATCGAGTTCATCAATATGTGAGTATCATTTACTGATGGCAAATCGATTGACTAGTTTCTCTTAAGCCCTCGAGAAACGAACGACAAAACTGGAATTTTCATCAGACTTATAGTGTATCATTTTGATAACATGCTGTAATTTTTCTATGCAAAAATATCGACAAACGACTCAGTAACGAAGCTTTTTGGAGAACGTTTTTAGAAAAAAAACATGATTTACGGTGTTACGAACCCCTACGTTAAGTATTTAAGATAAATTTTTGATTAGGGGGTGTTTACTCATAAAAAGCCGGAATTTTTCGTGAAAAATAGAAATTTTTATTTAAAATGGGTTAAAAATGTGAAAAATTTGTCATTTAACCAAACTACTATTTAATAGCTGCTTTCGTTCATTAGAACATTGTTGATCTATCTATCACATTCACACTTGGTAAATATATATATATATATATATATATATATATATATATATATATATATATATATATATATATATATATATATATATATATATATATATATATATATATATATATATATATATATATATATATATATATATATATATATATATATATATATATATATATATATATATATATATATATATATATATATATATATATATATATGAGTCACGACTGCACGAACTTGATGAGCAACATGACGACGTTGACACACTTGAAACAAACAAAAATAAAATATTTAATTAGCTTAATCAGCGTGAGTTCAATGTTGGCTTCATGCTAACATATTTTGAAATACGGGGTTGTGGGGGGGCGGGTGGGTTTTATTAGGGGTAGGATGCGTCGAGAACCACCTAACTTATTTTGGTATACGGGGTGGATGAAGGGAATGCGTGTGTGAGGTTGGTCTGAGAGGAGCAGTGGTGAGAAAGACTGCTTGGTGAGGTGGGGGGGGGGGGTGGGGGCGTGTGAGAGGAAGGAAGAGGAGGGGTGGATCAGGTGTGCAAAACCCAAACTTGTGCATTTAAGATTTCTTAAACCTTGAAGGTTACAATATTAAGTTTAATTACGTTTAAAAGTGGGATTTGATTGTTCGACTATATTAAACTAGTTCAATATGCATTGGGGCTCAACTTTTCACTAAGAAGTAGGGAGGGGAGGGGGTCTAAGGTTGTGATTTCGTATAATTACTAAAAATAGCTATATTTTTATCTGTTAAGTTTTCAATAAAATATAATTTAATGGAATTACAAAAAGAAAGAAAAATAGGTTGATGATTTTCAGAGTGATTGCATAACCTTTCTATATAAGAAAGGCAAAAAAAGAAAACAGACTCAAATTTTTAAAAGGGTGTACAATGATGACGGAGAAAAGAAGAGCATTGAGCTTGTACAGTTTATGGTCAGCAGAGAATCGACGACTTTAACCCTCCGGAAGTCGCGTAAATTGGTTACCGAAAGAGCACCCGCTGGTGCCCTAAGACGGTTCAACTGAAAAAGCTTGGAAAAGCGGCCATCTTGAAAAACGAAAAAAGCAGTTTTTTCTCACAACGTTAGGAAAACCTTCATGAACATGAATCAATTCGGGGTACTCGGGGCATTAGCAGAGTGTTACTGATAGATGTTCATAAAGACTTTTCCAACGGCGTGATAAAAAAACTGTTTTTTTTTGTTTTCCAAGATGGCCGCTTTTCCAATCCTTCTCAGTTGATCCTTAATGACTGCCTTAAACTACCGCGAGGCATCGGGTGGTCCTCCTCTGACATGTAGGAAATCCTTAGAACTGGGTTAGTCTTTCAGATTGTATTTGATTTCAATTTAGAGTGATGTCAGCATAAGAGTTGACGATCATGTAGATTCGCTCTGGTACGAGTCAGCACCACAAAGTCAGTACAGGGAACTTTGGAGAACGAGAAAAAAGGGGCTACATTTGTATATTGGTTGTTTTTGGGAAGAGGTATATGAGTGACATAAAGGAAAGATCGTGGTGTGATCGTAGCTATTACATGGCGAACCGGAACGTTGGATGATCTTCGTCGGGTCCGGAAGGAATTCAATAACAGAGATCTGGCTCCACACTCGTAGAGACCGCTTTCCACAAGTCTGATACGCCGAAGATGCGCATCAGATCCGGGACACAACACGAATGAAATCCAAACCCACATCCATCCCCTTAAAGCAACGTTTCATCGACACTTTCGGGATAATAGAGATAGGGATGCAACCAACGACCGACGTCCCTATTGCTCTATGAGATCTGTGAACTTTTGAGTGCCCATTGGCGGGATATATAGAAAAATTCGTTGCGGTAGATTGGGCTTTTGTTAGATTTCAGCTTCTAAGACACCCTCCTTAGCTTTCGTTTTAGAGTTATATTCTGCCCATGATCGCATATTTGTCCCGTTTTCTATGGGATTTCCTATCTTTATGGGAGTGATTTGCGATCATGGGCAGTATTGTCTTTGGCAAAGTTGTTGCATGGCATCTGGCGCTTTATTTGATCATTTCATAATAGTTCGGAATTCAGTCGCTATAGGGCGGCGCTGTTGTCAACTTTTTAGTGGAACGAGATAGGAAGATGGTACATACAACAAAGTTCTACGTCAGGCAATTATAAGTATATCTTCTGAAGATACTAACTTTGTAGGTCATACAAGTTTTGAAATATGGCGCATTTTTGAAAACATAATCTGTGAGTAAATTTTTTAGCCAAAACATGCTCTATGCTCTAGCGAATGAATTCAGAACTAGTGTGCTTCGACCAAATAAAGCGTTAGGTGACATACAGCAACTTTTCAAAGACAAAATAACTTTATAACGAAATATAATAATTGATTCCACGTTTTTTTTAACTTTCCAACTTTAATATAATGTTTTTGTCTTGATCCCTTATTTCTCATTTCATGATACTTTCACTTGAGCTTTCGAAAAATTACGTTCAACAATATACATTCGTGCAAGTAATATATATTAAATAGAAAATAGCCCTATATAGCAAGTATGTGAGCGGCACTCGCCTTCAGAAACGACTGTTTGGGCCGAAACGTCGACGTACTATGCAATCCATCTAAAACAGTATTATATCGAGTTCATCAATATGTGAGTATCATTTACTGATGGCAAATCGATTGACTAGTTTCTCTTAAGCCCTCGGGAAACGAACGACAAAACTGGAATTTTCATCAGACTTATAGTGTATCATTTTGATAACATGCTGTAATTTTTCTATGCAAAAATATCGACAAACGACTCAGTAACGAAGCTTTTTGGAGAACGTTTTTAGAAAAAAAACATGATTTACGGTGTTACGAACCCCTACGTTAAGTATTTAAGATAAATTTTTGATTAGGGGGTGTTTACTCATAAAAAGCCGGAATTTTTCGTGAAAAATAGAAATTTTTATTTAAAATGGGTTAAAAATGTGAAAAATTTGTCATTTAACCAAACTACTATTTAATAGCTGCTTTCGTTCATTAGAACATTGTTGATCTATCTATCACATTCACACTTGGTAAATATATATATATATATATATATATATATATATATATATATATATATATATATATATATATATATATATATATATATATATATATATATATATATATATATATATATATATATATATATATATATATATATATATATATATATATATATATATATATATATATATATATATATATATATATATATATATATATATATATATATATATATATATGAGTCACGACTGCACGAACTTGATGAGCAACATGACGACGTTGACACACTTGAAACAAACAAAAATAAAATATTTAATTAGCTTAATCAGCGTGAGTTCAATGTTGGCTTCATGCTAACATATTTTGAAATACGGGGTTGTGGGGGGCGGGTGGGTTTTATTAGGGGTAGGATGCGTCGAGAACCACCTAACTTATTTTGGTATACGGGGTGGATGAAGGGAATGCGTGTGTGAGGTTGGTCTGAGAGGAGCAGTGGTGAGAAAGACTGCTTGGTGAGGTGGGGGGGGGGGGGTGGGGGCGTGTGAGAGGAAGGAAGAGGAGGGGTGGATCAGGTGTGCAAAACCCAAACTTGTGCATTTAAGATTTCTTAAACCTTGAAGGTTACAATATTATGTTTAATTACGTTTAAAAGTGGGATTTGATTGTTCGACTATATTAAACTAGTTCAATATGCATTGGGGCTCAACTTTTCACTAAGAAGTAGGGAGGGGAGGGGGTCTAAGGTTGTGATTTCGTATAATTACTAAAAATAGCTATATTTTTATCTGTTAAGTTTTCAATAAAATATAATTTAATGGAATTACAAAAAGAAAGAAAAATAGGTTGATGATTTTCAGAGTGATTGCATAACCTTTCTATATAAGAAAGGCAAAAAAAGAAAACAGACTCAAATTTTTAAAAGGGTGTACAATGATGACGGAGAAAAGAAGAGCATTGAGCTTGTACAGTTTATGGTCAGCAGAGAATCGACGACTTTAACCCTCCGGAAGTCGCGTAAATTGGTTACCGAAAGAGCACCCGCTGGTGCCCTAAGACGGTTCAACTGAAAAAGCTTGGAAAAGCGGCCATCTTGAAAAACGAAAAAAGCAGTTTTTTCTCACAACGTTAGGAAAACCTTCATGAACATGAATCAATTCGGGGTACTCGGGGCATTAGCAGAGTGTTACTGATAGATGTTCATAAAGACTTTTCCAACGGCGTGATAAAAAAACTGTTTTTTTTTTGTTTTCCAAGATGGCCGCTTTTCCAATCCTTCTCAGTTGATCCTTAATGACTGCCTTAAACTACCGCGAGGCATCGGGTGGTCCTCCTCTGACATGTAGGAAATCCTTAGAACTGGGTTAGTCTTTCAGATTGTATTTGATTTCAATTTAGAGTGATGTCAGCATAAGAGTTGACGATCATGTAGATTCGCTCTGGTACGAGTCAGCACCACAAAGTCAGTACAGGGAACTTTGGAGAACGAGAAAAAAGGGGCTACATTTGTATATTGGTTGTTTTTGGGAAGAGGTATATGAGTGACATAAAGGAAAGATCGTGGTGTGATCGTAGCTATTACATGGCGAACCGGAACGTTGGATGATCTTCGTCGGGTCCGGAAGGAATTCAATAACAGAGATCTGGCTCCACACTCGTAGAGACCGCTTTCCACAAGTCTGATACGCCGAAGATGCGCATCAGATCCGGGACACAACACGAATGAAATCCAAACCCACATCCATCCCCTTAAAGCAACGTTTCATCGACACTTTCGGGATAATAGAGATAGGGATGCAACCAACGACCGACGTCCCTATTGCTCTATGAGATCTGTGAACTTTTGAGTGCCCATTGGCGGGATATATAGAAAAATTCGTTGCGGTAGATTGGGCTTTTGTTAGATTTCAGCTTCTAAGACACCCTCCTTAGCTAAGGAATCAGCCTCCTCAATACCCGGAATGGAGTAATGCGAGGGGACCCATATTTAGGTGATCTGGTATGAATTTTTAGATACAGCGTATTTTCCGCAGAAAATATGAGGAGCGCTTTGCAGGTTTTGTCGAGCATGTAGCCTCAATAGAACTAAAGCTGTCCGAAACGATGAAGTAATGATCTGTGGGCATGTACTGAATAGCAGCTAGTTCTGCGACATTGACTGAAGCAGGGTCATTGAGCTTGAGTGAATCGGTAATATTTTCATTGAAGATGCTGAACCCGTCGAGATTTGATCCGTCAGTGTAGAACATTTTATTGCAGTCGACTTTGCGGAATTTATTATAAAAAATATTTGGAATCACTTGCGGGCGTATGTGATCTGGGATTCTTTGAATCTCTTCCTTTATGAATATATCGAAGAATACATTTGAATCAGAAGTATCTAGAAGATGCACAAGGTTGGGATTACATTATGTAGGAAAATTGGTGTTCTATGCCTTGTACACGAAGTACAGGAACATAAATCGGCCCTGAGAATTAAGCTCAACAAGCCTTTCGAAATTTGCAATAACCACCTGGTTTAAGATATCGCATCGATCCATCTTCGACAATATCGTTGTTTGGTACAACCTGATCAGGTCTTGTGAGTGAGCACCCGCCATGTCCCAGTTATTAAAAGGATGAGATCGATCCTTTGTTGACACTTCTGTTTCAGATACCTAATATGACATCTACAGTTACCTGTACAGTCGAACTAGACCCCGAGATATTTAAATGTTAAAACCTGAGCGTTAGTTTTACCTGTCAATAGAAGCTATAGTTGCATCGGCTCACGCTTCCTTGAAAATACGACTAGCTAAGTTTTCTCCGTCGATAATTCAATACCTAGCCCATATAGACAAATTGTCCAAGGTGTCTTACAGTGGTCCTTGCACGTTGACAACTTTGGATGCTATATAAGAGATCTTTCTGTCATCCACATGCTGCCTTAGTTTATAGGAATTGACAAGACATTCGTCAATATCATTCATGTAAAAGTTGTAGATTATCGAGATGGAACAGGATAACTTTTTTTTGGTAAGATCGAATATCTAGCTGTTGAAGTATTCTACGCTTTGAATGGTAATATTTCGGTTGTGCCTACGCTGTGCTGTGTCCCATAGAGTGCTCATCGATGTTTCTTTCTTTAATCCGTCGACGAACCGGCAACAATAACCGCGTTTTTTTGTTTTAATTAAGCTTTTCGTTTTGGCTTCTAATTTCGCGTACTTCCTTGAGTTGTCGCGAGTTCCAATCTTCAAGGATTCTTTAGAAGCGAAAGCTTTCTCCGCGTGCATTTTCGAGCACTCGTTGACCCACTATAGGTTGAAAAACCGTACGCGGATGTTCGCGTCTGGTACACGGATGTTCGCGACCGGTACGCGTTTCGTTTGTGCTTGAATCGCGCTGTCGAGAATCGCGTAGCTCTTCTAATCAGTGCTTCACGTGAGGTCATACGAAACATTTATGGTTTCATGTTGTCTTAAAGTATTATAGAGTGTGATTACGATCGGAAGATTGTCTCTACCGTGGGATCAAAAATAACCTTCCACATGCAATCCAACCGTAGCGATGTTAAGTAGAGATACTAGTCTAACGCGCTTGGGTATGCTGGTGGTGTAGGAATTCATGTCATTTCTTCCTTGTTTAAAACTGTCTTATTGAAGTTGTCACAAAGATCGTGTAGTAGGGTGCCTATATTATAATCATATAAACAACTCCATGCCGAGAGTTGGTATGATTAACTTTGGTGTGGGGAGTCGTTCCGCAATATCAAAAAGCCTGCGGTGGCTAACCTAGGCTCCAGGGGTAATGTAGGTGGAAGCAATGCAAAGATATTATCCCTCGACCGTGACTTGGAAAGCGACAACTTCAATGCCTGGAGTTGAGGGGAGGTTGATTCGGCAGAAGTCGTAGCACTTTTAGATTCTCAAAGTACCCTTCCATAGTGGTCTTCTCGATCCAAGCGGGTATTACTTGAATCGTGATTCAAATAATAACCGCTTGGATCTCTGAAAATTTCTGAAAAGAGCCACGCATCGCATGATGTGTCACATTTTGTATTATTTATTAAAATTTTAAAAGAATTCAATTTTCGGACAACCCCACTGTAGAACAGTAATCAAATCCGTAACCTCGTTCGATGCACAAGCCATCTAAGGATACGATCGCTGCAAGGAGAGGCCATTTCGCAGTCAGCTGCTTCAAAACTATTGGTAGAAATGTTATCAAAAAACTTTTAAGGGGATCAGAGATGCTGAAAGATGTAAGAGAAGTACATCAGTTCAAGAACTATGTTGAGTCTCTGACCGAGCTCAGACATTTGGGGTTTTTAGGCACCCCGGAAGCGGCGAGAACTCCTTGTTTGAATTCAAATTTCCAAGACCAGGAGCTATTTGTTTCGGTTTTGTGGTGGAGCTTCCTCAATCTGTAATAATTGGTAGCCCTTTAAGGGAAACCTTTTGGTCTATACAAGGAAACTATGGTGAGAAAATATTTTTCCTCTTCCTATACCTTCTAGGTACAGCAAAAGATGTCCCTTTTTGGGCATCGTCAAAGTCGTTCTCGTCCTGACCCTTAGGTAGAAGTGCAAAAGAGCTTGTCATGGTCGGTGGTATAGCTCTCTTTAGTATTTCTGCAAAATAGCGCTTAGAGCGTCCTTGAAGCGAACGCTTTAGTGTCTCCGCGCACTGCTTGTATGCGGGGCATGTCAAGAGCTCATGCAAACTCGTCTCACAGTAGGGACACTTTTCAGCATTCCTTCTATAAGAGCGCACTTGCCACAAGGGGTCTTGTTGCAATGGTTGGCTGTATGGCAAAATTGCTTCCATTAAGTGCAATCTACGGTAAAAAAGTGCTGTATATATAGTTTTAGTCTTTCTTGCAACACTTTTCTTCAGTAACGAGAAAGAAGTTCAGAAGTCAAACGCGTGATTGTTAATCCGTTCAATCTTTTTAATACGGTCGACATTTAAGGAATAAAACGTATTTAAATGTAAATCGTGGCTGCCTTCACTATCCCGATATCCGTTATCTATCTGGACTAGCTGAAGTTTCACAGGGAATAAGTAGATAATTATGCTTGGGAGTAGTTAAACATCGTTCAATGTGCAACTCCTGTTGATCAATACCGGTGCCGACCAGGCCCTAACGTAGATCGCGGGAGGAAAGTAAAGGAATGGTTAGTCCGATACTTGCTTTTGCTAGAGGCTGCACTACTGCGCACTCCACAAGTATCACGGGAGGAGGATATTTGTTAGTAAGTATAGAAGTTGGATTCTACTTCTTCTTTACCGACGCCAGGGAGGTGACTTTCACTTCTGGACTAGATATCGATCTATCAACTCATGGACCAGGGACCAACCGGTTTATTTTCCTTTCGAAGGAGACATCACCACAGATTTTTTCACCTCAGAAAAATCTCAATGACCTTGGATGGAATTGAACCCAGGTCAACTGGGTCAGAAGTGGGATTTATAGGCATAAGTTTTCGGTCGAGAGTGACGCGTTCGTGTCGGTCTCGCGAAAATCAAGATGGCTAACGAAGAGCTAATGGCATCTCTCGCGCAGATGTTTGCCAATGCCCCATGATCCTTTATTGAAACAGTAGCTGTGGCATATTCAGATCCCACTAGGGCTGCTGCAGCATATCAAGCCAAACCACCATCGTTCTCAATATCCGAATATCGTTCTTCGGAAAACACCTCCGTTTCGGATTATTTCAGACGATTCGAGCTGGCATTGCAATTGATCAACAGCCCAGCTTTGCAATACGAACATTATGCTCTAGTGCATATGGGTTCAGAGCTAAATAATGTCATAAAGTTATTGGTGAGTTCCCGCGATCCAGAAGACCTCACGTACAATGAACTTCGTACGACGTCAGTTGGCAACTTTTACCATGCCAAAGATAAGTACGAAGTAAGCATCTACTTCCGTGAAATCGTGAGTGGGTGGCTGGAAGTTGATATTATACACTCGCTGGCGACTGCATACAAAAACTACTAACACAATAAATGTGCAATAGCCTTGAGGATAATTAATAACAAAAGTTTTTTAGTTCGTATCTTTGTTTCACTCGAACAAAAGAAAAATCTTGATGCGGCACACACACACAACAGTATATTGATTTCTACCGAGCACGCTGCACTTCACTCGATGCACGTCCGAACGATCCGAGCGACACAATACGAATTGGTAAAAACTTTTGGTCTCGATTTGACGCTAGTTTCGCAAGTTTGCTGCGTCGTGTATCTTAAATCCGATAACCATCTTTACCCACGCAGAACCATAGCAAATCCTTGGCACTACAATCTCGTAGCCGAATATCACTTTCTCTTTCAACCGACTTCGCAGCCGATTCTATAGGGTACTGCGTTACGATCCTACTGACACTGAGGCTGCGTTTACGTAGCGATGTGAATGCATGCATTTGGGATGCAAGCATGTAACGCACATCAGAAATGAAAACTGATTTTTTCTCCAGTGTTTTTCTTGTAGTTCTCGTTTTGTTTTTTCTCGTCCACTACCTGTCAAATTCGCAAAATGTCATCCATATTCGCCAGAATCACCACTCAACAGTGAAAATTTGCTCAAAAAGTTATTAAAAATTTCTGCTGGTTCGATTAAAAATGGAAACTGGTCCAGACGGTAAAGCACAAAAGGTTAATTACTATTTCATCAATTATAAAACCTTTGTGAACGTCGTCAAGTACAAGCTCGATCATATGCGGAAGCGTATGTAAACCAAGGAGCGTGATGCCACTAGTGCAAGTTTCAAGTGTCCTTCCTGCGATTAGACTTTTACCGATCTGGTGGCAGACCAGTTGATCGATTTTGCATCCGGCGAATTTCGCTGTACATATTTTGGCAGTACTGTGGAGAAAGACAGTTCAGCACTACCGAAAAAAGATTCACGCTTACTGTTGGCCAAGTTCAACGAGCAATTACAGCCGCTGTACGATCTGTTAAGACAAGTTGAAGATATCAAACTTGCTCCGGAAATTCTCGAGCCTGAACCGGTTGATATTGACACTATGAGAGGGTATGGATATAGTATTGTTTTTGTTTAGTATTTTCTTCACATTTTTTTTTTGTGTTTTAGTATTGCCAAACCAACCAACAGGATTTCAGATGAGCAATGGTCCGGCGAAGCAACGCGAACCAGTGGATTCGCTGTGGAAGAAACCCGTGTCGATGTTACCATTGGTGATTCAGACGCAGTGGAAACCACAACACATCGGAAAGATCGTCCGGTGTGCATGACGGAATCAACTGTTATTACGAACGATGTGGATGAAAATTCAGTTGAGTCAATTTTAGAGAAAGCTGCATTCACCTCCACACAACCCCCCGTGGTCACTAACTGCACTAGTGTTATTTCTTCCGCACGGAACCGTAAAGATGCCGACGATATTATGTCGGTATCACAACAGCACGAGAAGCAAAGCTCTCACAATGCAACGAATGATGCCATCAAGGGGCTAGGTCTCAACAACGAGCCAAGTATTGACAGTAGTGACGATGAGAAGGATATTGACGATACAGAGATTCCCATTGTTGAAATTATGGATACCGATTCGGATGACGATATGCCAATGATAACGGTGGCGGGTAGACCACAGCCACTGGATTAGATCAATGACACGCTGATAGCGGAAATGACTCCACAGGAGAAAGAAACCTACATGGTGTATCAAGATCATTTCAGTCATATGTATGATAAGATGGAACGACGAAAAGTAAGTGGCATTAAAAAGTTGAATTTTAGAATGCGGCCGTACACACTATTCTGAGAAACTCCTGGAAATGGTACGCATGTTACGTAAGATGTGAACGTATATCCGTGAACTATTTATTGTTATTGTTGGGCTGAAAATTATTTTCAAGTCTCGTACCTGACCCTGATTCCTGCAGGAGATAAGGAAAAACGCAACAGTTCCAAGCTACCGAAGAGATAGTTGTTGATTGCCAAGAGAGATTAAAGCTGCATGTGCATTTAGTTTGATAAATAAACAAAACATTATAGTTTCTCAGTATTTGACATAAACGTAAATAAACACAAAGAATGCAAGCACTCCTAACTACTCGTATTCGTATTTTATTCATATCCGTTCGAATATTTTTATCGCTGCACGGCAGCCAAACTATCACGTTGGTAAGCACTTGGTAGAAAGACGCCTGTTCGACTCCCTCATCCATACGGTGTCGTGATGTTCTTACTTATCGTCCCGGCATTTGGTGATGACCAAAGCAGCTCCTAACCCTTGCAATTTAGACCTTCAATTAGCTGACGTAGCTGGTAATTGTATTATAGTGTTCAACGATTGCCGATTCGACGGCCACCGTGCAGGTCATGGTGCTTAGCAGAAAGCGGCCGATACTGAGCTCGAATCCGGAACGTTCCACAGTGGGAGCAAAGCGGTCCGGTTGACCCGATGTTGGCACATTACTCGATCGAATTCGGCTTTGTAAATCTTAACCTGGGACCCAGATCTTAACCTGCTCCCACATGTGCTCAATGGTATGACCCATCTTGGTGTGACCTGTGAGTTTGTCGGGGAAATACATGCAGTTAATGACGGTTATCGGTCAATGTGGTGCGCAATATCAACCTCAAATTGCGTTTAACGAGACCAGCATAATGCCTCCCTGCTTGCTTCGCCAATGCACAATGCCTCCCGCATTCCTTAACCTTCAAATGTTCAATGTCTCCTTCATTCCTTCACCTTCAAGTGTTTTTACGCACAATCGAATGCCCTTAGTTAAGAAGAAGTATAAATTCACGCACCGACCAAAGCATTAATTTCAACGATCATAATCGTTGAGGAATCGGTATTTAAACAACTTATCATCTACCGAATGCCACTGACGGCCAGTGTAATTATATGATTGATTGCTTATGATTCTAGGGAAACCCAACCATTCCGGGTGACCGAAATCGTTACCTATAAAGTTCAGGTAAGCTTCACCCGAGGCTTCATCACCTACTGAATCAATGGGAAGACTTATCCCGCAATCGATGATCATGTTCGGTTCTGAAGTTACCGACATATGTGGATATTTATCCTTATCCATAGGCCAGTAATTGTTTAATCACCCACCGATGTTTGATAGTGTGATTCAGCATATGCCAGTGACATCGTTTTTTCCATCTAGCAGCGATTGGTCGACATTTCATTGGTTCCCAGTGTTCCGATGCTCATCATTCGTTGTTTTGAGATGTTCGATCCACTTATCTGTAATTGCCATACCCAGAAGGCAGTCGAATCCAACACCACCTTCATCAGTGGGTCGACAAAGCACCACGTCCTATGCAAATGTGATCACATTGGGATTCAATATGTGCAAGAACTCGTTCTCCGTGGCTAAATAAAACAAAGCTTCGATGTCAACATTCAAATTACCGGAGAACCCTTCGTCGATATCACGTGAGTGGTACAATATTGAGTTTTACTCGTCATGCCGCGAGCGAAGGACCTCATATCTGTTCAAACAAAATTTTATTATTTTTCTGTAAAAAGTTGTAAATTTTTCAAAGCAATAACTTACTCTAATTAAAAAAAACAGCTGTCCCATAAAGTGTGTTCGTCTCGAGAACCACCGAGGAAGTAGTACGAATTGGTTCTATCAAACTGGTTCCATCCGTCGTGAGTGTTGTTGATGGCATGTGAATGAGCCACATTCAGCAGCACGAAGAGACTCTGCCCATGTGCTTTATCAACCATATATGTCAACTCCTCTTGTGTGCCATAGTGGCTACTGTCAACGAAGAAACTTGTCATCTGATGGCCAAAACTGGTATAATAGGCATGCTCCATGATGACTATCACCTGAATGGTGTTGTACTTGAGATCTTTGATCCTAGATACAATGTTATCAGCCAAGTTTATATATGTTCCAACACCAAGTTCTTCAGTGGCAATGGCTACGCGGTATTCTTATATACGGAGCACTCGGGGTTTGGCCGGTTTATTATGTTAGATCATATATTTTTCATGAGCTGATGGATGTCATATTCTGCTGCTGATAGTTGACACCCGAAGATCTAGGTGTAGGAACGATATTCTTTACCCATGGCGATAGTCGATCTACTAGCTGACATCTTATAGCACAGATCCCGCCAGCGTTCGGAGGTAGGATTAGCTCCCATTTGCCAAATGGAAGTTGTTTGTACGGAGAGGCTTTCCATTGCCAGTTATCTGCGTAAGCAAAAACACGTTAGAAACTTTTGGAAGCTTTAAAATAAATATACGCACTAAAATCACCGGCGAAGTAAAGCTACTGCGCTGCTGGAGTCCATTCACGAGCCTCTATACTGTTGTTAGGAGCGATATACAATCCACAGTACCTGTAACGTTGAGTGAACTCTTCCATGCCACCTTCCGGTTGCCTTAGTTTAGTCGACCAATTACGAAGTTCTTTATTTCTAAAAATAATACAAATAAACTCAATTATTATCAAAGTCACATTCATTGTTAGGGACGGTATGAGAGAAAAACGTCGCGCGCAGCACCGGCGAGCGTTGTTTTCGTTGCATAATAAAAAGTGAACTGTAAAACGATCAGAAAACAATCATACATAGCCTGATATTTTTTATTGCTCCAACTGGAGGCATGGACGTAGGATGCTAGGACCGAAGGTAGAGATTTCCAGACGCGACCTATTCATTATCGCATGAACATGGGCGTTTGTGGATTTCCGGTTGATACTGCGTTTATAAGTTTATTATTAAACACACCGGAGTGTTTTCATGTTTATGTAACCGCGGGCTTTGGTGTGCGTGGATGATCGCGAAGGTCTTAAGCTTTTTTATGTTAATATACTGAGTGATGAAAGAGAGTGAGATTCCCCATATCACTAGAGTCCCTGGTTGTGCCGCCAAGTACCGTGTTGTATAGTGGATATGCTGCCGCTATACTCATAACTGCCCCATGTGCTATGGGATTCCCTATACACATGGGACAATTATGCGTAGAGCGGCAGTATGAGCGTCGTTTTTTTAATTAGTCCAACTAAAGACATGAACCTAGGCTGCTATGACCGAAGGTACCGATTCATGATCGCGCGAATGGTGGGTTAATGCTTAAGACCGCGTTTGCAAATATATAAGTGCTAAAACGTTTACTTAATTACTGAGCGTTTGTTCGTTCGAAATGAAAGACTGTTACTTCTGTGTGTAAGAGTCAGGGGAAGAAGGGTGGACAACGATGGCAGGGGGAGAACATTATTTCAGTTTCAGGCTTCGGAAAATCAACGGATGGATTACAGAATCAGGACGACCTTCATCAGGAAGAATCATGTACTGGGACGCCGGGTGGTCGTTCTCAAGATGGCAGGGGTTTATCCAGACGATTTCGTAGTGCGGCTCAGATGTTGATCGGCTACATTTCGAGTTGTGCGTGTGATGTTCGTGCTTTAGGTCCCGTGTTTGTTGGCTCATTCGACAGGGATGTTTTGTGTCGCCTTGGAATCGCATCAAACCATCGTGGGTGTATGGTACAGGTGGAAGAGAGCACTTCTGAGAATGATAAGGAAAAAGGGGCAGTTAAAGTTGGATATTGATGGTTTTCACAAAGGTGTATATAAGGGACATAAAGAGGACATCACGGCTTGCCAACACATCTCGAACCGGGACGTTGGGTGGTCTTCCTCGAGCCCGGAGGGTGTCCATAAGCCGAGACCTGGCGGAACTGTACTCGTTGCACGTCCAGACAATGTGCTCGATGTCGTGATAACCGTCGCCACAAGCGCAGATACCACTCTCCACGAGCCCAATACGTCGGAGATGTGCATCCAGCGTGTAATGGTTCGCCATGAGTCGGGACATCACACAAATGAAGTCACGACCCACATCCATCCCCTTGAACCAAGGTTTCGTCGATACCTTAGGGACTATCGAATGTAGCCAACTTCCTAGCACCCCATTGCTCCACGAGGTTTGCCAACTTTCGAGGGTTCTCTGATGGTCTTTTAAAAACGTCACCTTCAATGGCACCCACCTTAGCTAAGGAGTCCGCCTTCTCATTGTCCGGAATGGAGCAATGAGAAGGGACCCACACCAAGGAAATCTGGAAAGATTTGTCAGATAAAGCACTCAGTAGCTCCCGTATTTTCCCCAAAAAATACGAGGAATGCTTTCCATGTTTCGTCGAGCGAATAACGTCAATAGAACTCAGACTATCCGAGACGATGAAGTAATGGTCTGCGGGTAATGTGTCAATGACTCCAAGGGTATACTGAATAGCAGCTAGTTCTGCGGCGTAAACTGAAGCGGGGTCACTGAGTTTGTAGGAGGCGGTGAACTTTTGACTAAAAATACCGAAGCCAGTGGCCCCTTCGAGGTTTGATCCGTCAGTATAAAACATCTTAGAACAGTCGACTTCTCGGAATTTATTATAAAAAATATTTGGAACCACTTGTGGGCGTATGTGGTCCGGAATTCCATTAATCTCATCTTTCATGGATGTGTCGAAGAAAACAGTAGATTCAGAAGTATTTATGAAATGCACACGGTTGGGATTGTGGAAGAAGGATTAATATTTTGCGCTATGTAGTCAAAGTACAGGGACATAAAACGAGTCTGAGAATTGAGCTCAACAAGCCTTTCGAAATTTTCAATCACCAACGGGTTCAAGATATCGCATCGAATGAGCAATCGATATGAGAGTTCCCAAAATCGATTTTTCAGCGGGAGAACGCCCGACAGGACTTCGAGACTCATCGTATGGGTCGACTGCATGCACCCTAAGGCGATACGCAAACAACGATACTGAATTCTTTCGAGTTTGATGAAATGTATGTTCGCGGTGCATCGAAAGCAGAAGCATCCGTATTCCAGTACCGACAGTATCGTTGTTTGACGCCACCACGTTCCGGTTATTGTAGTTGATCCTTTGTTGGCATTTCTGTTTCAGATACCGAATATGGCATCCCCAAGTACCTTTCGAGTCGAACCAGACCCCTAGATATTTTACTGTGAAGACCTGAGCTATAGTTTGACCTATTAATAGAAGCTGTAGTTGTGCTGGTTCATGCTTCCTAGAAAATACAACTAGCTCCGTTTTCTCCGTGGAGAATTCGATACCCTGCTTAATAGCCCAAGCAGACAAATTGTCCAAGGTATTCTGTAATGGTCCTTATAGATCGACAGCTTTGGGTCCCGTAACAGACACCACGCCATCGTCTGCAAGTTGCCGTGCAGGAATTGTCGAGACATTCATCAATGTCGTTGACGTAGAAATTGTATAACAGGGGGCTTAGACATGAGCCCTGGGGAAGGCCCATGTAGCTAAATCGTGATGTCGATAAGTCACCATGCGACAACAAGTTTAGTAAAAAGTTGTTTAAAGTCGCTGAAAGACCATGCTGGTGCAGCTTCTCTGAAAGAATGTTGATAGAAACTGAATCAAAAGCCCCCTTTATATCTAGGAACACTGATGCCATCTGCTCTTTACTAGCATAGGCCATTTGAATTTCGGTTGAGAGCAACGCAAGACAATCGTTCGTCCCTTTGCCTTTGCGAAAGCCAAATTGTGTATCTGACAGTAAGCCATTTGCTTCGACCCAATTGTCGAGGCGGGATAGGATCATTTTCTCGAACAACTTCCGGATACAAGATAGCATTGCGATCGGTCGATACGAATTGTGGTCGGAGGCTGGTTTTCCTGGTTTTTGGATGCCTCCAATCGTGTGGGACCATGTTAGCCTCAAGAAACTTATTAAACAAGTTCAACAAGCGTCTCTTGGCAGAGTCTGGCAAGTTGAATTTGATTCTGTCTGGCCCTGGAGCTTTATTGTTACACGACAAGAGAGCAAGTGAGAACTCCACCATCGAAAAAGGTGTTTCGTTCGCATTATCGTGACGGGACGCGGCGCGGTAGATCTTCTGTGCCGGGGCGGAATCCGGACAAACCTTCTTGGCGAAATCGAATATCCAACGGTTTGAATATTCCACGCTCTCATTAGTACTGCTTCGGTTTCGCATACGTCGGGCTGTTCCCCAAATAGTGCTCATCGATGTTTCTCTCGTTAATCCGTCGACGAACCGGCGCCAATAACCGCGTTTTTTGGCTTTCATCAAACTCTTCATTCGCTTGTCTAACGTCGCGTACTGTCGAAAACTAGCGGGTAACCCGTCGTTCCGGAAGGTCTTAAACGCGGCGGCCTTCTCTGCGTACACGTCTGAGCACTCTTTATCCCACCTGGGATTGGGAAAACGTTTTTGTATGTTCGCGCCGGGTACTGGCTTAGTCTGAGCTTGATTCGCGCTGTCGAGAATCAAGCCAGCCAAAAAGCTGTACTCTTCCTCCGGAGGAAGTTCTTGAGTTGAGTGGGGATTGGCTTTCAGGGGAATGGCATACAACCTTTAGAACTATGTTGCTTTCCAAATATTTGATTGATTATCTTTACAGCTTGTCTTTGTTCGCTGATCATGTTAACGATTATAAATCAATAAAATTACATATGCGTGAGAATTAGGCATATGTAATTTTATTTGAAATCATTATCAATCAATCAAAGGTCCAGAGAACAGTTTCTGCTAAAAAGAAAGCGAAATCAAAGAATGTCGTAATTTAATTTAAAATTAATAACATTCCAAGCTTATGCTACGAAAAATTTAAATTTTAATCCATTTCATTGTATTCATTGTATTTGAATCAAAGAAATTCTAAAATTATTTCGATTGATTTGCTCTTGTTCAAAAGAAAGCTAAATCACATAGAAATTTTTAATACTAAGTGCAATACACCAAATTCTTTTTTTGCACGGGGGATGCGTTCCGTGCAAAAAAAACCGTGTTGTTTCGAGAAGCCGTGTAAAAAAATCCGTGATAATTCGAGAAACCGTTCAAAAAAAATCCGTGCTATTTTGAGAAACCGTGTAAAAAAATCCGTGCTATTTTGAGAAACCTTGTAAAAAAATCTGATTTTTTTTATTAGCAGCTAGGTATTTGGTGATGGTATTTAACAATGAATACTGTTGCACATTTTAAATGCACAAGGGGGCTGTCAATGTGCCCAGTAGAAATTTTTTAATTTTTCGAGGAGGTTTTTTTTAGAAAAATGTAAGTTTTTTTATTCGTTAAAAGAAGTTATTGTCCGTTGAAAAGCAATAGTTAAAATGGTAAAATGTTTCAAATATTTAGTTTGTTAACTTTTTGTAGATTACACTGTGCTACAGCGATTTTAACTTTTTTAAATGAACTAGTATAGCAAATGCGATACAAAGTAATGTACACACGAAATTTTGAAGCAAAAAAACATTTTTTGGGACCTTTGCCACAACAAAATTAGCTACGTTGTCATTTTCAGCCGATTTTCGGTTTTGTAACATTTTTCGAACGAAGAAAACTAGACCTTTCGAACAGTATGCGGTCATATACAGTTTGGTAAAAAACATTGTTCGATTCTGGGACAACAATATCAAAATTGTCATTTTTTGCGATTTTTTTATGTAAATTTCATGAAAAGTAAAAAAAATTATTTTGATGCAAAAACTCTCTTGCGCAATTGAAATGTCAGAAATTGTCAATTTTCAACGGCCTATTGATTGGCTTTTACTTAATTAAATACTCTTTCCTGAAAAGAGGCAGCATTTGCCATTTTGCAATGTTGACAGACCCCTTCCAAAACTGCACTTTGATTAAAAATTCTTTCCTGAAAAGCTGAAAAATTCGCTATTTTACACTTAGCGAATCTAGTTTTTTTAACCGTTGTGTGTCCGACGCGGTACCCGGGTACCTTTTTAAGTTACAATTGATTAAATTCCTATGTTTTATCCATAGCTGGAAATTGAAACTTTGTGACATCTTAGAACTTCACTAAGTCAAGCTTTTGGGTTAATAATATTGTTCATATAGTAAGGGTGGGTGTGAGGAGGGGCTCCTGAATTTTTTTACTACGTAACAGGCCGACGTGGGTACCCGGGTACCCACAAAACTAAAATGCCCGTAACTAAGGTAATATCCAGCCGATTTCGATACTTTTGGCCGTTTTGGATTCAGGAACTCATCCACTTTTGGATTTAATAAAAATGAATCGGGTCACTTCATTTGGTTCCCGGGAATCCGGGTTTCCGGAAGCAGGTTCCAGTGCTGGGGTACTATTTGCGAACATCAATGGAATACTAGCAATATGGGTATCAAAATTCTTGGAATTGCATCAGTAGGCTGTATCTCGTGGTTTTGGAACCATTTGGTGATTTGACCCCGGAACGGACATTCCGGAGCAGGTTCCCGTGGGGCCGTGAGTGGCCATTCCATTCCAATTCCATTTTTCAAATTGCCATAGGGTCCCATAACAATAAAAAACAGACTTCCGAGACAATTTGAAGAGTTTTGATACTCATATTGCTAGTACATTATTAAAATTTACAAATCATATCCTAGTACTGGAACATTACTCCGGAAAATCCGGATTACCAAAAACCAGATCCATTATTCCGGTTCTATTGTACAGAATCAAAAAGTGAACGAGTTCCTGAATCCAAAATATCTAAAAGTGTCCAAATCGGTTAAAGGAAGCCATAGTTATGAGCATTTCAATTTGTGGGTACCCGGGTACCCTCGTTGGCCTGTTAAAGGTGTTTTTTGTTGGACACATAACTGTTAACAACTGCAACCTGTGCCTTGGTGGATATCGGTCCGTCCCGCGAGGCAAACTTTGCAAAATCGTACGAAATGGCGACTATCTGCAAATTAAACCCCGGACAGGATGACGATAAAGTTTTGTGCATGTGTGTCTCAAAAAGTGTGATGTCCTCTAATTTGTCTACTTCTAAAAAATATTCTCTTGCCAGTGCGTTTGAGTCGTCTATATCTATACTAAACCAATTTAGAATTAGAACCGCCTTTTGTCTTGTTCCTATTCTTTTCTTTCGTCTCCTAGGTCTGAAGCGGATCAATCGACTATTAATAAATATGATAAAAGATGCCAGCAGTATTCGCAAATACTTTATTCACTACAACTGTGCTATATTTCTTCTCGATCTTATAACAGAATTTGAAAATCTCTGTTCTAAATAGTCGATATTGGTAGTTGTTATGATGTACAATACATTAGGAAAATATGCTAGAGTAGTGACAATACTTTTCAGTTCCACAGATACAATCTCCCTTTATTGGATACTTCATAGTTATTCGCATCTGCTCTCGGAGACCACCAATCCTCCAAACGACTCAATCTGCTCGAACCGAATGCACATTTCAACCACTGAGCATTCAACTCGAACATATCACACCGAGGAAGCGATTTGTTTTTTCCAAGAACCAAAGCTCGAGTAAAACAATCAATATTCTTGTAGGTGCCAGTCCTGCACATCTTCTTGGAACCAGCTAACATATCCAAGCTCGACAGCTAGCAGAAGTCACATATATCTCCACCCAAGCGAAGTGATCAATTCACTTGTAAGTAGGACCACTCATCCACAAACCAGTCATGAACACATCCGTACCAACGAGACTGGATCATGCCAGACGAAGGCCGCAGATCCAGCACCAACTCGTCCCATCTCAGTAAAAAATAGACCTGTGCCTGTCCCTAACTCTTTGAAAGCTCTATTTAATCAGAGATCACTAATTGGTTGATAAAAAGAAACATCAGTCGTTATCTACTCAGACCAAACAATACGTATTGCGTATCCCTGCATATTAAAATCCCCGCTATCAGTTTCTAGCTTATCAAACTGAACACGCAACTACTTTGTGTAGTGGCACTACCCGGTTGAACTTGGCCATATACCAATTGCTCCATTGCCAATGCGATGTGATATATGAACCGGAATATTATTTGATAATATCTAAAAAGCATACAAACCTATAAAAACCATTGTCCAACATTATTGATTTTCAACTACCATAACTTCAATTTTGAATAACAACTCATTTCCTAAAATTGAACAATACGCGATTTTTACACATTCCACAGATCATCCCCATTTGCATTGTAAATATCCAATGCCATTTATTTTCTGCTGCCGTTACTAAATGCCTATTAAAAATATTTTTTTGCACGGTTTCTCGAAATAACACGGATTTTTTTTTGCACGGTTTCTCGAAATAGCACGGATTTTTTTGCACGGTTTCTCAAAATAACACGGATTTTTTTGCACGGTTTCTCGAAATAGCACGGATTTTTTTTGTACGTTTTTTTTCATCAAATCAAATCATTAAACTGGTATATCGAAATGAGTATTTTATACATAAAAATCGCGTTATTTTGCAAAACCGTGCAAAAAAGTGCGTGTAAAAACAGAATCCAGTGTATAAAATAACTGAAGGCATTTTCAATGCATTCCCAGCCAACATTTTGATTCACTTTAATAAGTTACAATTTGATTAACTGAACTCTTAAACGATATAAATTGATTGTATAAAATGCACAGATCCCTTCTATGTGAACAAAAGTGGAGGCCATATACGTACAACAAATCGGTATAGTAGAACTATGTAATTTACGACGAATTTTGATCTCATCAGAAGCATTATACAATCATCTAGCTTATCTGTTTATATGTGATCAAACTTACAATCACACATGAACGTTTATGTAACTTAAGGTGCCCAATGTGGTAACAAGGGGTATTTTTTTTAAAAATAACATGAAAATAAAAAAAAAATCAGGATGAAATTTCTATAATTCTGTTATAAGACATAGTTACGCCCACACTGGTCGATATGTTTTTCATGGGTGAGTTTGGAGTTACTAGAACATCAATTATAAAATTACCTGCTACGATTTACTTCCACAGTTTCGAACCTGAGATCTTCGTATTCCCAGCATAGCCGCTATGTACTCACCTATTTATACACTGTCAAGCAACGATTATATTTGATCATTTTTATCGCTTTGTGATTACGATCTAAAAATACCATAATCCAACCTAAATATGGCCCTCCAATGATACCTTCTATACCTGTCAAATCAAAACCTACATTCTTTACTCAAGCCATTTTTATTGCTCAAATATTGAACTAGTCTGACAGAGAATTTGCGAAGTGCTATAAGCAGGTGACAATTTTTTTTGAACGATTTTGCAGTTTAATCCAATTGCAAATTAATTTCTATACAATGTTTCAAGATTTCCGCATGTACAATTTTGTTTTAAGTTGTAGTGGACTAATAAATAACTTCAAGTCAAAATTGTATTTGGATCACAGATTTGCATTTTATGTGAACTTTTTACAACAAAACATAATTTTTGCTTGCACTATTTGTAATTTTGATTTAGTCTGTCATTATTTGTAATTTATTGTAAACTTTTATATACGATTGCTGGTTTGCTGGGTTGGTACTGTAGAAAAATATTAGAGAATAAAAATCAATAAGAGTCGAAGAGTACTTTCAGAGAAACTTCCTATAGATTAAAATAACATTCTACAAATAATTACAAAAAAGAATGCATATTTATAAGAAGGCAGCATTTCAGACAGATGCACTCACAATCTGTAAAATTTCAAAGGTTCCAGAAATTTTATTATGCCTAAATTTTAGGAAATGTTAATATTTTTTCGTTATCTTTTACTTAATCTTAACAAAAATCAATCAACGTATTCAGGGCATTTTTAGAGTACTAGGGATTGATTATTATAAAAATGTTGCCAACGGCGTGGAAAACATTGCCATTCTAGAGCACGGCATAAGCATATTTCAGATATTTTTTTAAGTAATAAAGAGATGAATCGAGATCCTAAAAAAAGGGATTCATAATACGACTTATGCAGCACTAAAATATTAACTTCAAGTAATTTGTACCGCATTTTCCCACCAGTACGTTTTTTTTAATCTGGGCCCGAAATCTATCTCCTGTAATGTGCCAGTACCAAAAACCAAAGTTTTTTTTTATGATTCCTTGTAACGATAGCAAGCGGCTTACGTAGGATTTTTTTACTATTTCAATTATACGTAAAACGCTGAAAATATATTTAAAAGCACTCCACCATTTATAAAATCCGTCTTGCAATTTTATTGCTTTCGTTTCTCTTAGTCTTAAATTTGCCGAAAATAGCCAACAAAATCGATACAGACATCATGTATTAAAAAAACTAAAATCGAAAAAATCGATGAATCAAAAAAGATTGATTCGAGATACATTTCCGGCTAGCTCGTGGTTTTAAGTGGATTTGAAAAAAACGCGTTTGGATTTTGTATTATGCTTGGAGTTTACCTAAAATGATAGGAATTGAATATATAAACAATTAGGTATTCTGTTAGCCTTCCATTTTCTGTTATATCATTTTAATTTAATAACAAAATTTCGAAATCTTAAAAATTCTACAGTGGTGTATTATGCTTTTCATCGAAGTTTACCATGCGACGAAATCTATTCAAAATAGTAAAAGAATTGAAAACATACCATTTTGTCTGAATCCGCAAAATCTGGAACCAATATCACCCAAAATATAAGATGTTCATATAATGATCAATTTAAATTAATTTTTTGAACTATCGCAGAATCGAATAGGTTAAATATTTAAAATGACAGTTTTGCAATCTTGTTTTTCGCCAATTTTCAATGATAACCACAGTAACAACTCAATATAAAAATATTTTCAAACAACTTTTTATGTTCTAAAGTAGGTAAAATCTAGAACACAGTTTGGTCGGTCAGTTACGAGGTTTTTTTTATTTTCCGGGAAATTCCGCGAAATTGTTTTCTAGGAAATGATGCATTTCAGAAAACGGTTTTCCGTGAAATGACACATTAGCGAGATCGCGGGCGTGAGTATGATCATGGATTTGTCACATCCGGACGTCCCTACCCTCGGTTGTAGTAGCCTAGACTCATGCCTTCAGTTGAACCAATAAAGGAATGTCGCTCATATCCACTAGACAACACCTTCCATAGCGACATGACTGGGAACTCTAATGATATGGAGGAACTTTCTTCTAGTTTCTGAACCCATACACTGGAAATTAAGCATCAGATTCACGGTCCGCGCGATCATTCACGAACACACGCGAATATGCGAATAACCACACGGTTATAAAATCGAATTCCTCCACGCGAAGTTACATATACGCTATCATACGGGGAACGTGCAATTTGAGCCAATATATTCTACATATACGCTAGCACACGCGACAAACATGTTAAAATACAAACGCTGAAGCCCTTCGTGATCGTCCACGCACACCTGCGCCCGCGATCGCGAAAGCTTGATAATATGCCAGTAATAAGTTGAACGTTTTAGTACTTACCAAGTTACAAACGCGAACCCAAAAACGCTCGTGTATGCGCGATCATCTTTGCCCTCCGTCCTAGCAACTTAGGTCCATACATTAAGTTGGACAAATCAAAAAATATCGCTCATATCCACTAAATAACGTTCCATGGCGACATGACGGAACTCTAGTGAAATGGTAGAACTCTCTTTCTTCTAGTATCTGACCCGTACACCAAAAATTAAGTACATATCAGATTAACGACCCGCGCGCAATCGTCCAATAACACGCGCGAATCAATAAATGAAACAACCAGGACCTGAACTCTACATTAATATTAAATATTTATAAATTAAAAATCTAAAAAATATACTCTTGCTTACGAAAGAAAGAGCAAAACAAACACCTTTCAGCCAACAATTTGACAGATTATCTGTCAAAAGTGCAATAATAGCCAACCCTTTCAATAACAGGGTTGTGATTTTTTCCGCATCGTTATGCGTTACATACCTGCATTTGCGGTAGATGTAAGCAAACATTGTCAAAACTGAAAATTGGTTATTTTCAACAAGTTCCTCTTTAAAATGCCAAACATTTTATGCCAATCCTGTTTAAATACATCCAACAATCGATTTCATTGAAATCCCAGTTTAAAAATAGTGTTTTTCCAAGAAAACCAAATACATGCATTTTATGCATAGTTTACGTAAACGCGCCCTGAGAATCCAACGCAGAAGCACATGTCAAAAAGGACGGATTCTTCACAATCATGGCCCGCAAGAGCAAGAAACAAGTAAGCACATATGGGATGTGCACCAAGACAGTAGTAGCAATGACGACATGGATGTTTACCATGAGTCGAGAAAAGGCACATCGAAAGACCCCCTAGCTTCAGTAGGTGATGCAGCAAACGTTGATAGCCATTATTATTCCACAAGAAGTCATTGAGCTGTGAACCATCGCTAAGTAAAAATCTCATCTCATACACAATGAGAAAAGTTGAAACAGTTTGTTATATGTTCCCACTCTGTTTGACAGTTTACACTGAAGTTTTGTTATGCGGGGTATATGTACCGCAGAAAAAAAAACCGCATAAAAAACCGCATAACTTTGAAAATCCGCATCAAAACCGCATATCTTTGAAAATCCGCATAAAAAACCGCATAATTTTGAAAATCCGTACAATAAACACATAAGTTGTGAAATATTTTTCAATATTAAGAGCCATAGTACTCAAGGAACAGCAAGGATTTGGAATAAGAAAGTTTAGAAAAGCGTGGAGTAGGGTCATGTGAGCAAGCTTAGAGTTTCCCGGCTACTTAACTATTTGTCTTCTGCAACGCAGGAGTCAGGATTTTTTGGCATTAAATGCAAATCAAATTAAATTAAATGAGTCCGGACAAGCGTAAAGTCAAAGTGACTCCCCGGAATCTCAGGACTGACTTCGGCACCTAACCGACCAGCATCGAACCGAACCGAAATAACCATTTCGAGAGAAATTTCAACGTCGGGAAATTTCTCCGTCGGAGTAGACTAGGCCCACTGCCGAGGACTAGTTCGAGTAGATCGGGAAGTAGCATCGGCAAATGGTTGTCGAGATGCCTGTCAACTGGAGGTCACCCTCCATCCAGAATCGCAAGACCGACCTCGGCATCTGCCCGGGTAGTATCGGTTTCGGAAGATCTTCCACTGCCGGGGAACTCTTTGTCGGAGTAGAAACGATCCACCGTCGGGGACTATTCCGAGTAGTCCGTAGCGAATCGCTGGTTTGAATCGTCGGGGCACCAGTGAACCGGACGCAATCCTCCATCCGGAATCGCTGGACTGACCTCGGCATTCTGCCGGACTGCATCGAAGGAAGAATAACGCGTCCGTCACCGGTTGCGGGAGACATTTTTTCTTCTGGGAACTCTCCGCCGAGGTAGGCTAGCTCCACCGTCGGGGACTACGCCGAGTAGCACCGAATGCGACAAACCACCAGTATAGGGTCGTCGGGGTACCAGTGAACCGGAAGCCACCCTCCAATCGGAGTCGCTGGATCGACCACGGCATCCAACTGGTCAACGTAGAGAGGAGGGCATGTAGAATATCAAGCCGTGCAGGACTGATATGGCGGTTATGAGACCAGCGAAATCTAGCACGACTAGCTAGACCTGGAATCAAATGAAGTGCATTAGCAAGCCTCCCCCCGAAGCAGTAATTTCAAATGGAATCCGGGGGATCAGGCAAATATCGGACTCCTTGGTGGAGTTTAGAGGAGTAGGGTTCAGAGTTATCTTCTCTGTTCAGAGCCCTCACTAGATTCTGCCATTGGCTTCGATCCTAACTTGTGCACCGTGAAATCGTTGTTCAAATTGGCGATATTGTTTCAGAATCCATTTTCAACACTTCCGGAGTTCCTCAAGCTAGTACGCTAGGGCCACTACTTTTTTCACTGTTCGTGAACGATGCGGTTTTCGTTCTAAGCCGTAGAGGAAAGCTGTTTTTTGCCGACGACTTAAATTTTTTTCTTGTTATACGGAAAGAAGCCGATTGCAGTGAGCTACAGCATCTTATTGACACCTTTTATAGCTGGTGTGTAAGAAACATGATGGTCCTTAGCGTTGCAAAATGTTTTGTCATCAGCTATTATCGAACGAGAAATATGCTTACCTTCAACTATAACATCGCAGGAACTCTACTACAACGCATTGATCACGTGAAGGATCTAGGAGTCATTCTTGATGATAAGCTAACGTATACTCATCACGTCTCAGCGACCATCGACAGAGCCAATCGTTTGCTGGGATTTATTTTCAAAATATCCAACGAATTTCGGGATCCTCTATGCTTCAAGGCTCTTTATTACTCATTGGTGAGCCCGCAGTTGCAAACGTCGTTCGGTGCCCGTACCAAGCTACGTGGAGCCTTAGGATCGAAGCAGTCCAGCGTAAATTCATACGATATGCGTTACGTGAATTGCCGTGGAACGATCCATTAAACCTGCCACCGTACGAGGACCGTTGTCGTCTTTTAGGACTTAATACTTTAACACGCTGGAGACATGCAGAGCAAGCTACCTTCGTGTCAAAGATTCTGCTGGCTGAATATGATGATCCGGAGCTACTAGCGCAAATCAACCTCTACGCGCCTACCCGTTCTCTTCGCCCTCGAGCCCTGCTGCATTCTGAAATGCGCAGTACTCACTACGCTACCAATAGTCCAATTTTAGCAATGAGTCGTCGCTTCAACGAGTTTGCTGAAATTTTTACTTCGTCATGAACTCTTCGCAGTTTCGTCGTCGTGTATTGTCACTATTTTAATTATGTTTAGTTTACCTTAGTTTAGTATAGTTCATTAAGACAAATTGTCAGTTGGACTTTTTTTTATACAAATACAAATACAAATACTTTGGCACACGATGGACGAAATCGGTAGTATGGTCTAACTACTGAACTTGTGCTGGGTCGGCGCTTTACCACCAAGTAAAAAAATACACACACACATAGAGACTTTTTTCCAATCTCGTCGAACTGATTCGAATGGTATAAAATAATCGGCCCTGCGGGCCTGGGCTAAAGAGTCACAATTCTTACCGATTACATAACCTTCATTATGAGAAAGGTAAAAAGGTTTTCAGTCACTTTCTGTTTTTATTTTCACTGACATCGTGAATAGCATCAGACCCCATATCCTTAAACCAACGACTAGTAATTAATAATTTAAAATAAAAATATGACCGTTTTATGTCTTTTGTTTGCGCATGTGCATTCACGAGGATCTATTTTCCGATAAAATTCGTTTCAGGTGATGCCCTAAAAACTAAAAGGAGGCTGCATAAAAAGAATCGAATAACTTTGAAAATCCACATAAAAAACCACGTAACTTTGAAAATCCGCACAAAAAAACCGCATAACTTTGAAAATTCGCATAAAAAACCGCATAAATAAAAACCGCATAAAAAAGACTTCAGTATATTTGCCTTTTAGTAGAAGAAGTGATATTAAAGTGTCTGTTATTCCTACGAATCTTTAATCAAACAAAAACATGTAAGTGAATTCATTCTCAAAATACCGCTCGCACCCTGTACGCAGTACGGGCAACTTAATATTACGTACCGACACGACAAGTCGCATTTCGCACAACATCGTCGATGACGAGCCGATATGGGTGCGCGAATCGAAGGAGTTTGGGGAGCCGATGTTGGCGCAATGAACAACGATGACGCCATGGTCGATGGTGGCGCAGCGATAACAATCAGCTACAGAAACAGTGTGTGGGTGGATTGATATCCGGGCCAAGCTGTTAGATGAAGCCCAGAAATACGTACCATATTTTATTCCCGGATGAAGGAACATGTACGTCGGCACAGCTCTAGGGTGGTTTTCATTTTCAATTTCAGTTCCGGTTGGTTTTAATATATTCGTTCCGGAAAATCGGAGCGGTTTTAACGAATGTAGTGCGTAATAGTACAGTTTGTGTTTTGTGCAGCCTAAACCACTTGAATAGGTTATCGATCGTCATAAAGTGCCTTGTAAGTATAAATATACAGAGTTAACCCCAAACTGAAACATTTGAGAATGATTGGTTTAACTTCGTAAATAGATCAGAGTCACGGTATTTTGCACATGCAGCTAGTTGGCAATGGTTAGATGTGCGTCACAAAGTTCAGCTACTTCAACATTCATGGCATCTTAAGGATGGTACGGTAGGCAAACTTTAACATTGCATTGAAGTAAATTTGCAAGAATCTGATTAGATACGAAATGGCAATCATGTAACCATCCTCCAGGGATCTTTTTATGCTATGATAACTTTGAATTGACGTAAACCAGGAGAATGGTGACAAAACTGATTTCATGTTTTTGCATGATGCAGTACATATTATATGGTAATCAGCTTATTTTGTACACCCAAAATCCGACGGGTATGTTTCTATTACTTTTGGGTACGATTCTATTGTCTTTTCGGTAACAGACCACGCAATTGCGCATTGCGATATTAAACTCATATTCCCGCAAAGGTAGCAAACGGTGGAATGGCGAATTTCGGTTGCTGTTCATGTATGCGCATCACACAATCAAACACTTTTTCAGTATGTGTCAACTTCGGCTCTGTTCGGATGTAGGTTAATTCGGTCGATTTCTATGATAGTATTAGTACCGAGTCAAACCAACCGGAATCCTGGCGGATCTCTGACCAAATTCAGGCTGGAAACTGCTCCAATATTAGCAGAAACCAGCCAGAATTATGGATTTTTTACTGGGTAGGTTGGATAGTGGAATAAAAAGTTTAGGCGGTTTCCGGATCCGGCCTAGCTGCCAGATCCGGATCAGTCCCCAAATCCGGACCTCCCGGATCCAGATCAGAAGTAGTTCCCGGATCTGGACCAGTACCCGGATCCGGACCAGTACCCGGATCTAGCCCATCCTCTTTTCCCCCTACCAAGTCCGGACCTGAACCAGACCCAGACCTGGTGCTTAGATCCAGACAAGTGTCTGGATCCGGACCCTCGGTTCGGATACGTGGATCCAAACCATAGGTCTTGCTTCCCGTACATGACGGGAAGGACTGTTCATGTTTTGTGCAGTCGCTACCTTGCTGTTAACGTCCGTGATAGAAAAGAAATTTCAATTTAACACCAGCCGAAATACCCCACCACTATTCCGAGTCGTTTTTTTCTGACTGTGCTTTGAAGCTAACCGAGTGTGAGCCGATCTTCAAATACAGAATAGGTCGTGTAGAGAAAATCGAACCTCGTCTTTGTCCACATAGTGTTCACTTCATTTGATGCGCAATACAATGACAAGCGAAGTGCTACACACTTCCAATCCGACAATCCGACGCGATAATATTTATTGAATAAGAATTGATGAAACATGAGTGCGACGCAGAGAAGATTTAAATGTGTTGGTATTGCCGTTTGAGGAACTTTTTGTTGTGACCGTTTTAGCATGAAATGTCTTGCTATTAGAGCATTTTTTTCTTATTACCGTAAAGGTATTACAGCCGAGTTTTGGGTGTACCTATCAGTGAGAGTTGCCCACTGTTTCGTTAATTACTCGGTCTTCAATCGAGGAAATATCTATAAAATGGTATCAATGTCTTTGCTTTGTTACTAAGAACTCGTATAGTAGCAAAAAATGGCATAAATATTGTGAAAAACTCGTATTTGAGCGCACCGAAAAATTTTCATCCTACCATTGGAGCCAAAGCGTCGAAAAAAGATACTAGACGTTGCTCTAACCAATGGCTCGGAATTGGTAGGTTGATAGTGTAAATAGGGTTAAAATAGACTCATCACACTACATAAGAAAATAAGAACGAAATAATCTTGCTCCTTAACAGCAACTAACTAATATGATATATCAGGATGGAAGCCAGTCGAATACGTGTACATCCTTTATAGGATAGGTCGTTATTATTATCAAGTTCTACCTCAAAGTAAAATGCAACTTGTAGTAAGTTTAGCACATCCAGGAAGCGAAAAGTTCATAAAAATGTAGAGCATGAAATATGTGCACATATAAAAATACGTAAAGAGCACTCTTGAAGTGCTTTATGAAGCAAAAATAAATGAAACTACATATCATAGTCCGTACAGTGCATATACAAGACGACTGCAGTCCGGCAAACGGCGTGTGTGGCGTGTTTCGGATCAAAGCTGCTTAGTACCAAACAAAAGCTTTTACGATGACTCCAACCAACTGTTGGAAAATTTTATGCTATTCGTTATTAGATGATCTATTGTACATAATCATCATGAAACTCCTAGCATCGGTAGTATCGATACACTTGACCCGTACTTATTCTGAGTGATATGAATCGGGTACGTGGAGTTGTCGAAATAAAAGGTACGAAATAAAATAAAGAGAATCATAGTACCAAGCTTTGCTTTGCATTGGAAATCATACCTGTATATCGAACCCGCTTATGCCTTATTTCATTCCACGATAGCTGATTCGAGTCTTAGCTTTAACTGCAGATTAGTTTTCCATTTAATTTAACCTTAGCCTATCTATTCATCATACCAATTTTAGCATCCGGACGAATGAGATGAATAAAGTATCGTTTGCCACTTGTATCAGCCCGTCCGAATACTACAATTCCGATGATGCAATTTAATTCGTTATTGTTGTCATCTATGGTTCGCAAACCGATGTATCTCATTCCCGTCACACTCCTCCGCTTGCTACCGATCGTTAGTAGTGCATATTAAACACAGAATACGATGAAATATATCACTTTTGACGAAACGGCTTTCGAACTGCTAAGACATTGCCAACAAATCATCCTGACAATCTTGTTAGGGGTAACACCGATGACAATCTCGGTGCAGAAGAGTCACAACGTGCTCAAGTTTTACGATTATGGTTTACTTCGATGCTCGAAGTCTGTTTTTAGTGATCGTATTAAAAGTGCTTGATGGCGTTTATTCTGAGAGAAAAAAGAGTGCTTTAAAAACCAGAATGTGCTACGCTTGCGAAAATGCGAAAAAGGATTTATTCGAACGATCTAAATAGTTTTTGACTTGAAATTTGTATACGAAGACACACGATTTTTATCGGTAAATACTTACAATAGAGTTAGTCATGATTCCTCCGGCTGTGGTCCACTAGGAGGTTGATAACAGTCTATTATTTTTCTTCGGACAAAACCAGTCTAGAGGCTTTGTGGCCAGGGCCGCAGAGAGAAAGTACGGTCCCAGAGGGTCCAATCTACGGGCCCCCACCACTGTGCATTGTCTGAGTACAAAAAAGTCAATGTTTGAAATCCATTGGAGTTCACAGATATTATATATAGTACACTGAAATTTTATGTTTATGTACCATTTTTTTGCTCTAGTTGTTTGTAGTGCCAATGAAGGAAAAATCCTATACGTTTCTTTTGTAAGAAATGTAAAACGTAGAGTTTTTTTTATATTTTGGGAGTTTTTAATACCTCTTCGACAGTTTTGGTGACTTTGAAAAGCGCCATTTTTGTTAATAGTATTCATAAAAGTAAAGAAATGGCAAGATTAAAAATGTAGTAATTACAAAAATTAAAAATGTCTAAACGACGATTAACGAAAAAAGATTAAAAAAAGAAACAGTAAAACTAAATATTAAAAGAATGTAAAAACAACAAAATCAATCAAATAAACAAATTAATGTCATTGGTTAAAAAATGTTTAATCGAGAAAAACCAAAACAAAACCTATAAAAAATTGATAAAGGAAAACAGGAAACTAGAAAAAACGTATTTCAAAGATTAAAAAAGTCGAATCAACGAAAATGAAAAAAAAACTACTAAAAAGAATACAAACATTAATATAAAAAATGCATAAAACTGAGAAACTCGATAATTCAAGAATAATCAAATTTATTTAACATTAAAAACAAGACATATTTAAAGCAATAGAAAAAATAAATAAAACATTTAGAATGCATAAAACTAGAGGAAAATTTTGAAAAGCTGGAAAATTGAAATAATGAAAAGACGAAAAAGTAAATAAAATTGGAAGTATTGAACAAAAACGGAGCAAACAGACAAAATGGAAAACAAAAAATAGTAGAAAAAACCAACATGGTATACTATAGAAACACAAAAATGAAGATATCACGAAAAAAATGAATTAAATGGATAATATTTAAAGAATAGAAAAAGCACTAGAAATGAAATTTGAATTAAATTCAAACAACGAACTAAATGTAAAATTAAAAAAAGTGCGCATAGTATGAAGAAAAGAAAAATCAAATGTTTTTTTAGGAAAATAAAAAAAATTCAATGTTAACGTATAGGAAAATGGTCAACAGAAAAAGTACTTTCAAAATAGGTTAGATGGAAAACATGAAGAAATAACAATAACGAATTAAATCTTAAGAAAAAGTTATAAAAAATAAATAAAATTATATTAAATGAACAATGGGAAAAAATAAAACTACGACAAACGGATAGCTAAAAACTAAAAAATGAGGAAGAAAATAGGAGAAAGGTAAAAAATTAAACAATAAGACAAATTGGAATGAATTTGAATAAGTAAAATTGCTTTTGGAAATGCAAAAAATGAAAAAAAGGAAATAGAAAAAGGCTATGACAAGAATAAATGTAGTAAATAGACAAATTCTAAGGGGGTGGAGATAGCGTAGTTGGTAAATCAATTGCCTTGTACGCAGATCACCTGGGTTCAAATCCCAACCCCCGCACATAGGGTTAGAGATTTTTCTAAAAGAGATTTCTCTAACCCGACAAAGAGGCGAATGACCCTAAGGTTAAAACCTCTATAATTAAAAAAAAAAAACAAATTCTAAAAAATAGATGGAATGACCAAAAAACAAATAAAAAGCAGGGCATTAAAATATGAAACAATAAGAAAAAAAATAAAGAAAACAGAATTTTCTCGAAAAATTGCAAATAAAATTCAAAAAACTATAAATTAAAGTAAGTGATAGTGATAGCAATAGAAAAAAAAGCAAAAGTAAGGAACGTAAAAAGATGGATTAAACAAAAGTATGCAATTTGATAAAGAGGCAGAATCTTACAATTGTAGAAATACAAATACAATCCACAACCTTTTTCCTTTTCTTATTTCGACTATGTTAGTCACATTTTCTTTTTGACATTTTAACGACATTCAATTAGCTAGCGACTACTGGGTAGGGAAAGTTATGAAAATTAGAGCCATAGTACTCAAGTGAAAGCAAGGATGCGAAGTAAACAGATCGGAAAACTCGAAGTGACAGGGTCATTAGAACAGGCTTAATATCGTACGGGCTTAGTCTTTGTCTTCTGCTAATGAGGGTCCAGCTTAGGCAGCATAACTACGAATCATCCGAGTTCACTAGCATGTGTCCTGATAAAGGTAGACGTGTCCATTTTTACCGTGACAACCGACAAAAATTAAACCACGCAAGATCACCACTGAAAACCTGTCGACGATTAGCATCAATCAAATGATGCTTGCTGCTGTTCATCTCTGTTTGCCTTTCGAATGCCGGGATAGATTTTTATTAGACTATTGTCACTGTGCTTACAGTCGTAGCGAGTTTGCTACATTGTGTAAGGCAATGGCTGTATCTGTGTCATCATTTGATTGATGCTAATCGTCGACAGATTTTCAGTGGTGATCTTGCGTGGCTTAATTTTTGTCGGTTGTCACGTGTGCGGGGTTGGGATTCGAACCCAGGTGAGCTGCGTACATGACATTCAATGTTCAAATTCTGCTATGCCCGCTCGAGTCTGATCTTGTTTCGATGCGAGAATTAGGTTGGTATAAACATAATTGATATCAAATATGCAGTAGTTTAGAATTTTCGCTATTCTAGTTACCTCATACACAAGATATTGAATTTTTAATTATATTCTCAAATAAATTTTTGTCGAAAAAGTATTTATCAAAATTTTAGTTTCTGTTAAAAATTCTGGGCCCTCTTCAAAACTCCGGGCCCGGGGGGAAACACCCTGGTCCCCCCTCTCGGAGGCCCTGCTTGTGGCGTACGGCGGGTTGAAGTACCTCTACCAATAATTGATCCACTACCTGTTCTCATGTCGTAAGAGGCGACTGTAAACAGGAGTCCTCAAGTCAAGGTGTTTCTCCGTGCCGAGGACTGAATGACTGGCAGAACTAAAATATGTCAGTCGCGCACGCAGTGTCGTGGGTCTTACCCTTGCTGTGTTACGCGAATCTCTGACACAGTGGACGTTTGTTTCTTTGCAAATCGAGTATGGTTTGAGTAGCACAAATTAGTCTTCAGCATAAACGTACAGCAACTATGAATCTATCTGGCTTGTGCAGGTAGGAAAATCTTCCATAGCTTTGGTTCAAGAAACGTATTTCCATAAAGGAAACTTCTAAGTTGGAAAGCTGCTTAACACCGTCTTCGTAGCTTTCAACAAAAATGGCATGACAAATCCTCGTGCATGTATAAGTGCGAATAGTGTCATTGACGCATGTCTTATATCCGACCACACAACTCGCGATATTAATGCTGTCACGGTAAATATAACTGTTGACAACACGAACAAAAAACACGTCTATTGTTCGGCATATTTGTCGCATAATGAACTATCACATTCTGATGATTTCAAAAGTATTGTATTATACTGTGGCAAAAATTTAATTTAGACTCATAATCGGCAGTGATGAAAATGCCTACCATATAATTTGGGCAGCTCAGATATCAATTAGTGAGGCGCCGAATTAATAGAATACTAAAGTAGTACAATCTGCACATACTTAATGCAGGAAACCGCCCAACATTTGCACGAGCTGGCAGAGAAGAGATGTTAGATGTAACTCTCTGCTTTGATGGTATTACGCATGAGTTGACAAACTGGCTCGTACTAAACGAGCTTGAAGCGTACTTTTCTGATATTAAGTACATCGTCTTTGATCATTTAAACGTTTCACTAGATAGCGTCACATATCATAATCCCAAATCTACGAACTGAGACCTCTACGAAGAGGGCTTGGCGACTAGGTTTCATGGGTATCTTCCGACCATTGAATCTTCAAGTGATTTGGATGAGGTCGTGGATAAAACAAGCTCACTCGTAGTAGGAGCATACCAAGAGGCTTGTCCGCTTCGAGTAATGCGTGCTTCTGGAGGAACACCTTGGTGGAATACCGAACTTGTTCGACTCAAAAAGTTATGCAGAAGAGCTTGGAATTGCAGACGCATGGACGGGTCGGAGGCATTTTAGTTGGCTCACAAATAGTACAGAAATGCCCTTCGATCCTCTGAGCGAAGTGGTTGGAAAAGCCTCTGCACAAATGTTTCAACTCTAAACGAGACCAGCAGAATAAAAAAGTTACTTTCGAAATCGAAAGACTTTCATGTCAGTTCGATTAGAACTGCTAATGGTGAATACTCATCTCACAAAGATGTAATACTCACCTGTCTTTTTGACACACACACTTTCCAGGCTGCACGGACCCATCACTGACAACTGTCCCTGGGTTCTTTTCAGGTAGTTCTGATTCTTAGGCTGGCTCGTAGAACCGTGACAGCAGAATCGATGAAATGGGCGATTGGAAGTTTTGCTCCGTATAAGTCTCCGGGAAAAGATGGAATCATTCCAGTTCTACTACAAAGAGGATATGAACACTTCAAGTATATTTTTAAAAAAGTTCTTATTTATAGTCTTGCAACAGGATACATTCCATTCGCGTGGCTGGAAATAACTGTCAAATTCATTCCCAAAGGTGGCCGCGTCACTTATGAGGAGGCAAAGAGCTTCAGACCGATGAATTAAACCTACATCCTTCTAAAATCATTGAAACGATCAATCAACCACTACATTCCGGATGTTAGCTTGGGCGAGCACCCGCTGCATGCAATGTAATATGCATATCAGTGCGGAAAGTTTACTATCACCCTGTTACACAATGTTATCTACTACATTCGAAAAGTTTTTTCACAAAAGCAATCAAAGTTAGGAGGGTTTTTTCGATATTGAGGGTGCTTTTGACAACGTGTCTTTTAAATCCATTTTGGAAGCAGCACGACGTCATGAAGTACATTCATATATCACGAACTGGATACACGCAATGCTTAGCAACCGATATCTGTATTCATCGTTAAGACAAGTAAAGATGAGAAAACTGAGTGTCTGTGGTTGTCCTTAAGATGGTGTGCTGTCACTACTTTTATGGAACCATGTCGACGATGGCTTGTTAAGGAAACTTAATGAGCTTGGTTTTCCGACATATGGTTTCGCCGATGATTATCATATAACGACCACCGGTCTTATGTGTTGCTGAGCAGTGGTGTCTTCATGTTGGATTATCAGTTAATCCAAATAAAACATCAATGGTGCTTTCCACGCAATGAAGGATTACAGTCGGAGCTCGTCCTTTGCAGTTCTTTGAGACTGAAATTATTGTCGCAGATCAAGTGAAGTACGTTGGGGGAGTTCTTGACTCAAAACTTAATTGGACAGATCACGTCGATTTCAGAATCAAAAAAGCTTGCATGGCCTACGGCCAATGTAGACGGGCTTTTGGGAAATCTTGGGAACTGAAACCCAAGGTCATTCAGTGGATCTACACAACAATTGTTAGACCAGTACTGGCTTACGGGTGCCTTGCTTGGTGGCAGAAAGGAGAAGTAATGACAATCCAATCAAAATTAAACCACATTCAGAGAATGGTTTTGATGGCGATGACTAGTGCGTTCTCAATAACACCTAATGCTGCCCTAGAGGCACTCTTGATCATGAAACCAGTACATGTGTTTCTGCAACAAGAAGCACTTTCTTGTGCATACCGTCTTAAGGTTACTGGGCTCTGGAATAGATCGTGCAACTAGTCACATAAGACTGTGGCCCCAAATGGTAACGTGGGTTGAGTATACACTTGCTCACATAATGACCTTACACTTATATGTAGTTTTCCTTTTAAAACTTTCAATGTAAGAATTTCTCTCGCTAGGAATTGCTGTCTGGCTGGATGGAGCAACAACTTGAAAAAAGTGTGGTTTATTATACTGACGATTATTTGTTGAAGCGCCGAGCCGGTGCTGGAGTCTATTGTCGTGAAATGAGATTAAACCAGTTTCATTCGCTTGGTAGATACTGTACCGTATTCCAAGCAGAAATCATTGAGATTTTGTGTGGAGTACAATCAGAACCTCAATCGGGAATTTGCCATAAAAGAATCTATTTTTGCTCTGACAGTCAGGCTGCCCTGAAAGCACTTAGTTCGATAGATTCTAAATCGAAATTAGTAATCGCCTGTCGAACTCAAGTCGAAGAACTTAGCATTTCAAATGCTATCTACCTTCTATGGATATCCGGTTATACCAGTATTACAGGAAATTAATGGGAGGACGAATTGGCTAGAGCGGCAGCAATGACTGATTTCCTTGGTCCAGAACCAGTTCTACCACTGTCGATAAGTTGCATTCGAATATGCCAAACATTGGCGTAGCTTGTAAACTTGCGGCGTTCACATAAAAACGTTTCTGCCGGATGTAAGTCTGAAAATGTCAAAGAATTTGCTGCATTTTTTCCAAGCACAATTGCAGCACTGTCTGGGCACTGCAAACTCAATTATCACATGGCTTCTATTCAGCGTGCTGAGTATTATTCGCGTGATCTTTGTGAATCCGATTACGGAACTTTGTATTAGTTGATATGTAACTGCCCTGCAGTCATTACATTGCACTTGCGTATCCGAATTTTCGTTCTCCATGCATAGATGAAAGTATGTACAGAGAGCTGAAACTCAAGGATATGCTGTTGTTCCTAATCCAGTGTGGAAAAGAGTTATAATTTAAGCAGTATTTGAATTGCAATATCTCTTCAGGGGTGTTGTCGCTTTGTTATCTCAATATCCCCTCGGGGGTGTTGATATATCCGCTCACTGTTTAAATTAAAATTCTAAATCCCTACGGGGGTTGGGAGTTTTATTTCTGCTATTGTAGCACCTGCAGATCCTTTAGCATCCTGCCGAGGGTGCAGAATGCTCTGTTTTAAATTGTTCTGTGCCATTATTTTCCTTACCCCTAACCTTAACATTTCCCCAACCTTCCCATCAAGGAAATTATGAAGAAACAGATCGTGACAAGGCACAAATCTCCGATCGAAAGAACGTGCCATTTGAGCCAATCGCTATTGATTCCTGTTTCTTTCATTCTGATCAACTATATTTTTCTTTAACCCATTATTGCCCAACTTATTTTTCATGCGCATCACTAGTGAAAATTTCAGATTGATTGATTACCGTATTTCTGAGATAACGTGATCGCCATGAATGAACTTTTCAACAAAATACAACTCCGTGATAATCAAGTTTTACTATCGCTGCAGAGAGTCAACGGTCCAGCGTATCAAACACTACGCACCGCCTACGAGTGGTCAATGTATAGCTGTAACTGTCTATGAATAGCTGTAACTCAAGTTGTAGTATCCCGATCTTAATGAAATTTTGAGAAAATTTTCCTCAACGTATGTAATCTTAGAATATCTACTTTACAAAAATTAGATTTTTGGCATCCTGACACAAATGTGTAACCCCTTAAGGGAAAATTGAAAAAACAAAACATAAACATCGGTTTGGCACTCTACCTTATCTAACCGTATTCTGCAAGAGTATATGAACAATATTAATTTATTTTTAATGCTTTTTCTGCGTTATTGGTTGAGTAATAGAAGATATTCTTAGCACCTACTATTTGTAGTAGGTTGTACAATAATGGGTTAAATTTGTAAAGTTTTCTCTACAATTTGATCATGCCAAAAATATAACGTCTTTTAATTTTGAAATTTTTAATCAAAAATAACTTTCCGGTCAAGCAAATGTTTCACAACTAGATGTCGAAAACATATCTTTTAAGACGAAGCTCATTATTGGTTTATAGAGTATTAAATAAACGCGATTGTTTGTAAAAAGATAATAATAAAAGCTCGATTTCACTTACACTTCTGTTACAACTAACACAATTTCACTAATAATCTAGTCCAGGCGTTATCAAGTATTATGAACGGATCAAACATCTCGATGTTTTTCTTCTACAACGGTTGGTTCCATATACAATAGGCCACCCGAATGGGAATGAACAACCGCGAGCATGAACAAATTCGTAAGAACACATATTTAAAACTATTTTTTAAATCTTTTTTATTCGACGAGGAAAGGGTCATGGTAGAAGCTACGATGGTTGCAAGAGGAAGTATACAATTTTGTGATGCAATGGTATGTCGATGGAGAGGTGCTGAGGTGGGTCGAAAATTCCCGAAAAAGTATTCAGTACAGTGCAAAAGGTAGAACAGCGTAAAGAGTATCAACTTTGTTCGAACTCTTTCAATTTGAGCTCGTAAGTCCAGCACGTCAATGCTTCTCCCAAGGTTTGGTTCGAGAGTAGCAAGAGAAAGTTAAACGGTAAACAGCTCAAAGATATACTATGTGTGAGACAGTTAGCGAATTAAAACTTGTGTTCCGAAAAACTCGCACTGTATACTTACCAAAGCAATAAAAAGTTAGTCAAATGTTTTAAATTTAAGTTTTAAATTTTCATCAAATCCGTTCGAAAACACTGCTCTGCAAACAGCCATAAACTTTACCTGATACTTCTTCCAGACTTTTGTCTTATCTGATTTCTCTACCGACTGTGAATAGTTGGTATAGCATGCACGAAGTAATGAATTTTCCCCTCGCCTCTGTGGTCCCGTGACCCGAAGAAAACTTAACCTGTTCGATTCATTTTCCTACAGAATTTATCGCGAAAGCATAAACATAATAAAAGTTAGTTTTGCTTTTCCCCACATATACGAGAGGTCTTGCAATCCCTCCAAAACTCGACCGTTTTTCCGACGGATAGATACACCATTTCCACTAACAGCGGCGTGTGCACTGGCGACCGAGGATTAAGGTTCGGTTTTTTGCCCTTTGGAGTCGCGCACTTGCCAGTTATATTTCGTTCACTAAACCACCTTCTTTTCAATTTCCGGAATCTGAGAACCGGGGTGGTGGCAGGAAGTTCTTTTCAATGTGTTTTCTCTTCCTTCTTCGGTAATTCCTTGTCTTTTAGAACCGTGTACGATGGGTCGCTGATGAATTTTTGTTGTAAATACGTAGGGATCAAGCGTCGTTTTTTTTTGTTAAAATCACTAGCCAGTCGCTTGGTTAGAGCAGCTAGTAAAAAAGGGTTTGTTGGTAGTTTTCCTTGGAAATAATCGTATGGTTTGATGGAAGGTGGAGGTTAATTTGGATGATGAAAGGCCATCCTTGCGGTCATGATGTAGTTACTTGATTGCATATTCTTCGCGTATGTACTAACGTTATTATAACCTCAGGTTCTATAAAAGTTGACGAGTATGCAAGAAAGAACAGGAACAATGGTTCAATATATTTTAGCGTAGTTCACGTGAAAATAACAATATTAACGCCTAGGTAAGAACAAAGGAAAGGTAAAAGGCTCCGACATATGAAATAAAATATTGTTTTACTAGCTGTTGCTGTACTGATAAAATAAATTTGTAAATAGAACGAAAATGTTTATACAATGCACGAATTCATTCGTTATTTTCTAAAACGAAGCATATTCGTTCTTTGTCAATAATTGATTTCGTTCATTTCACGCACTAAAAACTTAGCGACTCCTTGAACGAAAATTTTCGTAAATTTCCATATTTAGTATACGTTGTACGAAATAACAAATTGCTACGAGGGGGAGGGAGGGGTCGAAAATCGCCGAAAAAAGCTACTTCATTTTCAACAAAAAGTTAGTTCGCCCAAATATGAACTAGACGAAATCAATTAATCCTTTACTCAGCCGCTAGTTTGACATCCAACAAATAACTACAAACCATCTGATTCTTTGAAACCATGGTTCTTGGGATGTTTTAAACATGTTCATAATATTATTATTGGCATCGATTTCGCATACCTGCGGGAGCTACTATTCCACCAATTGATGACATAAATTCATAGTTTGCATCCGATCAGTTCTGTATATTTCGTATGCCGTCAACCAGTCTGAGTCCATGACTATAGTTTTTGGCAACATCATCATCACCATCATCATCATCATCATCATCACCATCACCGACGTTTTCAGCTTGCAAGTGTAATGAGTCGAAATGTAAGCACTACACGAAAGAACGATTGGACGAATGTACGGGGACGGCATGCCACGTCGTCAGATAACGTTAATGACGTTATTAAGAATCCAATAAATAAAGAATTTTTTCACCTCCCACACCCATACGTGAATGGGACAAAAATATGCTTTCTGCTGGTCGGAGATTTTTTTATCTTTTCGCCGCACCATGTATCGTCTGCAATTGTGCCAGTGATGGCGGGGAGCAGCTTTTTATGGAGCATAAATGATGTAAATATATGAAACAAATTTCTTCTTGTATAAGCTTGTGATTGCAGCAGCAATGTAGGACGAAAGCTGACATAGTGAATGAATAATGATGTTCCGAAATAGACTCGTAGTACTTACGAGTATTGGAAAACTTCTGCTATTTTATCTTTCAGCTATTGGGCACTGACTCCATTTTGCTTCTTCCAGTTGGAATGGAATGATATGTCTGATTTGATGAATTGGTGTAGACTTTAGAGCTTACTGTTCTGCATCTCAGTTCCGGTTCACGCTTGGAGCTTTCCGGAAGACAAATTTGTATTCTATTTGGACTTACCTGCGAAGAAAAATAAAAGAAATGGTAATTATGAAGTTGTTTTTACAATTCTGAATGAATGAATGAATGGAGACACACGGTACATTACTTGCTATAGAATATCGTGTGTCTCCATATACAAGTGATTGTTATTTAGATGAGTCAAAATTTCCCAAACGGGTCACCCAAATCAATTGAAGTCACTATTTGGTGGAAGATCGAATTTATTGATAGTATTTGGCATTGTAAAATGAAATCCAGTTTGCCATAATATTGACTTTTGAAGTGTATATAGCTCGGTTATTTTGTTTTTAAAATGACCTGCGTTAAGCCAAAGCGAACTGAGCGCCATAATTTTTTCCTGGTATTTTTAATGAAAAAAATTATTTTTCGATTATGTACCATTATCATAGAAAGTTCAAGGGTACTTATTTGCTATCGATTACTATTTCAGTTCTCAGAAATAAATTGATGTAGGTGTTTATAGTGCTACATTAGCTGCGATAGCGATTTTAATGAAGGTACCTCCAAATGGCGCTTGGTCCTCTTTGGCTTAACACAGGCCAAATAACCACGGGCGACCTAATTGACCGATTTTAACAAATTAACCAGAAATGAAATTATCGTAAGCCACAGATCGTTCGTGAAAAGTTATTATTTTGTATCAGGCCCGTGCGCAGAAAATTCTCAAGGGAGGGGTTTTGATATTGTTCTTCCTAACACAAGGAAGGTGTAGAAACCCTTAAACGTTGAAGATTTTTTTTCCGAGTCCCGGAGGGTTGAGTCTTGTATCGACTTGGCTCGACAGATTGGGACAATGTCTGTTATCGACAAGGTATCTTGATCACACTCCACTGCCTGTTGGCTCATGGTAGAGTCAGATTCTTACTGTGATGGTTTGTAGTAAGCCTACCGTCAAACGTAAACCTGTTGTTCCTCACAATCCTCATCCGACAGGGCCACCGGTGCGGTATTACTTCAGGAGGAATTGTGCTCTTGATATTTTTATATTGTTACCGTTCGTGTCTGTCCTACCTTCGTGGTATAATGGATCTGCTCAGGTTAGTTGCAAATATCGTCACCTGGCGAGACGCGACCGATCAAGAGATGCCGAACATAACGACTTACATCTCTTTACAACCATCTTCGCAGGGTTTGTTATCCTTCTTGGCGATACTCGTTCTTAATTAGCTGGTGCTGAGAGTTTCCAGGCAGCGGAATTTCTCCCGATACCAATGATCGTTTTCGTGAGTAATTTAGTTCTCAGTTACTGTAGCGCAGAGGTCACCTACAGTGTTATTTCTCTAAACAATGATATCCCGATTTTCTCCGAGTTGGTATTGTTCGTTCGTTATTTTTCCTCCTTAGCTACTGTTGCTGGCTCGCTGATCGACCTTTGCCGTGTAATTGATCAACTTTCAACTGTTGTTAATGTTGAAACTTGCCGAGACGTGAGCCGACCAGGCGATGCCGTCCAACTTCACTTACACGCTTTTACAGCCAGCAGGGTTTCTTCAAAGACTTGTTTCTAGAATGACCGAACTCAAATGACATTGTGTGTCAAAACGGCTCGCTGTATAATATTTTTATTCCTGATTAGCAAGATAAAAATGTTCAAAAGTAATTCAAAACTATCATGGGAGGGGTTTGAACCCCCAAAACCCGTCCCTTGCGCACGGGCTTGTTTTGTATAATTTTTAAACAAAATGAATTAAAAAGGTGTTCTGGACCTCTTTTATTTCGAAAGTAATACCATATATACTACTTTTAGTACCCAACAACATGCTGTGGAAAAAAATGCCCTGCCATTTGTAACTAAGTGATTTGGCCTGGCTGTACACGGATTTCGACCAGGTTGAAGGTGTAAACAGCCGCGTCTTCGCATCTGTTGCAGGTTTTGTCACAATACACTAGTTTACAAAATAAAAATCTGAACTTCAATATTCGAACACCATTTCTGAGGTAAAATTGCGTGCTGAATCCGAAAATGAGGTCCACAAAATTTACAGTAGAACAGTTTTCGAGTTACAGTGAAAAAATGAATTTTAAGTTTAAAATTAAAAGTACGTTCAGTAAAATCCAAATATGTTCAGTTGAAGTACATCGACATGAAATATTATTATGTTGAATTTAAGGTTATTGAATACACTTTTGATCGTTGGAACATTTTGTTTTAAAGCTGAGCTGGATCTGACGTTATTTACGAAACTTTTGAACCTTTTCTTAATTTTTCGTCATTTTTTGAAGAAAAATGAGCGTGTGGTCAATATTTTCGGCAAGATAAAGCAATCCTAAAAATTATATTTTTATAGGAAATTAAAGCCTACTAATAACCAATGAAAAGAAGCATTTATTAGTTTGAATCCGATGAAAATTGCGAAAGTTATTCAATTTTTTGTAAAATGGTAATTTTTGTGTTTCTCTGGGTCAACTTATTGAACCGTCTCGATTCCAATTTTTTCTAGGGGTTGTTTAATTATATATGAGGGACTCTCTGCCAGAAATCTGTTAAACAAGTAAATGGAAAATTTTTGAAAGAATTCAATGTGGGGTAATATTCGAACTCGTTTATCCAAATTTAATCATTTACAATAATTTCAGGCTCAATGAAATTATAAGTCATCAAATGATTGGTATGCAATACTGCGTGTAATATTTACAAGTGTATTACATAAAAGTACATACACTGTTATGGTACAAAATTCGTTGTAAACTATATCCGCACACGTAAAAATTCATATTTTGAAACGCTAGCTGCTCAACTGGGTTTTGTATAATGTTAAAACAAACAATACGAATTCGTAGAAATATGCGATACTGCATACGTTAAGTATTATAAAAATAATAATTTGTAAAACTTTTAATTTGTTTTTCTTCCTGGAACATCTAGCAGTTCGTGTTTTGGAATTATGCAGGACATTGAACAAGACTTATTTTCGGCTTAAAATCTCCAAATCTGAACTTCAGAATGATTTTAAGAATGTAGAATATTTTGTAATTGCACTTAGATGTTTTACGCAATATATTGTAGTATGTTGAAGTTTTGTGAACCAGTACAGTAAAATCGGTACATCGTAGAAGCCAAGGTTATTTCAATATAATTGCAAATTATAAAAATCTAGACGTTTTAATAAGGTAAAATAAATTGTTAGTAGAACAAAATGTGACAAAATAGGTCATCATTCGTGAAGCTAGTGCCCGAACTTAACATTTTGCACCGTCGTAAGCTTCTGATGTGTGTATCAAGGCGTTGTGGAGTTTACAACTTATTTTGTACATATACGATTGTGTATGACAATGTAAATATTATGCGTATTTTTAATGCCAAATTTTTGATGACATTATTCCACTCAGCCTGAAATTATTGTTATAAGAAGTCTTGAATCATGTGAATAAACAAGTTCGAATGTTATCCCACAACATTCTTCAATTTATTTGTTTAACAGAATTTTGACAGAGAATCTCTCATATATTATGAAACAAACCCTAGAAAAAAATTGAAATCGAGACGGTTCAATAAGTTGATCCAGAGAAACTCAAAAATCTCCATTCTACAAAAAATTGAATAACTTCCACAATTTTCATCCGATTTAAACTAATAAGTACTTATATCGGTTATAAGCAGGCTTTATTTTCCCTTAAAAATATAATTTTCAAGATTGCTTTATTTTGCCGAAAATATTGACCACATTGATATTTTACTTCAAAAAATGACGAAATATTAAGAAAAAGTTCAAAAGATTCGTAAATAACGTCAGAACCAGTATTCTCACTAAAACAAAATATTCTAACGATCAAAAGTGCATCTTTAATTCAAGATAATAATATTTCACATCGATGCACTACAACCGAAGATATTTGGATTTTACTGAACGTACTTTTAATTTTAAAGGTAAAATTAATTTTTTCACTGTAACTCAAAATCTGTTCTACTGTAAATTTTTTGGACCTCATTTTCGGATTCAGCACACGATTTTACATAGAAAATGGCCACCAGCTTATCTAGTTCAGAAATGTTGTAAACTAGTGTTATCAAAGGATATTGAATGGAAGTGCGGCAAGCAAGCGTTGTAAAAATTTATTCAGCCTATAACTTTGAGATCAATGCGATGAAATGTACATATTTATACGTCAATTGATTGCAATTAAAGCACGCTACAAATAATTAAAGAAAGCTGACATCCAAAATAAACAAAAAGAATCATAGAAATGTGGATAAATTAAGAATTGTTACTCAACGCTATGACATATTTCTAATAAATTTCAAAAAAACTTTAGGAAAGTAGAAAAATATCAAACTCTTGTTTTTGCAAAATGAATATTCTATAACGTAGTTAAAGAAGCAAACTTCAGTACAAAAGGGTTTTTACGGCCTTCAAATTTTTTAAATGCCATCAAGGGGTTACATACCTCTTTATTTTTCAAAAAATCGATTTTTTTTCTATCTTTATCTGAAAGTACAACTCTTCCCAATTTTTAACAGAGATCCAAGAAATAGATCGAATGTTACAGCGCTTCCAAGCGCGCTTCGTCTACCAAGAGCAGTGGTAACATGAAATTTTAAACTCGATTTTCTTGAAATGTCGTTTATTCAAAAATGGTTTCTCCGTGATCACTATTGCCGAAAAACCACTCAACCGATTTCCTTCAATTTTTTTTTGAATGGATCGTTCTCATAACTTTTTAAAATTTTTGTTTTAAGGTTGAGATTTTTTTATTGTAATTTTTACAGCAGCGACTTTTTGGAAAAACTTTTCCGAATGCAGGGAAATTATTATTTATCCATCTAATCGTTAAAGTACGAGGAATACTCATGTGCTAATGGAATTTTTTGAGTTTTGGGATTTTAGTTGACCTATTGGTCTTTAATCGTGATCACCGCAAACCTCTAAAAAAGCGTTTCGGAGAAAAAGCCATAGCTCCACCAATTATCAATATATTTTTATAAACTTGTTTATTTCGCTGAAAAATATACTACCAAGATACTGTAAGTTTGATGTTTTGAAATCATTGCTTTATGCCTTTAAGTAAATTCAAACTTTATTTTTTGCACAAAAAGGTATGTAACCCCTTAAATTCCAAAAATAGTCATCCAATTTTGAACGACCGCTTTATGACTTTTCCGTAAATCAATTAAGCTAGGTTGATTGAAAGCAAAACAACGTTTGAAAAATCTTCGACGGGGGTCGACACAAAATTAAAATAAAAGCGCAAGTCTAAAAATATCCTACAGTAGCCAACCGTGCACCTAATCATTTTTTGTTTGCTTGGGAACCACTGCAAATCGCGAAAATGTCTTTCAAACGTATTCCGATAAATTCGCTCTCTTCTTTGATCCTCTTTGGGGAATCCGCGCAGAGCACAATTTTGCTCCTGGCCCAGGACATGAAACATACTTTCGTTTCATGTTAAACATTCATCGAAGCATGGAGTATCGATTGCCCGTCGGGCTTCTCATAGCTTCGCTGGAAAGTCGATAGTTGGAACAAATTCCAAAACCTATCGATATGAGATATTCAACCAAGCGATTGAAATACTCTTTCGCATGAACTGTAATTAGATAAACATGCTTTAGTGCGCATTATTGCTTCAATATTATTTTTCGTATCTCGTTCGTTTGTTGGGTATGTAATTTGTCATGGTCGTAGAAAATATCGTCCTATTCTACAAATAAAGTTACTATAATAAGGGGTTTTATTTTTGTTCCGAACCCGAACCTCTAGAATATTTAATTTGAAGATTTGACCCGACCCTTTTCTGCGCTTGGCTTCGGGTTCAAACATATTGATTCCGACTTTTCTTTACAGAGCAAATCACTCGATGGTTACATAAAGCAAGCATCACTTCAGGTTATGTGTATATTTATGCTTCATGTTTTGGTAATAGGACCAGGGTTAAAAAATTATTTTTCAATACTCATTGGCAGTGCTTGAATTTTTCACTTGTGTAGTCAAAAATAGCAGCTAGGACGCATGGAAGTAAAACTAGCTAATGTTATGTTTTCTATTCATTAACTGTTCACGTGCTAATTACGTTTTGTTTTCATGGTAAATGGGTGTATTTAGCCCCTCCCCCCGCTTTAAATATATTAGAACGTAACAATCAGATATATACTTCAAGTGTAACAACCGATCTGAGACCCTTCAACATAAGAATCCCTTAAAAGCTTAGTTCCCGAAAAAATCGGCAAAGATGAACTTCCAGCATTAAAAACGGTTAAAAATCAACAATTCGTTCGCAGGAAAATCCGTTTTTGGGAAAAACCGGATATATATTTTGTAAACGAATTTTACATTGAAGAGTTTCAATCCAACTTTTACGCATTAAGTTTTTGTCTGATTTCTACATTTTAATATATTTGAAGCGGGTTTTACGAAGCATGGTCTGTTCTTGGGAATTTTATTTACGGTCGCTCATATAATTATTATATATGTAAAATACCACATTATACAGATATAAATAGATTTGAAATCAAAGCATTGATGTAGAATCCGCAAACATGGCTAAAACTTAATAAACTATACTTAATCACGATGCTGGCTATATTTCAACAATATGTGCAATTTGAAAATTAACATTTGTGCATAAAAGTGAAACCCATAAAATTCTATTGAATATTAAGTGGATAACTTAATGTGTTCTTCCTTATTTCGCATTGCAGCTCTATTTACAAAACCTACATTACAATATTGAAACTAAACACGCGTTGCAATGAACGTGGTCATAAATTATGCTTCATGAATTGAATTCCCGTAGAAATTTATAGTCGCTCCATTGATTCCGAAATCGCACATGTATTTTGTGTAGAAACAACACACAGCTGTATATATCTAGGCTACTGCTAAAATATGGCTCTAGTGCTATAATATATGCATACATGTATTTGCACCGTAAGCAATCAAAGGAAACAGAGAATGTGCATCCAACATGTTCCGTCGAATTAGTAATTAGTAAATTCCAGTAATTACTTTCTTCCTCATTCATTTGCATCCCTGGCACGCAATCATCCTTGTTTTCGAAAACATCTAATCACATTAAAAAGTTTTATGATTAGGGAAAGCGCAACCTTGTCGGATGTTTAACATCTTTCGTTTTATTATCCTTGTACTCTGATGTAGCCATCCGTTGTCGAAAAGTCTGATTGGGCAAGACAATGTTGTGGTCGAAGAGACGTGTTTTTCTCGACAGCAGCTGCGACATGTTTTATTTGTTCCCAAGAGGGGGAAAACTACAACATGCGGAAAGTGACGATTGCATTATGGGTTTGTAAATCAGACATTTTCCACTACTGGAAGGTTGCCCAACAGTAGCTACGGAAATCATTGATTGTAACACGTCTTATTTTACTACCTTTTTTGCGGAAAACCACAACCTGGGTCGGCTCATGTATGCATTTCGTGGTTAAATTGCTTGCTACCGCACTAAGAGAGTATAAGGACTTGGAGATTTGCCATGTTCCACAACCCGTCCCTGGACGCTCGTTCCAGATTGATACGTGCGGAAGCATTCTAAATCAATAAAACGACAGCTTTTCTCAAAATCTCAAGTTTTGTTCATGCGATGGATACGTACCTCGTAGCTAAACTGTGTTTAATAAAAAACTGCCCCAATTCAAAAGGCCACGTTAATTCAAAACTCCGTATACAAAACTTTTCTCTCGTTGATATGATAAAGGGATGGTTTCTTCAGAACTGCTCAAACCACGCCATTTTGTTTAGAAAACTAATGCAGATTTCGTTTTTAGATCAGAGTTGCTCTAGGTTCGCTGTCACTTTTGTATGGAAACTGTAAACATTAGAGCGAACCTAGGGCGACTCGATTCTAAAAACGAAAACAGCATAACTGTCTACATTCAGAAATTTTGGGGCGCCTACTTAAATACACTGTTTATAGCTTTAATGTAATGCATGTAATGATCAAGACATATGGTCGGTGTTAAGACAGACCGGACTACTACTATGTTCACATTGCAGAGTTAAAACATGTTATAATAATTCACAACAAGAAAAATGCTATCTTGATGATATTTTTCTTGTTGCTAATTATTAAATCGTGTCGCAAAATCTAAAAAAAGTGAAATGACCACTTGGCAAAGAATTTCTTTTGCTCGCACGTGTAAGATGAAAAGTTATTTTTCTAATACTTTCAAATTATGAGCCTCATTAAGGTTAAGTTGAATTAAATAAAGCTGATAGTTCCAGAGCTGGCGTGTTAGTGCCGCTAGCCTTTCTCTTCATAGGAATAACTTGTAAATGAGAAAAGCCAAGTAAATATTTAAATTCGTTTGATATTTCGTCTAACCTTTCACCTTGCGATAGTACTTTCAGGACAGCTCCGCCATTTTTCAGCCGATTTTCACAAGTAATTAAGTTTTTTATGATATTTTATGCCAAAATCCCTCTATACAATGTCTTAGCATGCGTCAAAACTGTTAGTGGTAGTGAACAGAGACAGCCTATAAAAACGTGGTATTGATGATGTAGACGCTACCATTCTCCCATAGAAACAGTCCTCCCAGTGGACCACTGTCGGTACAAATTTTAAATATTTCGAATTCTAATTTCAACACTCATATGGTGTTTTTTTACAATGGGAATACATTTACGTATTAACCCAGTACACATGCTATTAGTAGATGCCAAGCTACCACACGGGGTGTACTGGGGGTGTATCGGCCTCTCATGGTGACGCAGCCATTAATACCGACTAAACTCCATTGGGCTCCGCCATCATTCTTCCCAGGAACTACCTCTCGGTATCACTTCTGGGGGGATGGCTGTACTTGATGTACTCATTCACTCTCGCTCACGCATTCATACGTCCTGTATGAGGCTTACTTGGGTGCTCTCTCTGTCACACCTTGATTCACTCTCTAACACTCCACAAGAGGCTTACTTTTGTGCTCACCTTTTTCGTTCCTTGCGAGGCTGGCTTTTGTGCTAGTCTCTAACATACCATGTGAGGCTGACTTGGATGATCACCCTATCACCTGGTTCACTCTCAATCGTACCACTCTATTACACCCCTGTCGCTCCCCCTGGCGTCCCATGTGGGACATTTTTCTTAGGCCCCACTTCTGGCATACCATGTGAGGCTTACTTGGGTGCTCACCATTTCCATACCTTGTGAGGCTGACTTTTGTGCTCACCCTTAACATACCGTGTGAGACTGACTTGGATGCTCACCCTTTCGCTCCTCTGCCACGCCACGAGGCATCGATAGCTAGGTCCCAACAAACTACGCTACGACCCTCCCATCTTGGTATGAGGCAGTCCACATATACGCCTATACACTCGCTCTTCTGCTTTTCTTCAGGGTGGCTGGGTTTACCCCTTACGCGGTTGCCAGTCGCTGCGCCAAACCTGCCTCAGCATGAACAGACCATTCACTCACTTTTTTGCGCTTGGCCTTTTTCGCTCCAACTAACCAATCACTAGTTAGCCGTGCCCGTCGTCTGTTGCTCGGTTCGCCAGATTACCTGTAGCCTACAGGCAATCTGGGTGGTAGCAGCCGAGACTGCGTTCCACTTCTCCACCGATTGACACATCCGCTGAACAAGGGTATCAGGGGTTGTGTCCCAGCCACAGACGTCAAGCATTGCTCTTATTTCGACCTCGAACCGAGGACATACGAACAGTATGTGTTCGGCAGTTTCGTCTACACCTGGGCAGTCAGGGCAGGCGGGGACCTCCGCGTGCCCGAACCTGTGGAGGTACTGTCGGAAGCAGCCATGGCCTGACAGGAATTGTGTCAGATGGAAGTGAACTTCCCCATGGGGTCTACCCACCCAGCTCGATATGTTAGGTATCAGCCGGTGGGTCCACCTACCTTTCGAGGAGTTATCCCACTCACGCTGCCGTGTGGCGACCGAGGTCACCCTGGTGCGCTCGCGGGCTCCTCTATTTCCATGTAGCTCGAAGCACTCCTCATCTTCCCGGATGACCAACCCGACTGGCATCATGCTCGCTATCACGCAGGATGCATCGTGTGATACCGTGCAGTAGGCAGATATCACTCTGAGGCACATCACGCGGTAGGTGCGCTCCAGTTTCTGTAGGTAACTGGTTACCCTCAGTGCTCTTGACCATGACGGGCCGCCGTACCTGAGGATAGATAAGGCAACGCCTGCCAGTAGCTTACGTCTACTGGCGCACACCTTTGAGCTGTTGGACATCATCCTCGATAGTGCCGCAACAGCAGTCGACGCTCTCTTGCATGTATAGTCGACGTGGCTGCCGAAGGTCAGCTTGTCGTCTACAATGACTCCGAGAGACTTCAGACTCCGCTGTGAGGTGATCACGACTTCTCCCACATGGATAACTGCATGTTGTTCCGACTTGCGCTTGTTGACGATAACTCCACCGTCCTCTTCCACTCATCCATTCCTCCACCGTGTTGATCGCGTGTTCTGCGGTTAGCTACCTCAGGAATTGACTTCCAATAGACCTCCATGGTTACGTCGTCGGCAAACCCGACGATCTTGACCCCAGGAGGGAACTTCAGTCTCAGAACCCCGTCATACATGAGGTTCCATAGCACCGGGCCTAGGATCGAGCCCTGCGGGACTACGGTGGTAATCGGAATCCTTTTCTGACCGGCATCGGTCTCGTATAGCAGTACGCGGTTCTGGAAGCAGTTTTCCAGGATCCGGTACAGACCCACCGGTAGGCTAAGCCGGTATAACGAGAGCGCGATGGCATCCCAGCTTGCGCTGTTGAATGCGTTCTTCATGTCAAGTGGCACTAACGCACAGTATCGAATGCCTCGCCTTTTTCGTTAGATCGCTATCTCGGCAGTCTTTATCACTGAGTTGATAGCGTCCACCGTGGACTTACCCTTCCGAAAGCCAAATTGGTTGCTTGACAGGCCGTCCGTGCCTTCTGCGTACGGGATTAGCCTGTTGAGGATGATCCTCTCAAGCAATTTGCCAGTCGTGTCGTTCAGACAGATTGGTCTGTACGCCGATGGGTCGCCTGGCGGCTTCCCGAGCTTCGGCAACAACACCAATTTCTGTCTTTTCCATCTACCGGGGAAGCGGCACTCGTCAAGGCATCTCTGCATAGCTAGCCTGAACATGTTCGGGTTCCCTATGATCGCTGCCTTGAGAGCGCTGTTTGGAACTCCATCCGGCCCTGGAGCTTTGTTCATTGCTAGGGAATTGGCCACTGCGAGTAGTCCGGAGACCGTTCTGGGGGTGAAGAGCCCTTTGGTCTTGGCCATCACGATTCTGTAGGCGTCACCCCACGGATTCCCGTTGGCACACTTACACAGGTTGTACACTAGACTGGTTCAATTTTTGACTTTTAACTCCACCAGGCTTTACTGATTCCTTTATGACCCTTAGTAATTGTGCTAATTTTGGTACCGATCGGTTGAGTCTGATGACCCTCCAAAAATTTCAAAGTTTATATGTAAATTAGTATGGAAAATCGGTTAAATTAAAAATAAATTCTTAAAAAATCACCTCATCAATCAAATCATGAGAACACTAAATATTTCTAAAGATATTCTTCTACGGAAACACATTTGTGGAACATTGTAAGTTTGTAAAAATTCGCTGAGAAAAGTTATTAACTAAAGAAGCAGTATGACTTTAAAACAAGTGGATTTTATTATTAATCATAGCAACCCTGTTTGAATAGCTGTATCTGCCATACGCGAGCGGTGCACAATGGGAAAAAACGAAGACAAAAATACATTTAAATCAGTAACTTTGAAACACCTCATCGGAACATCATCACTTGTACTATTTTAGGAAGAGCAAAATCTGAGAATTCAAATGGCTTTATTCTTACATTGGGCAAAATAAGGGAAGTTTGGGTTTTGGGGTATTTAAACCCCAAAATCACTTATTTTTTAATAAAAAACCTTATATCATTGATTCACGCTGGAAATCGTACATGAATTGTACTGATTGTTACGTAAAAAAACCTCAGGAAGCTATTGAAAGTATTTCCATCTTGGACAGAATACGGGAAGTTGGGGATTTGGGATCTTTTAAATCAGAAATCTTATTGTATTAATCAATTCCTGAATCGCTATTTTTTACTAACGAAGTCGTATGTAAAATATCACCTTAATTGAAAAAAATCTCAGAAATTAACTGAGGTGGTTGAATTTAAATATAAAACAGGAAATTAGGGTTTTGTGACACTTGGACCCCAAAATCACCTATTTTTTACATCTCTGATTCACGCTGGAAATCATACATGAATTGTACCGATTATTACGTAAACAAACCTCAGGAAGCTAATAAAAGTATTTTCATCTTGGGCAGAATACGGGAAGTAGGGGTATTGGGACATTTTTAACCAAGGAAAGTGTATTACATTGTATTTATATGCTTTGGAAAATAGCAGAGATATTTACACGAACAAATTAATAAACAAATTTCTGTGATATCGATGACAAAATCTTTCTTAACCCCGACATCCCGTATTTTTCCGAGAAAAAATAATTTCATTAAATTCCTGAGATTTTCAAAGTAAGAAATAAAACAACATATGTAAGATAAAGAGCGTGAATAAGTTTTATTTATGTTTTAAAAATTAAGGGATTGTCGAGGCAAAATGTCTCGAAAACCTAGCATCTCATATTGTTTTTAAAATTAAACTATCCCATAACATGTACTATTTTCCCATTATATAGTTTTACATAATTCAATTGTGGGTAGAAGAAACCGACCAACCGATTCTCCCGCCTGGTCCAACTGAGATTTCTTTCCATTGTGGGCAATATTTTAGATATAATATTGTTAACAGATGGTAGAGATTGAAGTATTGCGCAAACCAATGAGATTTGTGAATTTGTTAACCTATTTTTAGTTCAGTTCTTGAGTGTTCATTAAATAGTCCAGATGATAGCAAGAATACTATACTATCAACAGAAAATTGTCCCAAAATCTCCACTTCACGTATTGTGCCCAAGGTGAAAATACTTCCATTCGCTTCCTAATTGTTTTACGTAATAATAGTTACAATTCAGGTTTTTTTACTTAATAGTCAGTAAAAGTCATGTATGATTTCCAGCGTGAATCAGAGAAATAAACTGTTTTATAAAAAAATGGTGATTTTGAAGCTCAAGTGTCACGAAGCCCCGTTTTAAATTCAAAATCAAACTACCTCAGTTAATTTACTGATTTTTTTCATTATAGATGATATTTTACATACGACTTCATAAGCAAATTATAGCAATTCAGGTATTTATTAATGCAATAAGATTTCTGAATCAAAAGGTCCCAAATCCCAAACTTCCCGTATTTTGCCCAAGATGGAAATAATTTCATTAGCTTCCTGAGGTTTTTCTACGTAATAATCAGTACAATTCATGTACGATTTCCAGCGTGGATCAGAGATATAAGGTTTTTATTAAAAAATAAGTGATTTTGGGGTTCAAATACCCCAAAACCCAAACTTCCCTTATTTTGCCCAATGTAAGAATAAAACCATTTGAATTCTAAGATTTTTTTCTTCCTAAAATAGTACAAGTGATGATGTTCCGATGAGGTGTTTCAAAGTTACTGATTTAAATGTATTTTTGTCTTCGTTTTTTCCCATTGTGCGGTGGGTTGCAAGTCTAGTTTACACTAACGACGCTGAATCCCTCTGGATAAAGACTCGAAACGTCAATCATTTGTTTACCATTTGTCTGTCAGTGTCATTCCAAATGAGCACGAGACTTGTCAATGGCCCTCGTTCCAGAAGGATTCGAAGCGATTTTCTTCGGATGGAGAGCTTTTGACAGGTCGCGCGCTCGATTGGAATGACACTTGCCGATAAAATGATAAGAATAAGATAGAGATGGCGAGTCTTTATCCAGAGGGATTCAGCGTCTTTAGTTTACACTTGTATAACGATGGAGCTATTCAACCAGGGTTGCTATGATTAATAATAAAACCACTTGTTTTGAAGTCATGCTACTTCTTTAGTCAATAACTTTTCTCAGCGAATTTTCACAAACTGACAATGTCCCACAGATGTGTTCAGTAGAAGAATATCTTTATAAATGTATAGTGTTCTCATGAATTGATTGATGAGGTGATTTTTTAAGAATTTATTTTCAACTTTAATCGATTTTCCATACTAATTTCCATATAAACTTTGAAATTTTTGGAGGGTCCGTAGACACAACCGATCGGTACCAAAATTTGCACAATTACTAAGGGTCATAAAAGGAATCAGTAAAGCCTGGTGGAGCTAAAAGTCAAAAAATGAACCAGCTCTGCATCCAATTATAAAATTTGTTCTACGGTTTGTTTCAAAATGATTCGACTTCTGCTAACCTGCAATATAACTCTTCGACATGGCGTTTTCAAATGAGCGTGCAGCACCTTATAGATAGGACGATAAAGAATATCAAAAAATGACATTCAAAACTCGATTATACCTGTTTTTCGTACGGGATAAAACTTGCTTACTTGCCCTCATATGGTTTGTGTGCAACATGGGCCATAATATTGCACATAAAGGTTGAAAAGTTGATTCAAAGTATTGAGATGTATGCAAGAGGAACATGGCGCCCCTTTACACTGTTTTTATTTGGCTTCAGGATGCAGCCATTTCTGCGATGACAGGTACTAAAGTCTTAGACCGGATTAAACTCAGGCCTAAAATCAAAGATAGTACCGTGCGGCGGTACCAACTAGCTTCAAGCTTACCGCTATTAGAGGTTTTAAAAACCGTTGTAAGAACAACATTTAATTAATTTAGAATCAGCGATCCCGTTTTAAATAAACTTTAAATCTTTTCTGCTTTATCGTTTAATGTATTACAGCTATGCGAGCTCAAAATACTTGGATTACTAAAATGTGCCAAAAAATGAAACTGATTTTAATAGATATAATAGATGGATCCGAGTACGTCTTACATCTTCACAAACCACATCAACATGATAATCAGATAACAAAACCAAACAGTAACGGACCATCCTCCAACAACACAGAAGACCAAATTGGGGTGCACATTTAATACGTGCCGGTTGGACGTGTTTTCATCGACACTGTTCATCGTTTATACATGGGCAAGGATTACTACTCAGCATCCCTTGGCTTATCACTTCATCATTTACCTCCTTTCCGACGCCATCGTGCACACACTAACCCTACGCGGAATTATGCTTCCATTCGAAAGAAAAAGTCAAAAGTCTACGATTTATCTCCGACGATGTCCTTAATAATTTACAAGCCAGCCGGAAAAATCCCTACCAAATTATGATTTACAATCACGAGAATCACCAGCAACCTCTTTCGATGCTATATACATCCCAGTGATTGATACCTACTACAGGCAATCCGTATCGGTCACGGCAAACAATGAACTCCGATGATTGGATCGGAGAGTATTCACAATCTCGGCAACATGGCCAGCCGATTTTACGTAGCCCTAACTTTTTATACGACTTGGCCGTTGCACCGGAAACCCAGCTCAGACACGAAAATGCTGTTCGTGTCGATCGTAAAAAAAAGAACGCCAAGGCCAAGCTGCAGAGGGAAACGATGCTGAGTGCGAAGGACGGCTGACGAGAAATCATTTGGAAATGGAGAAATCAAACACTTTGGGAAAACAAACCACTTATCCGGATGGAATGCCGGAAAAGAAAAAGCAGGCCACTCTACACCGAGCAGTCGAGTGGGGTTGGGCTGCAGAGCGGCTCAAGCAGCAGGACGATACATGGAAAAACAATTTAAGGTAAGGTTTAATAACGGGAAACACGAGATGAGTCATGGCAGAAAGTGGTTCAGTAAACATGAATGATGTGGACAACGTTTATTTTGCTCGTAATTTTTGTAATGCTAGGTTAACTGGAAGACTTAAGAGAAAGTCGATAGGAATAATCGTCGGACTTCATCCATAATATTTAATAATAATGTTTCAAACGGTAGATAGCACCTCGAGAATGTTGAGTTTTCTCATTTCCCTCCATCTCTATTGCCTCGATACTAACCATTAGAATTTATTATGCTATCTAGTGTGTATACCTATCATACAACAAATAGAGTACTAATACTGCCATTCACAGGTTGTTTGCATCATATTCGGATGCAATGGTCTCGTACCCTGAATATAAATAAGGATAATGGTATATACCACATCACCATTGGCTAATTCTATCCCTAGGGATGTCCGATTTTTCCAATTAATCGATTAGTAGCTAATCGATTATTTTTTACATTTCTATTAATCGTAATCGATTAAAACAAAGAAATAATCGATTAATCGAAGTAATCGATTAGTTTAAAAGTTTTTCTGATAGCAGTAACAGAAAATACAAAACGTCCATCTCAATCTGATTATAATGATCGTTCACTTCGGTATACAGTAGAATTTCGGCGAATGGCTAATACTGGCTTCACAATCTTCTACACAGGGCCGTCTTTAGACTACTCGGGGCACCTTGGCACTATTGAGCTAAGGGCCCCTTTAATTGAATTGGTATAAACAGCTGTCGAGAATGAGTATGATCCAAAACTGATTCCCAGCATCAAAGAATCACTTCTACCTCATGCCATGCTGAGACACTCTTTCATATTTGAGCCAAATCAGTCAACCGTGTCGAACATATTCAACAAAATATAAAGTGGGATTCAAAGTTTATGGAGAACAAAGACTATTCCAGATTTTCACAACCTGATGTCCAAATATTGTCGAAAAAGAAAGATAATCTGAGTGCATCTTAAAAAGTTATTTGTTTTCCTGACCGATCTGACCTGTAGTAGCAAACGGCCTAACACACTATTTGCGGCGGTGGGAGTTCGAACTCAGGTGAGCTGCGTACAGTGTAGCTGACCTACCAACTACGCTATAGTCTTCCCAGATGGTGTAATCTGACCACCCAACCAGTATTCCACTTTGCTTACAGATGGCCGAATTTTATATAATAATAACAGAATCCCTATTGAACAAACTGTTGTGTCGAAGACAGCCATAACACGATCTTTATATACGTGGTGTACCAAACGTTGCACTGTTATTAAAAATAAATTAAAACTTGACTGGAAATGTTGGATTGACGTTTGAATTGGTTCAATAGTGATGAAATGCTTCGTTTCCTGCCGCTCTGATGCTCTTTAAAAATTTTGATCACACGGGATACGGTGCAATGCGTGATTTCGAGCTGCTACTGATCTGAGTGAAGCAATTTTTTAAAATATAGTCTTTAGAATTATTTTATATTCATGTTAAATGTGGGCCCCCAAAATCTCGGGGCCCCTGGCCTTGGCCCAGTCTGCCCATGCATAAAGACGGAATTGCTTCTACCAAGTTTAATTTAAAGGATCCTTTATCACAATTCATAGAACTTCTCATGGATCTAGTGTCTGTTGGAGAGACGCATATAGTGTACCTAAACCTCTCCTTCTCTTCAGACGGTTTGCGGCCGGTACTGTTTTAAGCCTTTTCTTGCTTGAAGTAGTATTTATAGAGCGAATCCGGCACGAATGACAACGTTCAATTCGTAATCCCGCGGTTGATCTAATCTTTCCAACTGATCTGTTCAAATTATTCAAAGATATGATCGTGAATGTAAGACTTCCAAAAACGTAAGTTAATGGTGTTTCAACACCCCCTAGAAGTGAATTTCAAAGTTACAATTGGCAGCACAATATATTGTTGCTCTTTGACCTATGAATTTCAATTCTAATTAGTATTTTTGGTTAAGTTGTAGTTTGAAGGCGCTTGTCGCCAAAATGAAATAAATTAAAATTAAAATTTTACGCGCATTAAAAAAATTAATCGACCAATAATCGACGCTATCTAATCGATTATCCGATAATCGTTAAATTCGTTAATCGATTAAAAATTAATCGATTAGTTTCCATAATAATCGATTAGTTCGATTAATCGAGAACTAATCGGACATCTCTATCTATCCCTTCTCTATAGCCTGTTTTATGTATTCTCTTATTCTACAATGATGACACCTGCGTGTTTTCACCTGCTTGCGTATTTATACTCATTGTTGTGGGTGTGTGTAAGCAGGTGTTTACCATCGTGATACAAATATCGAGACCAGGCACAAAACCCTTGCAATCGATAAATATATTTAAGGTTCAAGTTACCTTTTTTAAGCATGTGTTAGAATTGAACGCTTGGTAGTGTGCGTAGGAAAAATTGTGTTCAGCTTTGCCACCGGATTTTCCATATAAACCTTTTTAAAACTCTAAAAGAAGAATATCAGTCGATTTATTAGATCATCACGATTCAATTCATGCAAAATACATGCTGGAAAAACCATCGGCTTAGCTGGATGGTGCTTTTGAAAAAGTGGCTGTGGTTTTTTCATTGCGCAGTTGTGTTGTGTACCCCCGCTCGGTGTGGTAGTGTGACAAAAAATCACAGCCACTTTTTCAAAAGCACCATCCAGCTAAGCCGATGGTTTTTCCAGCAGGTATTTTGCATGAATTGAATCCTGATGATCTAATAAATCGACTGATATTCTTCTTTTAGAGTTTTGAAAAGGTTTGAATGAATAATCTGGTGGCAAAGCTGAACACAATTTTTCTTACGCATACTACCAAGCCTTGAGGTAACTTGAGCCTTAAATTGAATGCTTTACCTTGATCTTTGTCTCCTCTGTGTGGAAGGCGTTGACCGGGACATGTTGAGCTGGTTGGGTAAGGTCCGTTAGCCGTTAGTTGTCCCACTGATGTTAAACTGTGACGCGGTATGCAGTGTAAATGTAACAGACCGGGGACGGTAAGCAGATTGACACCGATACAGTCCACTGCTGTGTTCTATCTGGCTTCTGTTCTAAGCGTAGATAAAATATATCTGCTGTTAGATACTGTGTGCTTTTGTGTGCTCTAGTGCGTTCCTTCGGTTGCCCTGGTGTTCCGTTTTACTGACTGGCAGAGCTTCTGTGGATACCTGCATGTATGTTTATGTTTCAGCCACAATCCAGCACAGGATTGACGTTGTTTGGTCTAAGCTTATTGTCCTACTCTGGTAATTTATTTACCTGAACCAACCAACATTAGAACGGAGAAGTCTGCTAGATTACGTCTATTGTGCTATCTCGACCTCTTTCGTTCAACTTTAGTGACACACCACTTAGCTGATACTGATAGCAAAAACAGTTTCTGGACAATCACTTTGACTTCAAGTTTTCATTCCTCGTCTGGCTACGATACCAGATATCAATCCTGTGGTGCCGAGTCGCGGTTCATCACATCTGCCAAAGAAAAATCATATGTTGTCCTAAGTTTGTATGTATAATGCAGTGTTTAGATTAAGACGTAGAAATAAGTCCGGCACAAAAAATATCAGATTGAAAGCATCTCAATTTATTGATTTGTTAACGTCCTCCTCCCTGCTTTTTATGCACCGTTGAGTTAGCTATCGTGATCGCACATCTGGGTTAATCACTGCAGCAAGAGGTAGTAAATCGGTGCAAATTGTTCAACACATAATGTCAAATTCGGATATTCCACAAAATTCGTAAATTGGCACAGTACTTGTTAATTCTGGGTTTTCACAATGAGGATGACAAACCGCCCGAGAAAAGGCGGATAACATAATGATTTCATATTGATATCATGTTTTCTTATCATTGTTATTATTTTGATATTATGTTATCATCTTCGCAATTTGCGAATAACTGGATCATAACAGAATTTGTTATGCAGTTTTTGATGCCAGCATTGTATATCTCGAGGAATTTCTACAGTTTGACGGTTTTATTTCAGTTTCCAAGTCGAAGGCAATATAATTACACACAGAGTGAGTCGAAAATTATGGTGACGTTTTAGATTGATAGGTAAATCAGCTACACCCAAGTAGCATTTCTAATTTTATAGCACACTACAAGTGCAATCTAAGTTTTAAGGAAGGCTTCAGGAGTACTATAAAACCTTAATTGTTACAAGGGTAGTTATCAGAATGAAAGTAAAATTTTACAGTAATTCAGCATTTGTTTTATTTCAGCATTAATTTTTTTTTGTGATTTTGAGAAAAATGCTCGACATTTGTGATTGGCACCCCTCATTAGAGTTATATAGTCGCACAGTGCATTATGGTCCCAAAGCTGTATTTAGGAAGACAAAACTGTTTGCGCCAAAACCGTTGGTTTTAGATATATAGTATCTTCGGAAAACTTTGTTAGTACTTTCTTGCCGATTTTTTTATATTAGTTGAATTAGGGTGGTCCTTGTTGTTAGGGTGTTCAAAGTATCAACTTCTTAGATATGTAAAATTCAGCTACATAATGTTCTACAAAGTTATAAATCAATCAAATTGAAGCAACTTTTCTTAAGAAACTATGTGACTATCTCTAATGGTTCATGTGCTATGATTTTTGCAATATTTAAGGTGGGGTGGCTCTTTAAAAATTGGTTTTCTATTAATATCTTTTTATGTGTTAATTTCTCGCTAATACTTTGTTCTATATGTTTTCAGAACTTTTGTAAATACACATTTTTGCCGAAGCAATGAAGTTTCTATCTCTTTTGTTTGCATAGTTACAGGCGATTTTTAAAGCAAAAATGATTTTTTTCAAAGCTATATATCTTCCAACATTGCAAATGGATTTTCAATCTTTTAGTTTCATTTGAATGATTGAAACTTTTGTAGTTTTTGGTGAAAAAACTGCGAGAGCGTTATTTCTGTAAAATAAATAATTGATTTTTGAAATTGGTGTATTGTTCAACAAAAATCGTTCATAACTTTTCAAATAGACGAGATAATAACATTGTTACTTCAGCAAAAATCTTCGCCATGCAAAGTTCTAAAAGTGCTGCAAACAAAGTATTTACGATAAATCAATGTATGAAGAGACAAATGAAAAATAGTGATTTTAAGACGTCACGTTTTCATCGCTCAATCTCTTATGGTAAAATCAACCAAGAAATAGTCAATGTGTGTTATAATGAAAATCTATTGAATATGTGACACTGTTTGAAAACACAACATTTTGCCGCACAACTACATGTTAGCGTGAATTCACAATAGTGTTAATAGCGTACTATAGTAAACTCTAAATAAAAGTTATCTATTACGGGGCCAATAAAGCAAGTACCGTCATCATGCATTATATAGATGCTAGGGAATTATGATTTATGAGTTATTTTACCAGTTCACGGTTAGCAATTTTCAGACCTCTTACTTTTATTTATTTTGAAGTAACAAAAAATTGAGAATCTTTCCTTAACTTACCCACAGCCGTCATTATAGTCGATAATTAATTTATACTTTCAAACATAGCATAAATGTTGAAAAAGCATACAATAATTTCCGCTGCTATGAATAACCAACTCGTTTAAAGGTTTTATTTTAAGATAACGATAACGTGAACTAAAACATTTTCTTTCTAATACTCGTTTTGAGCACTAGTCCAAACCAAAAAGGATTTACTTAAGTGAGCATAGATAACTTTTGTTGGCCGATTTAGGATTAACGATAGTTTGCAGCTCTACTGTAAATCCACTGTACTATTTAGATGTACGGTAGATTGTTCTTTCAAAAACGTTTAAAAATCCACTAGAATTGCCATGCCATTCGGTATTATCACATTCAATGACTATTTCTCAGTTGATTTTACCATAAGAGATTGAGCGATGAAAACGTGACCTCTTAAAATCACTATTTTTCATTTGTCTCTTCATACATTGATTTATCGTAAATACTTTGTTTGCAGCACTTTTAGAACTTTGCATGGCGAAGATTTTTGCTGAAGTAACAAAGTTATTATCTCGTCTATTTGAAAAGTTATGAACGATTTTTGTTAAAAAATACACCATTTTCAAAAATTAATTATTTATTTTACAGAAATAACGCTCTCGCAGTTTTTTTACCAAAAACTACCAAAGTTTTGATCTTTGAAATGAAATTAAAGGATTGAAAATCCATTTGCAATGTTGGAAGATATATAGCTTTGAAAAAAACCATTTTTGTTTTGAAAATCGCCTGTAACTATGCAAACAAAAGAGATAGAAACTTTATTGCTTCGGCAAAAATGTATATTTACAAAAGTTCTGAAAACATATAGAACAAAGTATTAGCGAGAAATTAACACATAAAAAGATATTGATGGAAAACCAATTTTTAAAGAGCCACCCTACCTTAAATATTGAAAAAATCATAGCACATGAACCATTAGAGATAGCCACATAGTTTCTTAAGAAAAGTTGCTTCAATTCGATTGATTTATAACTTTGTAGAACATTATGTAGCTGAATTTTACATATCTAAGAAGTTGATACTTTGAACACCCTAACCACAAGGACCACCCTAATTCAACTAATATAAAAAATTGGTAAGAAAGTTCTTAGAAAGTTTGCCGAGGATACTATATATCTAAAACCAACAGTTTAGGCGCAAACAGTTTTGTCTTCCTAAATACAGCTTTGGAACCATAGTGCAGTGTAGGCTAGCTGGATAAAACTTCAAAATTTTATTTGGGATTTTTTGAAACCTCATCGAGATAAACGTTCCAATCCGTTTAAAAGAATTCTAATCGGACACCCCCATTGTAAACTTAAATCGACATACGTTTAACCGCATCCTGGAAAAAAATAATGCGTGAGTGACATTGGGCGAAGCAAACTACAAATGTTATTATTGGTCCTGGCATTGGTTTTGCTGCGATGGAAAAAAATATTATTTGTATATGAAATGTAAATTTAACGTCCGTCAAAAGTGTACACAAGTAGTTATGCCTTAAGGGTCAGGTGAACGGCATGAAAAAACCTAACACCGATTGTCTTACAGAAAAATTTGATGTTCCAATGATGCTCAGAGATATTTCTTAGCAGAGCCGTGTATTTGCAGCAAGAAACTTTGAGGAAAACCAAAACAAAAAGCCTTCAAGAAACAGAATCGACTCAAATTCGTTCAGAAGTACATTTCTATGGTGCGATGTTAGGACGAAAAAATCAAATTGGATGGACTGCGGAAGTTAACAACAACAATATTTGAACCAAGGTAGTTTGGTAAGATCAAATCGGTATCAGAGTACTATTATCGACGTTATTTTTCTACTATCAAAATGTATCGATTTGTTTCATAACCACTCGAATGAACTTTGGAATTGATCTGCTACTAAGCTACTTTGAACTACCCGGACATTATGCAGGGTGATCAGCACAGTGAAATTCATTCTAAATATGTAGATGCCCAAATGATTCAGTTAAATCAAACTGATATAAACGTCTTGGTAATATAGAGGAACCCGGGGTTATTAAGACCGTGGGGATAATTCGGACCCCTCGATTTCTTAGAAAATCGTAAGACTTTGTGACTCGTGACGTTCGTGGAATCGCTATTCTAAAATACTAATTTTGACAGATGAATCTCATTCTTCAGTTTGTTTAGATAGGAGATACAAAGCGTTTTTTGCCATCCTCAAAACAAAAAAAAAACATTGTAATGGTACAGACGCGATTAAAAAAGAGAAAAAAAAACAACCGGAAAGTGATATGGAAAGCATGAGGCTCCTATTTTATGGACAGATATTTTCAAGACGCTCACTACTTTTATGCGAAATGGGCGTAGAGTTTGGCATAGGTATTGTAATTGTTTGCATATTATAAACCTATCTATTTGTTTCTTGACACTTGATACACAGCAGTGGCGTAGCCAGAAATTTAAATAGGACGGGAGGGCGGTTTGATGAAAATTGTTGATTTTTTGGAAATGCACAAACAAGGAGAACCAATGTGGAACAGCTTTAAAACCTCTATTGATTATTTTCTTGTATAATATGTCAATGAAGTCAAAGAATGTGAACTTTTAAAGTGGGACAAATTTTCAAAAACTTTCGCAACAGTCAAGATCACATAATTTCGAAATCATCAACTTTAACAGCTTCGAAGAAGTTTTCCAACATGAAACAACGCATCTGTTGATATACAAATTTTTCTAGAAGTAATTAAGGAGAATTTACTCTTTAAAAATAACGAGTGACTTGATGCTTTGAGCAAAGTTGTTAATAATACCATTTTAAACAATTTTGTTGAATATATGAAGGCTACACACTTAGTCTGCAATTTCCGCACAGCCGAGTAACCAGTAAATGCTTATACTGATATCTCGGTAAAGTGCTATTTGTTTGCTGATTTTCAGCGAAATATACACCGCAACCAATTGGAGCTTTTACTGAGATCTCAGCGAAAAATTAATTTGCCGAGTGCTCAGCTGTTCAAATCTCGGCAAAATTTGCAAAAAGTGTCGAGATACGGCAGAAAACATTAAGTGCGTCCATCATTGCAGCATATCGAGATTTAAAACAGTATTTAGCATTTTTTTTAAATCCAGTTCTCTTCAATATAGCATTTTATTGTATGCTTGAGAGCCTCGCATTTTGACTGCAATGTGAATTATATTGTTTATAAATCGCAGAAGAAATTTATCATATACAGTAATATTAGAATAGCTTGTTTTAAAGGTTTTCTTTTACATATAGTCTACAATATTCTGATACTCTGAATTTATAGAGTATTCATGTCTTCAACAAAGTTGTTTGAAATAGCATTTTCGTAAACTTTGCTGAAGATACTAAGGCTCAAGCTAAAGCTGCTTGAAGATTAAATTCTCTATAATTACTTCTAGGAGGATTACCCGCCAAAACTATTTCATCTAGAGATGTGCTGTTTTATGTTGTAGAATTCTTCAATGATAACGTCGAAATTTGACAGTTTCGCATAAATGTGAGCACGATCGTAAAAAAGTTTTCGAGCATTTATTTTAATTTTCTTCACAACTTGACAACAAATCCGCGAGTTTCCGCGAAATGTTATTCTTGTTGTTAATAATGTTGAGTTTTTGTCTCAACTTTACGCAATCTCAAAAAATACATTTTCAACAAATGTGTGCAAGTTTATATTTTATAGACAATCAACCTATTCAAACTCAGCTTCGCATAATAATCATAATCATCATAATAATTCAGGTATTTTTTTTATATTATGTTGGCGTAATTTGACAACTATGGGATCTGGGCTAAGAGATAAGTTACTGGATCCCCTTCGCACAATTTTCTAAAAGTCATCATGATTCTAAAAATACAAGGTTTTCAATGTGGTGATCAGACAATTTTCGTACAATATTGAATTAAATTAGTCTCCTGGCTACGCTACTAATACACTGTAGGGGGAATGGGTGCATTGTGCTATGTTGGTCAAGGCATATTTGGATTGTGAGCCAGTTGAATGCTTGACGCAAAAGCGCTTAAGCTGATGATTACACGGTGCTACAAAATAAAAAAAAGAATGTACTTTAAAAGTGGTCTGGTAAAGGTTCTACATCTGGTCAAATACAACACCCAACTGCGTTTGATCAATTTGATATACCCTCAAAATCGTGGTTTAAGGCAAAAAAACATTTTTCAGAATTTCCAGCACGAAAAATTTATCTACTCGGTCATTTTTCAACCGATTTTAAATTCTCTATGTGTTTTAGAAAGAAAAAATGGCCTTTCCAATGGTATACTATGTTATGTTCTTTTGTTAAATGTACTATGCGGTTTTGAAACAACAATATGAAAATAACCATTATGTTACGATTTTTTCATTCAAAATTTGAAAATTTCTCAACATTTTCAATAGAAAGCGTCTTTGTTTCAGAGAAATCATTCAATGCCGAATCGAACGACCTATTTATGATCAAAATCGGTTGAAAAAAGGCAGAGTTATAAATATATTTTTTTTTTCGAATTAGATACTTGCTGCATGGCGTCTGTGTGTGTATGAAACGGAAAAACTATCCAAACCAATTTCAAATGAAAGGCGAACACCCAGACAGAACGCTATTAGTTTGTTTTTGATTTTGATGTTTACTTTCGAAGATATGGATGTTTGAATGTGTAAAAATGGCGTTTTTTGGAAACTGAACACTTCATACATCTTTATAGCTTATACTAATACCTTTCGAACGAGCTATAGCTATAGGACCTATTTCCAGTATCTAGAAATAAGACCCAAAACATGCAATCAACTATTATCGCCGAAACGGCTAAGTTTAGGTCAATAGCACCTTCGGAGAATTTATTGGATGTAATATGCTGGTTCTTTAGATATTGTGTTTTCACCGATTAATCCCGATACAAGTGAGATATTGTCATTAATTTTCTTTTAAGTTATTATATTGAGAAAATGTTTTCAGCAAATTTATAGCCCTCTCTTTTGCCAATAATTTTGCTCCGTTTTGACATACCAACCGAATTTTATTCCAATAAAACGGAAAAGGATAATATTAAGAAATAGCTTAAAGGTTCCAATTTTGTTTTGTTTTACATATAAATTTACTTTAAAATAAGGGATCACATATTCATTTTTTTAATGAAACTAAGGAGATTTTATAGCTATCTTATACATATATAAAATGCTGTGTGGGACCATCCATAAATGACGTATCATTTTTGAGGGATTTTTAACACCCCCTCCCCCCATCGTAGCATCGTTTGAAAGGCGAATGAAGAGTCTAATGAATGCCAAGAAACGCTGTTATTGGCGCCGAGCGATGAATACTCTTTGGAGTACGGCTCGACGTATGCGTAACCGAAACAGTACCAACGTGAACCGTTGGATATTCGCTTTCGCTAAAAAGATCTGTCCGGACACTGTCCCGGTACAGAAAACGTACCACGCCGCGTCTCCTCACGATACCGCGAACGAAACACCGTTTTTGATGGTGGAGTTCTCACTTGCTCTCTTGTCATGCAACCGTAACGCCCCAGGGTTAGACAGAATCAAATTCAACTAGCTGAAGAATCTGCCTGACACTGCAAAAAGGCGATTGTTGATCTTAATTAACAAGTTTCTTGGGGGTAACATTGTCTCTCACGACTGGAGGCAAGTGAAGGTCATCGCCATCCAAAAACCAGGAAGACCAGCCTCCGACCACAACTCGTATCGACCAATTGCAATGCTGTCCTGTATTCGGAAGTTGTTCGAGAAAATGATCTTGCCTTGCGTTGCTTTCTACAGAAATCCAATTGGCCTATGCTAACAAAGAGCAGATGGCGTCAGTCTTCTTGGATATTAAGGGGGCTTTTGACTTTTTTAATTAAAGCAAACCCCTTTCAAACAGTATTCTTAGATTTAAGATAGCTGTAAAATTTTTCGTAAAAAAAACTTATGTTCCCCCTCTTTAATTAATTAATTAATTAATTCGACAAAAAATATTCAAAATGTCTTCCAGTACACATGTATTGCAAAATCATGAAACTTAATACGGCTAGTTTAAGAAGAGATATAAAAGTTTGTTGGTCTTCGGAAAAGGATATAACCACAGTGCTTCCATCAAAACATCACATCATGGCGAAATTTTCGGAAGAATAACTATCAAAATTCGAATAAAAATAACCGCAATAATTTGAAAAACAATGGTTCATAGTTCTGATGTTTGAGAACTGTTAGAACATCAGAATAGAATTTTTATTCGATTATTGCCATTACCCTTGCAATAGTAGCTGGGTGGTTACTGGGTTTCCGTTGGCAGCGCGCCACTAGACAAATAAATTAGACACAGTATCCTCTCTACTGTTGTTTTCCACTGATGGGATTCATTATTATTGTAGTTTATCGACTCAAAAGTGCAATTCGATTTTTTCCAACAAAGTGTAGCTAGAATATGATACAGTGTATATACATTTTTTCAAATTGAATTAAAAAATATGTTAGATAAAATTATTTTCACTAAAACGCGGTTGGTCAATCCATGCCAGGGGTGTGAGTGTGAAACCGCACTAGACTTCCTAGGACCGACGCGTTGTCAGCTATTGCTGGATAATGCTAGGTACCACCGGATCACTCGCGGTTTCAAAACCACAATGCCACACAATGATGTATCTTTTCCGGTGCTGTATGTGGGAGTTAATAGGTATATATGTAGAGCGTAATATCCCATACATGACGAAATGCCAAACAAATAGGTAACGACTGGAACCATACCGAGCAAGCTCAGTCGGAGTGTGTCGGGATGCCATAAATTTGGTCAGCGTCGATAAATGCGTGCGAAAACACACTGCAGGATGGTCGGAAACTGTTTTCGTTGTAGCGAGTGGGGTAATTGTATCGGAGTCATAAAAACCTTTCCCAACATCCCGTCGTTTAAATCGGATAATGACTCGTAATGTAGGTTCAATCTCCACATTATGTGACATACCCAAATGAAGAGTGAATTGCAGAATGATTTTATTATAATTTTGAAATTTGCATTTTTTCGGTTTTTCATGAAGACGGATTTGTTCTGTAATCAAAATTATCATTACTATTAAATTACGACATCGATTCAGTCTGTTGGTCCACGCAGTTATATTTCATAATAAAACGGAGAATTCTAGATGCTATTCAAACGCATTATCACTTTCGGAGCATGTCGTTCAAATTTCAGTTGATTATAGCCACGAAACATAATGAAAGTCAATAACGATTGTCTCATAAACAAATTAAGGCAACAGTTTTCGAAAATAAAAAGAGGAACCCATTCCTGAAGCTCAAATGACAGATGTGAGAATTAAAGAAATGTCGTAAAGGTTGAGACGGGTTTGTTTAGAAGCTTGTATCTTGTTTCCATGACAATATTTTTTAGCTTGTAGTACACCATTTTGTAGATATATTATGTGGCTTAAAGTCTGCGAATGGAAAATGTACGTTGCAATTTCGATAAAAAAAATCAATTTAGGAAGGCCCGAAAATCAGCACTACCAAAGATTTTTCGCTAATTTTTTTTTTTTAAAACTGCTCAGTGCAGCGGTGACAAGAATGAACTATGGCTTCAACTTGGCATACAAAGTGAACTACGACCGGGACTAATATGTGCTAACATACCAGATGGCAATACTGCATAGGAACGAAAATATCGCGTTGTCCCATCCTATATGACTACTACTCCAATGAAAATTTTAATAAATAGTAAAACATTTCAACTTTTTCAGAACCATTTTCAGAATTTTAATTATCAGTGAACATTAAAACGAACGTTCATTGCCGTCGGAAGTGTGAGACGAGTTTCAGTATGAATTTTAATTAACATTTACTCCGTGACGGCACGCGGCGGTAGGCTTTGGGGCAAAAGTCACGAATCAAATTTGTTGACAAAACTTTTCAGAGCATATGTACTGCTTCAGGAAACCACAATTGCTGGCGTAACGCGCTCCGCTTCAAGTCCTATTCGTTTGCGGAATGATTTCTCGTCTCTGTGCAGACAGGGTTAGGTTAAAGTTTAGCAGCTGTACTTCTCAGAAGCGAATTTGTATGTTGTTCTGGTTAGGCACTGAAGTCTGTGCGCTAATTTGCCGGTATAGCAACAGAAGAACGTTGGTTTGTGGTGCGCGTGAAAGAACGCGCCTGACGGCTTCCGTCATCACGACAAAATTTATCGTACAATGACAGGGCAATAAAATAAATTTTCCGCCATTAGATCACCGAATAAAGGCATTACACACTCGACAGCAAACGAAAGGGTATTAAATGTAACTATTCACAGACTACTACCAGGGTTGATCCTTGTATTATTTCACACAAAAATTGACGACCGCTATGATAGACGCAACCCACCAGAGCTTCTATGATGCTCAATCCAGAGTGTCGTGACTCAAGGGCAATTCCTTACAGGCTCAGGCAGAGAATTGGAAAATATGGAAAACTGCCGTCCTTTTCGAGAACCAGCATGAGTTGGAGGAATAAAGATACCATCTGCAGCCGGGTTGACCTAAAAATGAACGATTGAATGAAAACCCCGGTCAACGGTTTCTTTTCTACCGATGGATTCTACGGCACAAGTGTAGGTCTTGTTATCATCGTCTCGTTGCCATTCTCATCATAAAATTGGTAGCAAAACTCGTCTGCTTTTTTTCCTTCTTTTTCGAGTAACCATACTCCGCCCCGACGTTTCTATGCAACGAAGCTACCCACTGTACCGCCTCGCATGGTTCAGTCGGATGCCAACACAGAGAGATGGGAAATGGTGCGATAGGAAGCAGCGACGTCGCGACGCCAAGAGACGTAATCGGCATACATAGAAGCGGTATTGTCGAGCACCAGCATGTACTATGATGGTAGGAAAATGATGATGCATGAATTTTTGGTGTGGTAATGTGCCCATTTTTATCCTATTAGAAAAGATGACGCGGTATTTCGTTTAGTGTAGAGTAGGTCGATAATTATTGCAACACTTTCAAATTTGCGTAACTTTTTTAAGGTGGTGATATACAAACGCACACGCGATCGAACACATTAACGTACAAATGCTCGAGTCTATCGCGATGACACAGGCTATTGTGAAGTTTCATGCTTTTTCAACAATGATGCTTTTACTACTGACGCCAGCGAAAATCTTAATCTAGTATTCTGTATCTACTAGTCCGACCTGTACATCCAAGATTTATATCTCTTTCCTTCCCACATAGAAATGAGAAGCGACAGAGATTACAGACCCTCTACTGTATGAAGGTGGGAAGCTTATTGTAAAAGTTGATATGTGTTGCTGTTACTGTCTTCAGGTTCTGGAAAGAGTTACCAGTCTTCTTGATTTGCTAACAGCTAGTGCTGCTAACCAACCAAAAAAATTAAAAAACACATTGTCGTGATCCGTTAGTCCAACATACAATCAAGGTCCTACAATCGAGTAATCCAATACAACATTAACCAGCGATGACAGCATGAGCGAATACGATAACCCGAGATAAAGCGGACTAATTGACCTCGCAATATTTTTTAAAAATCCGACGAATACACAATAATATTCGATTTAGTAATTATAAATTTAAAAAGAACCACGGCTCAATCAAGCTAACGGATTGAACCGTGTCAAATAAATGGGATTTATAACAAAAACCATTCTCTTGAATATACTTTACCTCCCTCATTAGCTGAACCGCATGTGTACCGAGAACAAGGCACTTGTAAGTTGATCGCCAAATAGCACCCATAACGCTCCGCAAAATGTGTGTACGAAGCCAAACAGAAAATTCTATCATTTAGAAGAAACCACCATGTCATTTCAATTTATTCACGCTTTGTTTATTTCTTCCTGCCGGCAATGGTCGGCGTTAATGTTTGACATTTCCCCATCCTTATTGCGACATTCTGACCTAGGCTATGTCTACACTGGCACACCCAGAAACACAGACACATTCTCCCCGACAAATGCTCAGTTTTTTTTATTCATCGAAATAATACGCACCGCATGGGAAAACTTGCAACAACCAGCTGTGCGAACGCAGCGTGTGCAGACCTGACTCATATTTTCTCGAATAAAATATGTGAATACATGTTCAACTCCAGCGTTTGGCCTTCGCGTAGTTAGTGAAACTCAGAAGTGACGGTGCCCGGTTTTCTGCTATATGTACCTTCTCCGGAACCAACAAACCTGCTGTTTTTTCTCCATTTTTTTCAAGTGACTGTAGAACCGGTTGCACGCCCAGAGTATCTGCTGGATGCGGTTGAATTGCCGAGTTCGAGGAAAGCTGACGATGTTGACAGCAAATGGAAGTAGAATTTATGTGAAAAATTGTGGTTTGACACACATGGGATGAAAATCAGCGAAACTGAGCCGGCTGAACCATCCTCGACTAGAGTTGGAGAGAGAGACGCACCTTTTTTTTGCGGTCCACTTCCCTTCACTGTAGAACGCTTGTGTAGGGTGATGCCGAGGTCAGGATCATCATCAGCATCGTTGACACCGCATTTCAAGTACTTCGCCCGTGTGTTTATTGGTAGAGAGGGTGTGGGTTTGTGTCTCTTGGAGTCCGGTTACAATCGGAATCTCTCTGATGCGCGTCCGATGGGTGCGTTATGCGTCTGTTTTTCACCCACCACACTAGGTGCTGGGAAAAACATTTTTATTGCGTTTCCTCGCGCGATGCTTCCGGTACACAGTTATACAATTGTTACTGGATTTATTGGTGATGATTAACGCAGGACAGTCCAGTAAGGTTTTTTTTAAATTTTCGACAACTGTGTGAAATTCCAACGACATTTTTTTTAATGATTTATTGCCTGGTATTATGAAGAATTATTGCATTGTGGACGCTTTTATGGGGCCAGAAAAAATCGTTGGACTAGTGCAACATATCAACGTCTCTCACATCATACCACAAATAACGTTTGGAAACTTGAAGGTCTATTGATCAAATGAAAGCTAAAGGTGTTATAAACAATCATATGTATGGCAGTTTTGAGAAATTAAGTAACCCGAATTAATTTTTTGGATAATGTGCGACAAAACACATATTAGAGGCCTAGAATCTCTGCTTTTTATACTTCTCTAGAGCAAGGTTTATTTTTGGTATAGGGGAGACCGGGGCTGCTTGGCCGATGGGGCAGGTTGGCGTATACGTCGTATACGAAAAAGCTTTTATGCGCAATAGTGATATATATATATATATATATATATATATATATATATATATATATATATATATATATATATATATATATATATATATATATATATATATATATATATATATATATATATACATATATATATATATATATATATATATATATATATATATATATATATATATATATATATATATATATATATATATATATATATATATATATATATATATATATATAGTGATTTTAGTGAAGTATTGGGTCGCCATTTACCGATGTAATTTCTGGTGTTTTGGCGTTGTTGATTGGACAGAGCACTTTGTTCTCTTTACGGCACTGGTGAGTAAATTTTTGTTTTTGTAAAGTAATATACGAAGCGTGAATCAAATTCAGTTTATATCCTATTTCCAAAAACGTGGTACGGCTGGCAAGGATATTCAAAATCCAACAAAATAGTATAACGGTTTCCAGTGTAACCTTACTTTTATATTTGTAGATCGCGATTGTCTCGAAAATATGCATTGTTGGCCGAATTTTGTGCGGGGCTTGTTAGCCGAGTTGTAAAGGGCGAACACGAAATTATTGCGACACCGAAAATGTCATGCCAATTTTCTTATAATGTTTAAAATCAAACCAAAATTTTAGGGTAGTTTTATACATATATTTACTTCAAAAATCAAAAGAAAAGTTAATCGATGGAGCCTTGAGTGTAAAATTGAACGCATTTTCGCTTGATGCTCTCCATCAAAGTCAGTGTCATCCGGTACCAGTTTTTCAGTTTTTTTTTCATTTTGTTAACATGTCCTTCTCGTCTTTGACTGTCTTCTTCCTCTTCCGAAGTTCCCGCTTCATCATTGCCCAGTACTGCTCCACCGGGCGCAGCTCCGGACAGTTTGGCGGATTCATGTCCTTTGGAACAAAATGGACAGAATTGGCTTCATACCACTCCAGCAGAGATGGTTTGCTCATCAGTGTTCGTTGAGAGAAAAGAGCTATCACACGCTACACACGTATTTTCATTGAGAGTGCGAGTGCGCGCCGGTAGGTCTCTTACACACAATGCCATCGCACGATCTCGGGCATCTCACACAGCTCGCTTCAGAACTGTGCACAGGCAAAATAAAATGATAAAATCAGTTCTCACACAACTGAAATAGACGAAGAAATGTGTACGCAGCTCGCACAGCTCTGCGTAGTTTACAGTTGTATGCGCAGAGCTATGCACAGTGTTATGAGTGAGCAGAATTGAAATAAAGCACGTTTAAAGAGGCAACATTATTTGATATATTATATGACACGTAGAGATCTATATTGGTAATTGGCATCCACATCAAAGATTTTCTTCTTTAACAAAATAGTCAACTTCGTATTCATTGTTTGAATATCATGTTCAATGTTGATATTTTTGAAATTCAACTTCTGAGAACAAAAAAGCAACACATTTTTTTTTTTAATGGCCCGCCTCTTACCCCCACACCAAAAAGCTCACAAACGGAGCCCCCTGGTAGTGGACACATCAGTTCTCAGCGTACAAAAAAAAAAGGTCAGCACAACAAAACAAAGTTACGAATCGCGGAAACGCTGAGAACAAAAAAAACAATACGAGACCGACAAAACACAAAATTTGACAAGAAGCTACGGCGAGTACCTAGCGGAAAAGAATCCTTTTAAGGGTCCCATCGTAGCTTTGCAGGAAGCTCATAATAATTTAAATTTATTTATTACTTATTGCTAGAAAAAATGCATTTATCAATTGTTTTTATTTAAAAAAAATGTTAACCAATTATAGCTAAAGGAATAAGCTCGATTGGTGGTGAACGAAGTTTATATTAAAAATTCTCCTATTTTATTTTTTAAAATTAGTTTCAATTTTGCTTGGAAACGAGTGCGACATGTTATTTGCTTTAAATCAGTAGGAAGCTAGTTGAATAACTTAGGTCCGATGAAAGAAATGCGTCTTTGACCAAGGTTCGTGGATACTCTGGAGTATAATAAATGATTGGCTTGTCTGGTGCTGTGAGTTCGAATTCCTGTCGTAAATTCTAGATTATTATGAGCAATAGTATTATGCAAAGCATTGTGGATGTACATTATTGTTTGGTAGTTAGTCAACCCAAGCAAAAGTAAAATGTTATGGGCATTATTATTGTATAACAAAATAGTAGGGTACATAAATGGTTTTTTATAAATAATTTTAAGACATCTGTTTTGAAGCGTTTGTAGCTTTTTCAGATTCGAAATACTGGCACGGCCCCACACAGATACAAGGTAGTTCAGCAATGAGTGGATGTGCGCATAATAAAATTTTAGAAGTACATGCTGGGGAACAAAAGAGTATACTTTACGCATAGCCCCACATAACGATGCAACTTTTCTCTCTATAGATGTTATATGCTCAATCCAGGAGAGTGTGGGGTCTAAGTGAAGTCCTAAATATTTGAAGCAGTTAGTTTCCTGAATTACAGACTGTCCCATTCTTGGGTCTGGATGCACGCCTATAGCTCTTCTAGATGAACGAAACAGCATATATTTAGTTTTTGATAGGTTCAAGGAAAGAAGGTTTTCGTTGAAATAGGTCGTTAGTGTTTTTAAATCCGATTCAATGTCGCGTACAATATCCAGGCAGTTGTTGTTCGGGTAGAACAACGCGGTGTCATCCGCGAAAAGACGAGGAGTCCCTTTTAACCCGAGTCTACCTAGGCCATTGATATACAATAAAAATAACAGTGGCCCAATATTACTGCCTTGGGACACTCCTATTTCTATTGGTCTATGAGAGCTACACGAGTCTCCAATAGATACGAATTGGTTCCTATGCGACAGATAGCTACGAATAATATGATTTGATAATCCTCTGATACCATAGCATTCTAACTTCTTAAGCAGGATTGAGTGATCCAGAGTATCGAATGCTTTTTTTAGGTCCAGAAAAAGGGCACCAACAATTCTTTTGCTATCAATTTGACTAATGATGGAGTCAATTAGTTCGGTCATTGCAATTAAAGTGCTGCAGCCCTGTCTGAACCCATACTGGTAGTTGTAAATTATGTTGTGTTTGTTCAAAAACTCGAGTAGTCGAGTGATGAGCAATTTCTCAAGAATTTTATTGAAAACGCACAATGTTGAAATTGGTCTATAGTTGGAAGGTTGGTTTGGATCACCAGCTTTGAAAATTGGAATTACTCGGGCTATTTTTAAACAGTCTGGGTACCTGCCGGTTTGAATTATTAAATTAAAAGCTTTGGTTAGGATATTTGCAAAAGTGGTACAGTTACTCTTAAGAACACTAGCGGGGATCTTATCAGGACCACAACTGTTATTTTTTTCGAGGTCTTTAATCAAAAGGATCACTTCGTTTATGGTTGCAGGACGCAAGAAGATTGTTTCTTGGACGTGTTGTATATTTGTAATAGGATTTGAGTTGGGACTCGTGGGAATATTGTCAGACAAATTTTTGCCAATACTAGAGAAATATTCGTTGAAAACATTACATACTTCTTTAGTCTCAGTGACTCTGATATCATTGGAAATTAGGCTGATGGGAACATCCGACTTTGAACGACCAAAAATGGTATTAATATTTTTCCAAAGTTTTGAATGAGTTGTGTTGGATAGAAGGTTTTCAAAGTAGGCCTTTTTGCACCGCTTTTTCATTACATTAACTTTTTTAGTTATGTGTTGCAGAAGAGCTTTGAGGTTTTCATCATTGGGGTTATTTTTTACTCGTTTCAGATAATTACTTTTGTTTTTAATCAGTGTCCACAAATCGAAATTGATCCAGGGGCAAAAAACGCCTTTGCATTTAAAAGTTTTGGAGACCGTTCTAGTGTTTTCCGCAAGTAAAGAATTGTAGGTTGTGATGATATTTGTAAGACATACATCTACATCATCAATCAACTCGATGTTTTCTATGAAATTTTGGAAGTCGTTATTGAGTTTTTCATGATTGATTATTGATTTAGTCAAATTAACGGGTTCTCTTTTTACTGCAAGTTTATATGAAGATATAATTTGAACGTGATCACTAACTATGGTGTAAACCGTGTCGTTTCGTAAGCGAGCAGCATCCTCCAGTCTACAAACAACGTGATCAAGAATATTTGAACTATCTGGGCGAGTCGGAAATGTGTTCGTACATATGAAATCATACGATTCCATGAGAGTTTTATAACGTGAGACGACATTGTTATTCGATAGGTTAACCGGTATATTGAGATCTCCTACAATGAAACAGGGGCGCGAATTTGAAGCGGAAGCAAGAACACTTTCAAGCTTGGTAAGAAATTGACCAATATCGTAAGATGGAGTGCGATAAAAACAATGCACATCGAAATAATGTTGCATTATGCAGAGTTCGATGTGAGCATGATGAAAGCCGTTAACAACAGTGTTCAGCACTACTCTATGAGAAATATTCTTCCTGACGTAGATAGCTACTCCACCGTTCGATTGTTCTCTACAGGAAAAAAATCCCATTATAGCCCCTAATTTTAAAGATATCTTCATTGCCCGACTTGATCCACGTTTCCCCGATAACAAGCACATCAATTAATTTATTGCAACGATCCAATGTTTGCAAGATTTGATCAAATTTACAAAGCTCATTCATACCCCTTATATTCCATTGCAAAATATTTAGCGATTTACTATTATTCATTGAAACACTCGCATTATAACTGTCTATATCATCGTGAAAGAAATTTTCTATATAAGCCATTGAAATGAAATGTAAATTATATGTAAAAGAGCAAAATGTTATAAAAGCAAGAAGCACTATTCCCTCGGGATATTGTTTGTTCGTTTTCTTTTGGGTGATGGAGAAATATTCGCAGGTAGCGAGTCTGCAGCGTCAGAAGAACCATTTGAGTATAGGCTAGTTATGCGGTTTAGATCATTCCGGTTATTTTGCTAAATCTTAATGAAAAATTAATCAGCACTTTCCCCTAACAATGATAACTGCTTTGCGTTTACATCACACAAATTACAACATGCAACTTTAACAAGTTTTCCACTTCCGTTATCAATCTGCTTTCTCGAAACAGAAGTTCTCGACCACACTTTCTGGCAGGAGCGGATCTAGAAAAAAATTTCGAGGGGGGGGGTCCGAAATTTTGATTTTTGAATGAACATTGTACAATACGTTATGTGTAACAACCTCATTTAATGAAAACCAGTTTTGGTGGTCAAATTTGGTTTGCAATGATTTTAAGTTTGAAACTAATATAAAATCGAAACTCATATTCAAAATTTCTCACCAAGTTGAAAATTTTCGGAGGGGGTCCGGGCCCCCAGGACCCCCCCTCTGGATTCGCCACTGTTTTCTGCTAACATGCTCTTCGCCATTTTCACATCAGACAAAACGCACGCATTTACCTGATTGCTGCTGTTTACTCGATGAGATCAGTTTGCATTGAAAACAGAAGAGTTCAGCTGACTGTGCGCAGAAAACTGTGCACAGAGAAGTTTCCATGAGCACGCAGAGCATGCTGCTGTGCTTTCGCATATTTACGAAAGATAAGCTATAGAGAACATCTCACAGTACAGCAGCACTCATAGAAGATTTTCTACAGCTCACACAATATTGCCCTCGCGCAGTATTATCCGGTTTGTAAATGAGTGGGCTTCGCAGTGGTAGAAGTGAGAAACAGAGCTGCGGGCACAATTTATGGAAGATGTGCGAGAGTGCGCATATATGATGTGCGCCATGCCATCTCTGACTCCAGGACACTTTTAGAATAGTGGCATGATGCCAAATCTGGCCAAAATAGCGGAGCTTCGTCGTGCTGCTGCAAGAACGACAAAAGGCGCTTCTCGAGGCACTCAGATTTGTAGATCTCGCCATTTACTGTGCCCTTTGTCACGAAAGGCTCACTCCTCAGTCCGCAAGAGCAGATGGCCTGCCAAATGAGATATTTGGAGGCGAACTACGACATTTTCTTCTTCTTAAATTTGTCGTCCACATAGAACTTGCTCTTGCCGGTGAAAAACTCCAACCCCGAAATTTGCTTGAAATTGACTTTTATATACGTTTCGTCGTCCATCACACAGCAGCCATATTTTGTCAGCATCTTCTAGTAGAGCTTCCGTGCCCGAGTTTTAGCCGTCGATTGTTGCCACTCATCGCGGTTTGGGAAGTTCTGTACCTGTACCTTCTTTGCATTCTGGACGTAGCTCTGCGACATGCCGATCTTTTTGGCCAAATCACGGCTTGAGACGTTGGGATTTGCTTTAATCATCCGCTTCACCTTTCCATCCGTCTTTTTGTTCTCCGGTCCCGGTTTTCTTCCAGCTCCTTTGCCGTGGTCCAACGTCAAACGCTCCTGGAACCGCTTCAACACTCTGGAGACGGTTGAATAGTGAATGTTCAACATTTTTCTCAACTGCCGGTGCGACAGGTCAGGAAATTCCAGGTGCTTGGAAATAAATTGTTCTCTCGACTCGCGTTGGTTCACCTACATTTTCGTTGAATCGAAAAACACGACTTCGAGTTTGACAGCATGTAGACAATACACATCAATGAGAAAGTGTGCAAAATTTGGTTGATTTTTACCCAATGGTAAAAAAGTTATGCCCTGTTGAATGTGTCGCAATAATTTCGTGTTCGCCCTTTAATGTAGGCGTAGAGCAATGTACACTCCGATATTCGTGAAATGCTAACGTAGTTGATGGTTTACGGAGAGGGGTCACACCCTCCTCTACTGTTCACTTCCCTCCCTTTAAAATCCCCATAAATCACCCCTCAGCCCTCATACCCCTCTCAGCCCCATCATCTTTAAACCACCACTATATCACAAAGCATACCAAATTTAGCTGGGGAGTCGTTCGTTCATGGGATTTTCGCCCTCCTCACACACCCACTTCCGCATGACAAAATGAGTTAGCAAGCAGATAACATTGATCTAATGCTGATTAGGCTAATGAATTATGATATTTTTTGTTTCAAGTGTTTCATCGTCGACACGTAGCTCATCAAGTTCGTGGCTGGCAAGCTATTGTGTATAAGTGCAAAGAGTACTAAGAATGTAATGGACATTTCCACAATTATGTTGAACATAAACAGCCTCCGAGCCATAGTTTAGAGAAATGAGAAAGGCAGAATTGCACTGCCAGGTGGATTAAAATAGGTTTTTTGTAGTGTGTTTATCGTAAATACTCAACCACTCATTTACCGTAGTTAGCGTACATTGGAGGATTTGTGGCACGATATAAATAAAATAAATGCATTATTGTTGAATCCCTAACGAAACTGTTTCGCTAGTAATGGGCACTGTTTCAACTATCCTCTGTTTCAAATCTTCTCGGTTTCCCCTACTACACACTTTGAGACAATCCGACGCGTATTATTGATTGTATAAGATTCGATGAAACATGAATGCGACGCAGAGAGGATTTGAATGTGTTGGTTTTTCCGTTTGGAGATTTTATTGTTGGAACCGCTTTAGTAGTAAATGTCTTGCTATTAGAGTATTTTTTTATTACAGAAAAAGTACTACGGCCGAGTTTTGGATGTATGAACCAAGCACTTTCTGTCAGATTTTCGTCGGACTAGGTCGTTGCACGATCCGGATCCCGTCATGAAAATACATGAACTTTCACGATCTTAAGGATTTTTTCGCAAAAATATTCTGTATTCTGTTTAAGCCATTGGCGATTTTGTAGAAGTTTGGAGTCGTCTGGTGACGTCGTGTAAACTGTCAAATACAAATTGCCAATTGTCATAGCTTTATTTAATACATGTAATAAGGTATATAAAACTACTCTAGCAAGAATGGTTCTCGATAAAAAAAGGAATTTTGGTTAAGCACGACAGGCAAGGTTGTTTAAAACTGTCATCATTAGGCTTATTGTTTACTGTTCAGGTTTTCATATTTTAAAATTTTCGGGCTCCAGTTTTTTTAAATTTTTACATTCGGGCTCGGCTCGGGTTCGAGTTTTTCAATTTTCAAGCTCTCGAGCTCGGGTCGGAAAAAATTGAAACCCGACCATATCTGCTAGGCAAGTTAGAGACATACATTCGCATTCTCGAAGCGATCAGTTGATCTTTCCAGTCCGTGCAGTGTATAGCGACAAAGAATAGTGCTGATTCACGTTCAAGATTATTTTGTTCATTCTCCGCCTCTCGAGATTTCGGACTTTCTTCTTCTCTCGTGTGCTCGTGTGTGTTAAGCGTTAGTCGACCAACAGAGCAGTAACTGTGTTTCGTTTCAATAGCTGCCTGGATACCGTTATCTAAGATAAGTATCGCTATTATTTTAGGTCCCCTCTTCTTGGTTCTCCTACTAACGTGCATTGGGAAATAGGCTATATCCCCCTTAATTGTATATCGGTTAAGTAGTTTTTGAATGGCAGCTAACACCGCAAATCGTGTTTTTCCAGAGACATTCTGTGACGTATCTGACTGACACACAACACACACATGGTGTCAGAAGTGAAAAAATCAAATAAAGTCGTACAGATCGGCAGTGGAAAAACTGAGAATTTCATGGAGAACGGTCCCTGGTGCACAGCGAGTAGAGTGACGCTAAATGCAGAGTGCAAAGCCGTGAAAATTATACAAAAATTTGCGAACATTTAATGCCAAGATAAATTGATTATGGCGGCATCCGGCTCCTAAATGGGTCTCAAACCACCGAAACCGCTAGTGCTAAGGGATAACATGGCTGATCAGTGGCGTATCGCCAATTTAAGTGGTTTTCGACGGCGACTAACCTTCAGGAGAAACCGGGATCGGTGCAAGCAGCAACTTTATTGAGTGCAATAGGTCCTGATTGCAAAGGAATTTTGGATACATTTGGTTTACGCCCAGAACAAGAGAAAAACATTGAATTGATCGTAACGAGATTCACAGAATATTTTACGCCGAAATCTTGTGTTACCTATGAGCGGTACCATTTCAATAAGCTGGAACAAAAAGAGTACGAGTTGTTCGATACTTTCGTGACGCGTGTGCGTGAGCAAGCAAAGAAGTGTGCGTTCAGTGTTTTGCACGACTCGCTAGTTAAAGATAAGTTGATCGCTGGCACAAAGTTTGTTAAATTGGTGCCGCAATTGCTTAACGATGAGCTATCACTGCAAAAAACAATTGAACTGTGCCGAAATTATGAGCTAACCTCAATGCAGTGAAAGGAGTTGCATAATGAAGAAAAATTGAAGCGGCGAAAACTGTCAAACGATGGGAAGTAAACAAAAAAAAAATAATGAGCGTGGTGGCAGTAGAGGCGCTGAAAATAGTGATGAAACCATCGATTCCAAGTTTTGCGGATGGAAGCATAGAAAAGGTGCTTGCCCAGCTTTCGGCAAAAGCTGTAATATGTGTGGGGTCAAAGAACATTTCGCCGCGGTGTGTTTTGCAAAGAAGAAAATAAACAGGCATGTGAATGATATCAAAGAAGCTAGGAACGAGGATGAAGACTCGGAAGCGGAGGAAGAGTGTTACGTTCACACTATCGAAGATAGCAATGACGATGACTGGTTTGAGACCATCGAGTTTCTTGGGAGAAAAATCAGTGAAATTGGACTCAGGAGCTCAGTGTAACGTTTTGCTGGAAAGAGCTCTTCGTGATTTGCCTGTTGCTTTTAGGCCATCGACGACGAAAAATCAATTGCCAAAAGATCGCGGTTCTCGGCGAAATTTCTCCGGTATGCATGATAAAAGGTAGGTCCAGTCCAATCACTTTTAAAGTCGTGAAGGAAAATGTCACTCCAGTACTCGGACGCAAAGCGTGCACAGCGCTGCAGTTGATAGCCAGGATTAGTACCGTTGAAGTTAGTGAGGCAGACATATATGAAGGGTTGGGGTGCTTACGAAATTTCGTATATGACAATCCTAAGTGGGACATCCGCCCTTCCCGTAACGTACCCCATAGCATCAGAGATGCGATCAGAAGCGAGCTTATTAGTATGGAGAGAATGGGTGTCATCGCGAAAATCCATGAACCAACAGAAGTCGTCAATACTGTGGTTATCGTAAGAAAAAACTGGAAGCTTAGAATATGCATAGACCCCACGCATGTGAATCAGAATTCTTTTAAGAAGACACCACCCTCTCAGGACGTTAGAAGAAATTTCGTCGCGTTTGGCGAACTCTAATCGGTTGACCATATTGGATTGTAAAAGGGGGTTTTGGCAAGTCAGAGTTACAGATAGAACATCAAAGTATTTGGCATTTGGCACACCATGGGGACGATATTGCTGTAAACGGCTGCCTTTTGGTCTCGCTTCGGCACCGGAAATCTTTCAAAGCGTCATTGAAGGAGTTGAATGTTCGATGGACGATATCCTTATCCACGCAGTGAATTCAACGGAGTTGCAGAAATCGACGAACACAGTGATTGGCCGGATCCGCGCCGCGGGGCTTAAACTAAATAAGGAAAAGTGTGTTTTTGATTAATCGTCCGTCAGGTTTCTAGGACACATTGTCACAGCCGAGGGGCTGCGAGCAGACTACGGTAAGTGTGCTACAAAGAGCGTTGGGAATGATTAATTACCTAGGTAAATTCATTCCGAATTTATCGGAAATAACTGCTCCACTGCGAACATTACTCTCGAACAATGTCGCATGGGATTGGAATAACGAACAACAGGCGGCCTTTGAAAAAATCAAAGAAATTATGATTTCTCCCCCTATCTTAGCATACTACGACGTCAACGCACCAGTAACACTGTCAGTCGATGCCAGTTCGTAGGCAATGGGCGCAGTGCTGTTACAGCGAGGCAAACCAGTTGCATATGCTTCGAAGACTTTCTCCGGCAGAGCTCAATTATCCGCAAATTGAGAAAGAGGCGGCGGCCATACGTTTCGCGCGCAAGAAATTTCACCAATACATATACGGAAAAGAATTGACAGTTGAAAGTGATCACCAACCTTTAGAATCGATATTTATGAAGCCTCTAGATCGAGCTCCTCCACGGCTGAAGCGAATCAGACTGGACGTTTCGCAGTATAATCCCCGAGTAGTATACGTTAGAGGAAAAGACATACCGATACCAGATATTTCGAGTCGCGATGTAAAGAACAATCCCAAGAATGAAGATGAAGACGAGCTCGAGGTCCACATAGTGCTGCAGATGTCGAAGAGATCGGCCGCCGAATTGAGACAACATGTCGATGCGGACTATGAACTACAACAACTGAAAATGGTGATTATGATGGGCTGGCCAGAAAATCGTGAATCGGTTGATCCAATTATACGCAAGTATTGGTGTTTCAGAGATGAGTTAACGGTGTACGAGGGATTTGTCTTCAGAGCACAAAAAGTCGTAGTTCCAAGCCCACTGAGGAAAAAGATGTTGGCAGCGATTCACAGTGGACATCCCGGATTGTATAGCAGCATAAAGCGAGCGAGACAAGTGGTATTCTGAATTATTATGGCGTCGGATATCCAAGATATGGTGGATTTGTGTTGCGTCTGTCAGAAACACAAACGTAGCAATGTGAAGCATAGTATTGTTTCGAAGGAAATTCCAATACTGTCGTTTGAGAGAGTGGCAACAGATCTTTTTCATTTCAAAGGAAAGGAATACGTCTTATGCTATGTTCACACTACAGAGTTAAAACATGTTAGAATAATTAGCAACAAGAAAAATGTCATCAAGATAGCTTTAAACACGTTTTAACTCGTAGTGTGAACGTAGTATTAATGGTAGATAGTTACTCAAGCTTTTTCGACTTCAAGGAATTGTCGAATACATCGTCGCGTGCAGTAATTGACCAACTAAAGGAATGGTTTTCAGTACACGGTGTACTCAGAGTGCTCGAATCAGCCAACGGTCCACAGTATTTATCGAAAGAATTTAAGGTCTTCGCTACGGAATGCAGCTTCGATCATTGCACGTCCAGTCCAATGTTTCCGAAAGCTAACGGACTTGCCGAGCGATTTGTGTAACCCGGAAAATGTATTCTAAGAAAATGCGATGAGGATAAGTCCGACATAAAGTTAGCGTTGCTACACTCAAGGAACACACCTCGAACTAGTGAAATAGCAGCACCAAGCGAACGTTTAATGGGAAGACTCCTTCTAACGAACCTACCAGTTACTGAAAAAAGTCTACAGCCCAAATTAGTTACACGGAAGTATTGATGGAGAAAAGAAAGTTGCAAAAGTGGTTTGCAGATAAAGGAGCTGTAGAATCTAAGCAGTATAAGGCAGGTGATACAGTATTGCTTCAACATCACAAAGAGAAAACCTGGAAACAAGCAAAGGTGGTGTCTTGTACAGACGGAATTCGTTCGTATACAATAACAGATGGCGAAAGAACATGGCGAAGGAACTCATCTGCGACCCTTAAAAGCGGCAGGGAATGTAGAGCATCGTCAGTTAGAGCAAGAACTAGCATCAACAACGGCAGCAGACGTCGATAAAGCACAACTTGCAGTTCAGCCAGAATCAGATCGTGTAGTCCATACGGAAGCCGATCAACCTTTGACTGGACTCCAACATAGAACCAGTTCTGGTCGAGTGATTAAACAAAACAGATTGAACGATTTTGTGTATTATACCACTATATATATATATATATATATATATATATATATATATATATATATATATATATATATATATATATATATATATATATATATATATATATATATATATATATATATATATATATATATATATATATATATATATATATATATATATATATATATATATTTATATATATAAATATATATATATATATATATATATATATATATATATATATATATATATATATATATATATATATATATATATATATATATATATATATATATATACAGGGTGTTTGCTTCATGGATAAGAATCTCTCGGGGGGTGATAGACTGCCATATTTGGAGAAAAAAATTGTTCTACACATACCATCAAATCTCAACCGTTACAGAGTTATTGAACTTTTTGTGTAAAAAACTTATTTGTCTTAAAATACCTCTAATTTTAAAAGTATACTTTGTATTTTACATATTTCAGTTCCATTCGAAACGTGAGAAAATTTCCTATTGAATGGTGATCTCATATCTTTTAAGCAATTAGTTTCAATTACCTTTTAGCTGTAAAGTAGTTAAAAGTTAATGTTTTTGAGGAGGTTTTTGCTAATTTTCACGAAATAATGAAGTATGATTATAGCATTATCCATTATCCAAAAGTTGGGTTTTAGGACGATTCATAATTTGTTCTTGGACGACATATTTCTATCTCTTTTCATTTCTTTGTAATTTCATTACTATACTTTTATTGTAACCGACATGCAAGTGCTTAAAAGACTCTAATCTAAAAAATATAAAAATAATTTTTTCTCCAAATATGGCAGTCTATCACCCCCGAGAGATTCTTAACCATGAACCAAACACCCTGTATATAATATATATATATATATATATATATATATATATATATATATATATATATATATATATATATATATATATATATATATATATATATATATATATATATATATATATATATATATATATATATATATATATATATATATATATATATATATATATATATATATATATATATATATATATATATATATATATGTATTAGCGGAGCTAATAAACGTATCAGACTGACACACAACACACACATTCTACAGAAAGCTTCGACATTGTCGATATTTTTGCATGGAAAAATTACAGAGTGTTGTTGAAATGATACATTATAATGTACAAAAGTTTTGATCAATTCGCTTCACCCAATTTTCCAAAACAAATCCGTACCCTTACCCTTAAAAGAAGGAATATTTAAAGTTCAAAACTATTTTCTACAACATAATAAGCCTGATTCACATAGCTGGAATAGAAAGTAAACATTCCTGATATTTCAATTGTTTTACCTGCTAGATAGTCACACAATCGGAATGAATTATTTCGCCTAACAATTATAACTTGAATAATTTTCGACTACAAAGCCTGGCAGAACACAAATTGGACGAACTAATTAGAAGGTATAAGTGGTATACTGCCCGCTGCAGGTTCTTGATATAATTCTCGCTAATAGGGTAGTTATTAGGCAATTAGTCGTTCTCGTTTCATCTTTTAGTCGAATTTATTTACATTTCTGGTGAACTGGAAAACAACTGCAAGCGGCAACATCACACACACATCGTGATCTTCAATTAAATTTGAAACTATTGTTCAGGAGGCAATGACTGTGGCTAGTACTGTTCCACCAACAACCAAAAAGTTAACCGGAATTGAACCTATACAGTTTAGTGTAGAAATATTGACCTAATTTCCACAGTTATTCATTCAGCCAAGTCTCTAGATCAGAGATTCTCAATCTGGGGCTCGCGGATCCCGAGGGGGGGCGCGAGGTAGTTACCAGTGGTCCACCAAAAAAATATCTCGGAAGGACCTTTTTTGTAGCAGACTGAAAATAATATTTAGATGGTACACAAAATGGATGTAGAGCCGCGGGGTCCGCAGCAACCCTGTTTAATTACGAAGGGGTCCATGGGACGAAAAAGGTTTTAAACCACTGCTCAAGATTGTTCTATGCATGGCAGAGTTTCAAATATATTCAAAGCAACAAAGATTTCCCTCTCATGAACATGCTCAATCCAACGGGGATAAAAGTGTTCACGAACAGTGAGGTTTTGTGACGCGACAATGTACCTACTTTCAGAAGTTCTTACATTCATTATTCACATCCACGAAGCAAAAACAAAATATTTTTCACTTGGGTCACGCTACATTGTGGTCTTGAAAGTAAACAAAATGCATCCCACAGTCACATCGGGTTTCTTGAGCAATGAGAACTATGTTGCGCGGGACGGGACCACTTTCTGTCAGCGATCTGCTCGTTCTGTGTAAGCGTAAGCTGCTGTCTAGTTCTCGCCTGGCGGTACATATATACATTTTCCATTTTCATTAGCTGCGCTATTATTAGAGGCAAATTGACGTTTTACATGTATATGTTCAGATGCTTTCATATTCCCCCCGCGCGTAGACAAACGAACAGATAGATTGTACTCAGATATCATCAACGTCGAATGGATGGTGCGCGGGCTGAAAACTGCGTCGTTCTGCTTTTCATCGTCCACGAAGCCACTCACATCCGATGTGAAGAAGCATTCAAGTAGCAGGAAGTGGCAAGAATATGCTAGTCTTCTGCGACAAATCATAAAACTGTTGGAACTGAAGTAGACTCTTGCAAGTATGTAAAGTTTGCAACATGAATGGATATTTACAGCGGCTTCGAAAGATGAACCGGTGGGGTGGAGGTATTCGAAAATAGCACATTTGTGCCTGCTATATGTATGGAATTTCGGATCAGAAGAGAAGAAAGTGGTCACTTCCATATAATCTCGTATTAATACCAATTTCAGAAGCTGTCGAAAAAGATGGTAGTAACACGATTGGAAACAAACCTGAAAATATCCATTAAATTAATTGTAACAAAAAGCATCCATCACATGTAACGGAATGTTACGTTGCGATAAGAAAATCAGGCCCGTGCGCAGAAAATTATCAAGGGAAGGGTTTTGATTTTTTACGTTTCCTTTAAATGAAAGGTATAGAAACCTTCCGGCCGGGTCTTGTATACCAATCGACTCAGCTCAACAAATTAAGTAAATATCTGTTATCGAGAAGGAATCCTCAACAGAAACCGCTGCCTGCTGGTTCTTGGTAGTGTCGGATTGGTTTCTAGTAGTTAAGACTAAACCTAAAAAAAATCCATCTCGCCATCCTCTTCCATCCGGGGCAACTGTTGGTTTTTACTTCAGTAGGCATTGTGCTCTTGCTCTTATTATTTTGTGATAATCGTTCATGTTTTTGCCTTTCTCATCTAGAAAGGTTTTGACTTTCTCATCTAGAAAGGTTATGCAATCGGTAGGAATTTCAACTTGATAACCGAGGCCCGCAGGGCCGAATCTCATACCATTCGACTCAGTTCATCGAGATCGCAAAAAGTCTGTATGTATGGACGTGTGTTTGTATGTGTGCGTGTGTGTATGTAGGTATGTATGTATGTATGTGTCAAACATTTTCACCGATTTTTCTCAGAGATTTGCACAAACTTTGTCTCAAATGAAAGATACAACCTTCCCATCGGTTGCTATTGATTTTTTTGTTGATCCGACTTCCGGTTCCGGAGTTATGAATTCTTATATAAACTGGTACCACCATTATGTCCAAATGATGCAATACATATTAAAATGTGTAGAACATAAATTAGATTTGCGTGTCTAGATAATCTATCGAAGACGCGTTGATCACATTGGTCACCTATTATGGTTCTTGAGGCCACCAGGGAACTTGTCAAGTTCCTACGTTAAAGTCATGCCTATTTCGCATCGAATTCTTTACCGATTTTTACAAACTTGGTTTCAAATGAAAGGTAAAGCGTTCTCATTGATATTCAATTCCTGATTGATCCGATTTTCGGTTCCAGAATTATAGGGTGATGAGTACGAGCACGCAGCAAATCCCGATTTTAACATATACAACAATGAATGTATAAAGGTGAAAATTTTCCAAAATGTGATCACAACTGCTTGAATTTGTAGTTCTAGGTCACTTGCAATCATTCAAAGTCTCTGTGGCCACATTGGCGGTTCCGAAATCCTCGGCGGAAGTGTCCAAATTCAGAATGACAGCAACACCGATTTCTCAGTGATAACTGGACCGATTTTACAAAACTTAGTCTCAAATGAACGGTGTTACGTCCCCAAACTGTTGTTACACATATTATCTCGATCCGGCTTCCGGTTGCGGAGTTACGGGTTGTGGAGTGTGGTTACATAGAAAAACTCCTATTCAAACCAATACCGCCATGAATGCAAAAAGTATTTTTTTTCTGCCAAAATCTCAGCCAAACATCTTGCATTTGCAGTTCTAGATTCCTGACGGCCGATCGACATCTTGTTAGCCACATTGGTTGCCATACGGTTCTGGAAGTGACCGCAAAAAGGGACAACTTTCAAAATTAAAAAACTCACGCATGAAATGAAATTATGTACGAATCGATTAGCGACCATTCATAAATTACGTAACGCAAAAATTGCCCAAAATTGACTCCCCCTCCCCCTATGTAACAAATTGTCACAAATTTTTCCATCCCCCCCTCTCCTGTTACGTAACTAATTCCAAGAAAAATTTTTTTTTCTTCGATGAAAACATGTTACGTAACGATCTAGTTAACACCCCCTCTCCCCTATGTCACAACTTGTCACAACTTGTCGTACCCCCTCCCCCCCCTAAAAGCGTTACGTAATTTATGAATGGTCCCTTATATGGTTCCGGAAATATAGAATGAATCATCCGGTCACATAAGAAATTCTCATATAAGCCGGAATTTAAATTTAAATTTAAAATAAATGCACGAAACTTAGTTTCAAATTAACGGTATAACGCTCCCATAAGCTGCCATTGATTTTTTTGTTTGTCTGACTGCCAATTCCGGAGTTACGGGGGATGGAGAGTACGGTCACACAGTAAATTCCCCTATAAACTGGTAACACCACGGTGTCCGAGTGATGTAATACATATTCAATTAAGTTCAACATTACTTGGACTTACGGATCTAAATCACTAATGACCTATCAAAGCAGTTTTGCACACATTGGTCATCTATGACGGTTCTTGATCTCGTTAAGTTCCTAAGCTAATATCACACCTATTTTCCAGCAGTCTATTTTCAACCATCAAAGGCATCGGTCACAATACCCAGTGTGCTCCTGCTTCTGTCCGAGCCAGTGCAAAGCGAACGAAAAAACAGTTACTTGTGTGCATTGTCCGAACAACAAAGGATACCGTTATTTTTATTCTTGTGTGATCTATCAAGATGACTGAGTCTCATCAACAAAACGTGATTATTCGGCTTAACACAGTGGCCATTGACTTCAGGTCTTTTCGCATAAGACCAAGTATTCGTGATGTGGAACATCTGCTGGAGGTGAAAATGCAGCTTCGGTTTTCGGAAGTCACCTGCATACAGCTTGAGCACGTCAGGCATGCGGTGCTTTAACAAATTCGCCCAGGCGAAAAGATTCATTTCGCAGAACAACTTAAAACACGTGCTTGTTTGTGACAACGCTGAAATAAATATCCCTATATACATGGATAATGAGAATATTGAAGTTAAATTACATGATTTATCTCCACTTACTTCCAAAGTGGCAATTAAAAGATTCATGTCGAATTTCGGAGCAGTGGAATCTATTACGGAGGACACATGGAGAAACTACTTCCCAAATATTTCAAATGGTGTCTTTGTGGTGAGAATGCGAGTAGACCAACCCATTCCCTCCTACCTTACCCTGCAGTACAACACAGAAGAAGGGTGATACCATTATCCAGCGAACTCATTGTACATATCAAGGACAAACTAATACGTGCCAGTTCTGTGAACAAACGGCACATTACGGACAATCCTGCCCAGAAACAGCTGAGGAAAGCTCATCTCCAATAAGATATGCCAACACACAGGCTCCAATATCTTTACCTGAACCACAAACGGTTGCCAAATTTGTGGCTGCAGTTAAGGAAATAATGACAACTGCAAAAGCTTCAAACTTAACAACTAATACCACCAGTGAAGAAGCTACCACCAAGGATGGAGTGTTCACATTCGGGACCCGCAAGGGCAAGAACCCAGGAGGAAGATCTGATCGCGAGTATCACGGTAGTAATCAAGATGATGATACCGACGTAAGCAACAACGAGTCAAACATGGGTAACCCCGAAGTTGGCGAAAGAAGGAACATCTTCCCGACACGAAAAAAGATCTCCGCTCGCAATAGCAAGTTGCGCGCACGGGATCTTACAAGCTCAAAATAAAATTTATTGCTTTTTTTTTATTTTTTACTTCTTGTTTATATATAAAAGACCCATGGCTCCTCTTAGCTAGCTTAGCTAACGTCAAATAAACGAATTTAAAAAAAAAACCTATTTTCCAGCGAACTCTCAACCGATTTTTACAAACTTGATTTTAAATGAAAGATATAATATTTCCATTGACTTATTTAGTTTTTATTTAGTATTGACTTTTGGTTCCGGAGTTACAGGTTAGTTAAGACGGTCACATAGGAATTTCTCATATAAACCGGTACAATCGTAACCGTTAACCTATGAGGTAACCCTCCGTAAGTCCCGCAAAAAGGCCCACTGAACGAGCAGCCGCTGGTGCTCTAAAACGATTTCGCTAGATTTTCAGAGCAGCGTGCACTCAGTGCACTAACGTGACTACCAGAAGGTTAAACATTTATTGAAATGAACATCAAATTACTTCGATTCGCTGGTGATCTAGGCCAGCGGTGGTGGTGAATCAATGTTTCTTGGAATAATTTGTCCACTATCGATAATTCCGGAAGTCCCGGGTTCCGGACATATTCCAGAACTAAAGCAATTTGGTGATAACGGAACCAATTTTCACTAAGGTAGTCTCAAATGGAAAGTATAATATGAAGTTGGCTATTGTTCCTTACAGGACATTCCATGTGAAGATTCCCTCTCGAGAGGAGTGGTTGTCTGGCTATATGGAAAGACAACAATAAACGAAAATGATCTGATACACAGACGGTTCTCTGATGGAGGGACGTGCTGGTGCTGGTGTCTATTGTCGTGAAATGAGATTGGAACAATCTCACTCGCTAGGTAGATACTGTACTGTATTCCAAGCATAAATCTTCGCGATGATGTGCGGGGTACAATCGGCCCTTCAACTGAGTTTGTCCGGTAGAGCTATAAACTACTGCTCCGATAGCCAGCCGGAAACAAGGCCCTTAGATCAGACAAATGACGGTCCACGCTAGTGATCGCGTGCTGAACCCACATCGAAGAACTAAGCATTGTCAACACTATCTACCTTGTCTGGGTGCCCGGACCTTCCGGTATTACTGGAAATGAATGGTCTGACGATCTGGCCAGGGCAGGTTCAGCGATTGACTTCGTTGGTCCTTGGCTTCGTCCGAGCACCGCAATTATTGGAGAAATCTACAAACGTGTCACCAAACGAAGGCGTTTCTAGACCAACCTACATTTTTCGAAACTCCACTGCGGCATGCTGACCAGGGCTTCAACCGGCCACTGCAAACTCAATTATCACATGGCAACTATTCAGCGCGCTGAGTCTTTTTCATGTGATCTTTGTGAATCCGACTACGGAACCTCATATCATCTGATATGCAGCTGTCCAGCAGTAGCGCAATTGAGATTTCGAGTTTTCGGCCGTCCTTATATAGACGACACCATGTTTGGACGACTGAAACTCAGCGACATACTAAAGCTTCATTACTAATGTGGTAAAGAGCTTTAGGCTTACTGGCAGGCGAGTTGAACTACTTGTGAGTTTAACTTACCTGATGTTTGTTTTCGTTTTTGTGCTGTTATTTTGCCCACCCTTCCAACTCTACTTCCTAGTTCTGATGTTCTGCTGATTATTATAGTTAACCCTTACATTCCAATGCTCAATACAATTTTCCTAGATTATTTGCAATACACCAATTGCATGGAAAAGATAGTCCAAGGTAGTCCAAATTGCTAGGTTTTAACAGTTTTCAATAATATTGCATGACAGCGAAGTTTTATCCGATTTTTCATCTTTAACTGAAACTGTCCTTGGCAGCATTGCTTCAATTGTGAATGTTCAAATGAAAGGTGATAGCTCCAATTATCAAGCTTACTTGTTTTTGTAAATAAATTTTGTGGCAACTAAAAACTATAGCTGTTTAAAGTTATGGTACTCTTCAGACACCATAAGCGGGAAAGAGTTAAATTACTTTGGTCTGCTAATTTGTAGCAATTTGCGACGCAAAGTTATTCGTAATGGAGCAAAGCGCTAGCATGATTAGGGTGTACAGTTAAATTTTTCATTAAATGCTATGTTTTGTAACTTTGAAATATAAGCTTTCAAATTCTGTTGAGCGAACTATGAGCATCTGAAAAAGCTCGCATTTGGAATGATACTTCTGAAGCCCATTACTAGCCGGTGGCGATATTCTGAGAAAAAAAATCACTGTTTGTGCCGGTCTAGCCGACATGCACATTTTATTTCATGTATTCAGCCATCGCATTCAACTGAAGTTGCTCGTTTCACACCTGTTCTCCCTGCCATTCTCAGGCTCATTTCTCAAGCACTCCGATTCGTACTGGTGCAGGTTACTCATTCCCATACAGACCAAATGGATATGGCGATTTGTACTTTTTTCCCATCGGGTGCTATTTTCGTGTTCTCTACGCTCACACCTCCCGGCAGTACGTTTGCTGAGTAGAACATTTCTTCCAATGATAGCACCTACCAGCTAGTGCTATTTATATAGGTATGTATATTCGACCAAGTGCAGACGCCAGGCAAGTCCTTTGGCAAGGAGTAGATTTGCTTGTTCTTTCCATTCACTCGGAACACCAAAAGGGTGCTCGTTAGAATGAAAATCGTTTTCGCTGAACCGAGTTGTTGAATGATGAGTGAGACTAATTTTCGTCTTCCACAGGACGCCGACAAGGACGCAATGGTCGGTGGTTCGTGTTGTTCGGGTTCAATTTGCTATGTTAACTGCCGATGTGGGGGAATCATTGAAATAACGACACAGTACTTGAGTACTTGATGTAGTGTTAAGTGAAACTTATGAAAACCGATCCGTTTTTCACAAACTTAATACCAAATGAAAACTTCAGTATCAGCATAGGCCATGTACTGTCGTCAGTCTTTTTATGTAGATGAAGCGGAAGTTAAACGTACGTATCCGAACTATTTTAAAATTCATGTTGAGAAAAATAATAATTTAAAATTATTTTATGAAATTAAATTAATCATAGCTTGTTGATATTTTTGCAGAAAAAAATTACAGCATGTTATAGAAATGATGCATTATAATATACAAAAGTTTTGGTCAATTCGCTTTACCGAAATTACTCTAATTTTTAACTGTACTGTACAATCGGCAGACTGGTCACAAACTGAATGTATATAGCAGGATGAGATGCTCGTAATATCTCTTTGTGGCCGATCGAAACCGAACTAAAGCTTGTTGTTGATACAAACGTGGCTTATCAATATCGGTTTTTGAATAGATCTGCAAACTATGCTATCAAAATCAATAGAACCGCACTGACATTATGAGTGGTGTAGTTCATTTTAGATACACTACAAACTTTAACACAGTAGGAAGCCAAGACAAGTATTTGCGGTAAATCAGTACTGTTTAACTGGCTTTTGCAACCTTCAATAACTTATACCATGATTTGTTCACGGAAAAAACATTTCAGATCAATTAATAGTGCCAGGTACTTTATAAAAATGATATTTTTCTATTTCTATAAAATTCGAACGTGTTTGAGAGAACTAATGATAGGGATCAAGAATACCCAGTGTTACAGGGATCAAAGATAACTGTTGCATGAGGTGAACAAAATTTAAATTTTTTTTGTATATGTTGTTAAACTTTTTATTAAAAAAACCTGTTTTTCTAGGCAAAAACCCTTAGAAAGTAATCGTACATGAAAATCTTAATAAATAATTAGTTAAACACATATTATCTATAATATTACACAACTCTTCCAAACCAAACGCAATACATCAGATTTGTTTTTTAAACATCATAAGCGAGCAAATATTTCAATTTCTTTTTATATCGTGATAATTTTATGCGTATAGATTTTGAGATATGGCCAGCGAATCAAATATCCCCAAGGATCAAGTGTCCTCACTCTCCCCTACATGGCGTTATATTCGAATGTTTGGTAGGGTTACTGTGGTTGTGCCCTGAACATGATTAGTTTCTGTTGTGATCCTTGTTCACAATTTGAGAATACATAGCCGACAGTTAAACGATCTTCATGATTACAGGAGCTTATTCGCGATTTTTGTGATCTCTCATCAAATTACTGTGATATTTTATTCATAACTTTGCTATCGGATTTTTCTGCCAGAGTAGCGTGATTAATATTCATGATGGGAGGATCTTAGCCACGATTTTCGTAATTTCTTTTTCATAGTATTCCGATCATGAGTAAAGTTATTCATGCTCATAATTTCAGGATACTAGTCACGATTTTTGTTTGATTAATGGGATTTATATTCCAGATTTCAGGATCTTTGTCAGGATTTTCAAAATTTCTTTTCACGTTATTGTGATATTTTAGTCACGAGTAGAGTGATTTATGTTTATGAATTCAGGATTTTAGTCACGATTTTTGATATTTTAATCACGATTAACCCTCTAGTTTCCACTACCGCATCTAGGCGGTCTCTATAAAAATTTAAATAAAACTACTAAAACATGATTGTATGTTGCCATCCGCACTAGAATTTCTTCCCAACACTCACATCTTTCACACACACACGTTGTTTGAATATTCGTAGCTTTCTGTCAACGGCAATTGAAGCTCAAAGTTGAAAATTCGAGGAAAGCGTGGAAAAAAACTATTTTGTGTTAAGTGGTAATCTTCATTAAACGAATTTTAACTATTTTTGGGAATTTACAAAACTAAAAAAATATTTGCGAGTAGCCTGTTACTAGCATTTCACTGTAGATGTGAAGTATATTTTAAAAACTTTGGGTGAATGCTGCTGTTAGAATATGGATGTCCTTATCATTTAATAATATTTAGAAGAGTCTGGGGCTAGTTGGCGGAATCTTTTCCTCTTTTTGTATTATACATTTGGCGCTGTCTCTAGTTTTGTACTTCAAGTACTGTGCAATACATTCTCCAACGTGTTTATGTTGCATTACATTCTGTTTCGTACACGTTGTAAGCGATATTGAGTTTTGGAGCTTAAGGGAGGGTGCCTCACCATGTCATTAATTACTCGGAATACAATTGATGCAATGCGTATGAATTGACACCAATATCTCTGCTTTCTTCTTATGAACCACTATGATAATAAAAATCCCTTTGAACCAATGGGTAGGATAGGACAAAAACAGGCTCTTTACCCTAGGTGAAGTTTTTTAATTCCAGCATTTTTGTTATTCAGGGCGAGTTCAAAACTATTCCACGAATGACTAGATTTTTCGATAGCGCGCAAAAAGAACTTTTGGTTGTCATATATGTAATATACGTAACCACAAACAAAATTTGTTTTTTTGTTTGTTTACTTCGGAATATCACGTGAAGAATTTCGAAAATTCGCTTTTGAATACGAAGTGTGCGCCGAATTTAGAATGCCGGAACATTGAGGTTGAAAAATAATAACAAGTATCGATTGTTTTGCAGTTTTATTGATAAGACATCTCACGTGATCCATACTTTATCATCAAAAGGGACCAGGTGGCGTCATTGTACGTATAGTCGTAAGTTGGCAATATTTCCGCGTCACCTTTTTTTTCTCAATAGAAAGGTATTGCAATTGCTCTGAAAACCGACTTTTTAACGGAGGCCCGCAGGGCCGAGTGACATATACCATTCGATTCAGTTCGTCGAGTTCGGCAAATGTCTGTGTGTGTATGTATGTGTGTATGTATGTATGTGTGTGTATGTGCGTATGTGTGTGTATGTGACCAAAAATGTCACTCATTTTTCTCAGAGATGGCTGAACCGGTTTTGACAAACTTAGTCTCAAATGAAAGGTGCAACGTTCCCATAGGCTGCTATTGAATTTCTAATGGATCCGACTTCCGGTTCCGGAATTACAGGGTGATGAGTACGAACGCGCAGAAAATGTCGATTTTAATAAATTCTGCAATGAATGTATAAAGGTGAAAATTTTTCCAAAATATGACCACAGCTGCTTTGATTTGTAGTATTAGGTCACTAACATCCATTCAAAGTCTATTTGGCCACATTGGCCACCATCATCGGTTTCGGAAGCCCCGGCGGAAGTATCTAAATTCAGAATAACAGTCACATCGGTTTCTCGGAGATGGCTAGACCGATTCGACTAAACTTGGCCTCAAATGAAAGGTATTGCGTCCCCGTGAATGGCTATTTAATTTCATCCCGATCCGAAAATCTCGAAAAAAAATTTTTTTTTGTAAAAATCGACTTTTTGGGACTTTGCCGATTTCGCACCTTTTCAATTCAATATTACCGTGGCTGTTTTTTTCTTTTGCAAAACTTTAGAACTCGAATTATTTTTTTTTCTTGTATATAGTGGTCATGTCATGTAGAATAATATCCCCACGGATGTCGTATGGAAAATTTCGTACGGATCGCTTATATGGTTCCGGAAATATAGACTAAACCGTCCGGTCACATATGAAATTCCCATATAAGCTCAAATTTTTTTTCAAATCGAATTCGTATTTTTTATGCCAAACATCTTTAAAATGCATGAAACGTCGAGATTTTATGCTACCACGAAAATTTTTTTTTATGGAAATCGACTTTTTGGGACTTTACCGATTTCGTACCTTTTTTTTCAATTTAATATTAATGTGGCTGTTTTTCCTTTTACAAAGTTTTAGAACTCGAATAATGATTTCTATTTTTGTATATAGTTGTCATGTCGTGTATAATAAAAATGTAATATATACATTTGGAAGCTTATAATGAATATAAACAACGCAAAAATTCTCGTGTTCATGTTTGAGAAAGTCACAATTGCACCGCTAGGTGGATTAAAACAGGTTTTAAAATTCTGTGATGCAGCCAACAGTCTGCTCTTTTATATAACGCATTCTCTTTTACACGATCTTCTTAAATTAAAAAAAAATAAAATATGATAAGTGAAATCATCGCCAAACCCTGGATTCCCCTACTATAAATTGGAAATCAATAATTAAACAATCAAAGCACTAGAGAAAGACTCCTTACAGTTTAGGTAATTTGTGTTCTGAAGGAGTTCAAAACATAAGCAACCATCTGTATTCGTTTATGTTGAAGTAACTAGAAGCAGTGGCGAATCCAGGGGGAGCGTCCTGGAGGTCCGGAATTTTTTAGCTTCTTGAGAAATTTCAAAATAGTTTCTAGTTTTTTGTTTTCGTTCTAAATTCAAAATCATTCCAAACCAGATTCGACCACCAAAACTGATTTTAATTAAATGAGGGTATTACATATTACGTATTGTACAATGAACATTTAAAAATCGAAATTTCGGACCCCCTCCGAAATTTTTTTCTGGATCCGCTCCTGACTAGAAGAAAAAAAGTTTTTTTTTATTCGCCCACGTACCCAACGCCGCCTCTAAGCGGCCTACTTATTTTAAGGCTTTAATGAAAAATCCATTACTTACAAGCATTATCAACATTATTTTCGTTTTTCTCATCACGAAGCCCACCTACAAAAGTTGTTTTAAGCAAACAAAAAATTTGGACACTAGAGGGTTAAAGTGTTTTATATTCATGATTTCAGGATCTTAGTCATGATTTTCGTAATTTTTGTTCAGGTTATCTTGATATTTTAGTCACAAGTAGAGTAATTTATGTTCATAATTTCAGAATTCTAGACACGATTGATTTTTTGATATTACGAATAGTATGATTTATGTTCTTGATTTTGGAATCATAGTCACGATTTCCGTAATTTACTTGCACGTTATTATGATATTTTATTCTAGAGCTTACGGTCGAATTTGACACGTGGAGTGATGTGACTGATGCTCATGACATCAGCAGTTTTATTATGATATTCGTGATTTCTTTTCACCTTATCGCGGTCTGTTATTTTTTGGTTATTATCGGTTTTTGTACTCGGAACATCGCGACAATATAAACAGGAATATAAATGTGTGACTAATAAACGGAATCTTGTTCCACGAACTATATCACGAACACGATTTGTGGCTTTATAATTTTCTTTTTCAGTCGAGACATCACACTGAACCTTATCAAATGAATAACGATGTTCTAGTTTCTTATAGTTTTCTTATATTTACTGCTCATGCCTCTTGCTGGTCGCTAGCAGCTGGACATACACGACATTTCGCGGAATAGCGCATGAAACGTAAATGGTTATGTTCTATGTTCTAAATATCACAAGCACGCCAGATAGATCCTAGGTCAAGTACTAGGAATCATGAACCACTTCACGAATACATAAAAATATTTTATGATTTCGCGAACTATTTCACGAGCACGAATGGTCAGTCGAGACTTTCAGTTCATTAATACATGAATAGTATTCTATGATTTCGTGAACCATTTTACGAGCACAAATGGTAAATCATGGCTATTATACTAGGAATCGGGAACCAGTTCACGAACACATGAATAATATATGACGATTTTGCGAACTGTTTCTCAAGCACGGATATTGGATCGTGACTAATTTATTAAGAATTATGAATTAGTTCGAGAGGATTATATGGATTCATGAATAAAATTCCGAGTTATGTGAAATAGTTCACGAGAAAGTATCCAGAATGTTTTGATTTTGTGAACTCATGTTCCTAAATCTATGAATAACATCATATGAATTTTATGAATAATGTTCTTAAAGTTGTGTACTAGTTAACGTACAGAAAATCGATTTGGTAATGACATGGCGGAAAACAAAAAAAAATATTTCCACTATTAAAAGCGTTACGCGGGCGTTACTTAAAGGAAATTGAACATAATTATAAAGCCATGATTTTTATTCATGGACCTGTTTTCGTAACGTAACAACGTGGTTGTTCCAGAATTCATGGCACATGGAAAAAAAATCAGTGTATGCTACGTTGCGCTCGTTTGTTAAAAATGCTATGCGGTTTTGGGACGACAATATGAAAACACCCATTATTTTGCGATTTTTTTTATGAAAAGAAGACTAGCTGGTTCAATAAAAAGTTAGAGAGAACATTTCATTCCGCATGTAAGGACCTATTTATCCTCAAAATCGGTTGCAAAATGGCAGAGTTATACATTTTATTTTTTTCCAAATTAGAAACGTGCTCGCATGAACCCTTAAGGCATTGTCGCGCACTATAAAATTCAAGAATTACGTCTCCTGTTATTTTTTCCAATTTTAACTTCAATGTTCACACACATACTTTTGACTGAATACATAATTGAACAAAAAAATCGATATTTTGAAAATTTCAAATGGGATTGTCTCCTTAACAGTTTATGTAAGCAAGTTTCTGATTTGAGAAAAAAATCAAACCATCAAGCCATTTTTCAATCGATTTTGATGATAAATAGGTCGTTGGATGCTGAAATAGATGCACTCTTAAAAATTTTATTAAAACAAAGACGCTTCTTAATAAAAATGTTGAGCAATTTTCAAATTTTTATAACAAAATCGCAAAACAATTTTTGATTTCATATTGTTTTCCCAAAACCGCATAGTATTTTTACAAAAGGCGTTAATTTGCCAAACCGTTGCAAATGTAATTTCTCCTTCTTTCCAAAACACCCAGGCACTAGAAAATCGGTTGAAAAATGACAAAGTAGAAAATTTTTTAGTCCTAAAAATAGTTCTCTTGCTATAAATCAACATTTTGAGGGTAAATTAAATTGATCAAACGTGGTTTTGTGTTATGTTTGACCAGACCTACATTCTTTGACAGATCACTAGAAAACTACATTAATTTTTTTTATTTTGTAACACCGTGTAAGTTTCTCCTATGGAAAGCAGAGCACCCCGTTCGTGACAGCTGGAACGGTCAATGGACAGGAGTATTACTTTTTCCCACAGCGTATACTTCGCCTTATGAGGTCTCACGATGGCGCTACGTTAGTTGGATTTAGCGTCGTGCCATTACTGGAAAGATGTTCTGGGGTGTTATAAGGTCAAGGACGTCAATTACGTGGATAAAATAAGGATCTCTGTCGAATGGATGAATTTTGGCGAACCTTTTCATGTGATGCAATTCGATTTTGTACACCCTTTAAATCTGGGCTCGTTAGTAGTACAAACAACAGAAAATTACAGACTAGTGTCAACACAAGATATAATATTGATAAATTATTGTTATGAGATTCTGATCGGGACGGTATAAATGTAGCATTCATACTAAAACTATTGTTTGTTCGGTGTATTGTACATCTATTGCAGCTCGAACTGCGAAGCTTGTAATTAGCACCAACACTTGAATACATATGTGAATTACTGGTGAAACTTTAACACAACACTACCAGCAACCTAATTGTGATAAGTTTGAAGCTTTATACATGCGAAAGATAATTCGTCACATGGAAGCTTACATGATGTGTGTGCTCATGTGGTCCGTATGGAACATTCCGTTCGATTAAAGTGAAGTGACACGATGTAGAACATATAAAATAAGGCGCACAGCAACTCAAACATATTTTAGCACATCAGAAGCACGGAAGGGGAGGACGTGTGAAAATATGATGTCAAAGTTTATGCATGTCCTCGATCATAATTTGAAAGTGATTGGCCATTTTGCGATAAGGACATTATGCATGAACAATGATTATTTTCCATTTATTGGACATTCTGGGACGGGTAAAAAGAATGAGTTTTTATATAGACAGAAACCAATAAAGAGTAATAAGAATTTCTTACATTTTGATAGGTTTCCAGCTGCTGGAGCGAGGTCTGCCGGAGTGTTTGCTACTCCCGATGCGCAGCTTTTCTCTATTCTCAGCTATCCACGGCTGTCGATATTGTCGACGAAAACTTTTCTTCCGTTGGGAACCACTTTTCACTTTTAATCACGGGCGTGCTTCCTTCTAGATGCCATGGACTTTTGCGATAGCCCGAACGCTTACGCGGTACGACGAAATAATTTTCAAGCGTTTTATAAATATTTGATCACCATATTTTCACACTTTGGTTACACACGCTCATTTTCATTTCAATATTACGCCAACGAACGTCGAATGCCTTTTTGCAGTGTTTGCTTGTTTACTTGCACGTAACTCACATACGGACGCTTCGAGGACGACGGAGGGACCAGCTTTCTGCGAATATACATGTTTTTATGAAATTTACGTACGATAATATTTGGGTAACTTTGAGAAAAACAGTGATGAGCTAGAAGTTTCGTGGAAATTAAAGTTCTGTATCAAACCGATGCATTCATGAACAACGCATTTGGAATTTGATGGAAAGACGGTTATTTAAAACTATGTATATGGCACCCCTATCCCTATCGATTCTGTTTGTTGTGTATCGACCCTAACGCGACGTTTTAGATGTTGGCTTTGAAATCATGGCGCCGTAGCAGATACCTGTTTAAAACACAGAAAAACATTTCTTACCCTGAGCACTGCTTGAGCATAGTAGGTGAAATAGTTGATGTTGGGTATGTGGTGACGGTGGGGAGTAGTGCTGAACATTTGTTGTCCAATTGACTTTCCACGCATAAAATAAATTTCGAATGAATATACAGTGTATCGCTAAACTGACACTGCTCTGCCGACAGCTGCTGGCCAACTACACAAACGCCCTGTCGTCGACCGATAGCAACAAAAATCTGTGTATCACTAGCCCTAGAACGTTGCACTGGGGTAAAAATGTACCCCACGCCTTATTTGGAGCCGTGTGAAGCCGAGAATTCGGTATTTACCGACCTGAGCTGAGACCCTTACCATAATTCAATTTAGAGATCATTTCAATACCGGTCAATCTCGACTCGACATAACCGGTATTGAAATGATTTTTTTCGCTTAAATTTTTTATTAATTTATGTTTGGGTTTACATTTTGTAAAATATTGCAGTCTAAGTGATATAGCATTTGCATTTCGTCTTTGATGAGCTTCGTTGGTAGATGATTGTATTTATGTTTGTGGCTGATTATGAATGAACTGCTAGCGAAAAATGCGAATACCTAAAATGAATCAACACCGAATCGCGCACTTAGATTCGACATAATATCGATTGAATTCAATGGCTGCAATATTAAATATTGTCATCCCTAAATGTAATTGAAATATGATTTTAAAAAATGTGGCTTTTTATAAAACTGGGAATTGACTTTATCCAGCTGCATCATATTAGGAACAGTATGAAATTGAGAACAACATTGTACGAATCAATGTAGCTTCTGTAAATTACGTAGTCGTCATCTATTAACAAGTTGAATTTTATTCGCATATTGCTAAATATATTTTTCTTAGATTGTCATAGTGAAAAAACAATTATTGAATGAATCGTTGACACCCTTACTCCATCATACCTCATTATTGACGGAGGTACTCTTCAGCCTCAAACAACGTCTTACAACTATGAAGGTCAGATTATATCATATGGGGAGGGAATAGCGCAGCTGGTAAGTCCATTAAACTGTACGCAGCTCACTTGAGTTCGACCTCCCATAACCGCGTATAGTGCCTTTGCACACTTTCGGTCAGATTGGTCAGAAATGCTAATAATTTTTTATGGTCTGTCAAAATCATTTTCCGTTTTTCGACGGTATCTGGATATTTACAATGTCACCTATAATTATGTAAATCTGAAATTTTTTCTCCTTATATTTTGATTCCTATAGTAATTTTAATACTTTCACATGGTTGAATTTGGCTTAAATTTGAAAAATTGGATTTGGCTTAAATTTGAAAAATAAATCTGAAGGTGGCATAGGCTCCCTGATGCTGGGGATATTTTTTTGATCATTCTACTCTACATCAGTTTATGTCTGTTCAATTATAGGGGCCCCTCAGTTTTGTTGTACCCAGAGGCCCCGAGTGGTCTTAAGACGGCACTGCGCAATTTACAGCATTGAAATACTTAAACTTATCTTCAATACACACAAATAACGATATGGAGAGTAGAATAGGATGTGTGACAAAAAAACTGGTCATTTTCAAAACTTTTGTGTTATTTAAACCATAAAATGTATCAACTAAAATAACATCCAAAAGCGCATCAACTTTGCTTTCGCTTGTTTTGATTATTTTGTTGACGTTTAATGAATCCATATGGCATCGATGTGTATCGAAATGCCTAAAATAATCGTAGTAATAATATCCTGTCATTATTGTATGATTTAAAATTTGATATCAGGGAAAAGTCGTGGGGTGTAGGGCTTACCCAGGGCGTCAGACTTGCCACGCGTTCTACTACATGAATAACACTGACTAACACACTCATTTCATCTCGGGAATTTCCTAACAGCTGTGTAATCAGCAAATTTAGAAACTGATATCTAAGTAAAGTGAGATTTGTTAGCTGATTTTCGGTGAAATATTTTCCGAGTATCAGATATGAAACGTCACTTTTACTGATATCTCAGCCAAAAAATTGTTTACTGGGATCTCAGCTGTTGAAATTTCGGCAAAAGATGCGAAAAAAGCAAACGTGCCTTATCAAATGAACGAATTGAGCAAACAAATTAACGTTACTTAAATGAATGTATCTCATCAGATATAAGAAGACGAACTTCCAGAATTGCGCTCGAAGGAAATGAATGCGAAGGCCAATAACTGTAATGACAAGATTCACATTACACATTTCATTTGCCGAGCCGAATTTTATATGCACACGAAAGTAAAATCTCTGCAATCAGTTGAGTAACTTGAAATAATTTAGTACTAATATCTGTAATCGCATTACAATATATTTTTAAGTTTATGTTTTAGTAGGTCCACCCTGTTGATTATTTCCTGTGTGCTAGTGCTAGATGCAGAAAGATTGTTTTGATTGTGGTCGTGTGTTTGAAGTAAATATGGCGAAAAATGGAACCTTCGTATTTCTGAATCATGTATTATAACACTAGGCCTATTCTAGCCTTTAACGAATGCTTTCTCAGTGTATGAATCATAAAAGTATTCTTCAGCTAAAATAAAGGTATGTATCAGGGCAAAGTTTGATGTATTTGTGGCGGAATAACGAAGTATGAAACGGTAAGTGACCGCTCGTATTTAAGGTTTTACCAGACCCTCTTCACTTTGATAAAATTCAGTCTTCAGCTCAGTAACGCCATCGAACGAGTTCACATAGAACTAATCATCTGCCCATTTCACACACCTACACTACTACAGAGTATCGCAAAGCGCGATTTTTTTTTCTGTTTTTCGCTTCAATGCACACGGGCATATGGGAATATCGTTCTGTTCGCACCGACATGAGAGCGAAGAGAATGGCAGATAAAACGAAATCATCGAAGAGAAACCCGTCAAAAAAATTGCGGACGAAGATAGTCAGGCGATTTAAACAGTTTGACGTTTGACTCAATTCGCCTGTACTAATTGCCCTAGGAACAAATGCAATTTGCGAATGCGATTTTAAGGCAATTTCAATAGTTAGACAAATTTTCAGGCGGCTGAAATGGACTTGGTTGTTTTTTGCGTTTTTCAAACATGGCGTTTCATGTTTGGCTTAAGTTGAAAATTGTTTTTTTTTTGACGTAGGACTACGTCTTTGTTTTCGATATGGGGATGCACTTTGCACATTCTACAAAAATGGTATGTAACGAAAAGTGGTCCAATTTTAAACGCTTATAATTCAGCCATCTTCAGATAAATTTTCAAATTTTTTGCGCATATCGCCCCGAAATACTTCTAAGAATAGATTCCAATAGATAAACCCAAAGATTTTTGATATCATTACATTAAAAATGTAAATGATGTACAACCTAGTCAAAATATCGCGTATTTACCCACAGCAGATAGCGCTTCCCAAGTCCGGCACGACATATTTGTGTACCTAGCGCGCTACGCTTCTATGAATGACGTCATTATCGAGTATTTAAAGAACGGATTTGGTCAGACAAGCTCAGTTGCCTGTTGAATGGCAGGCGGAGCAGATCACTGCGCTGTGTGTTTTCACATCCAGTGTAGCTGAGTGAGAAGTCCGTTACACTGGCTGTGGAGGTACGCTACCCAGTGCCGTCCAACATGCGACACGTTTAACATAGTGTCGTAGTACTAGTTGTCTCTTTCACTCTACCCATCATCATCAGCGTTGACTCATTTTGCTTTGCGCGCTTGGGTTCAATAGAGCGCTTGCAGAGCGCATATGGATTGGTGAGCCGTTGGGCAAGCAAAAATGACAGCTGCATATAAAGTATACGGATCGCCGAGATTGTTTTGTTTTAAATATATTGTATTCATATTATTTCGGACAAATAAAGAATTTTGTATGCTATATACGATGCATCAATATACATTCTTTACGTAACATAATATTTTCAAGCATTTGAACCAGTTATGCGGATTAAATAAATAAAATATTGCCAAAGTTATGCTTCAGACCCATGGAAACAACGAATGTCCCAAACGATTCTTGTCAAAAAATGCATCTTACCTTAAAATTGTGAAATATCTTGTACGTCTAGAACGTTTGTGCATACAAGAAAGCTACAAGAATAGTTTTAATCCCTATACAACCTAATCTTTGATTTTTGAAGTATTAAATTTGGATTACTTATTATAGATAGTGGGGTATCATATCACTCCATTTCAATATTTGTAAAATGTAATTTATAAAAATTAAATTTTATTTTTACGGGTAAACACATTATATTTGAAGCCTGGATGTTGGTAGATCCCACATAAATACCCCAACATAATCGGATTTAGCGAAGTATGCTTAGATGTCAAGTCGGTCTACTTCAGTTCATTTAGTAATGTGAATTGCCGTATAATTGACCGGAGCTGCTATTCATCACTCGTTCTAAACAAATATGCTTTCATTCATGTAATTGTAAAACGCTGGACGATTATCCCTCTGTGCTGCCACCATAAACTAATAATCATTTTTACATACAGTTATAAAATTGCAGATTATTATTATGAAACTGGGTGGAATTCTCATTGAAAAGAATATTATTTAATTTAACACGTATCTCAGTACATCGAATTTAAACATGCAATGTGGACCCAACAGATGCTTTGACTGTGTGTGTAGCAAGAGCCTTACGTTTAAGGGGAATGTGTAGGTAGGTATATCTAATTTGTTAACCTGCAATGATAGCAATCTGTGCTTTCGTTGCGCAAAGACGAAAACTTTCTTAGCAACAAATTTTCGCGGATCGATGGAAAGCACAACGAAAGTTTATTATTTACGTTCGATCAATTCATTTCCACTCAGCCTGTCCTATTTTGATTGTGCCAATAGGTACATACTACAAAACCTATATACGAATGAATACACTGCCACTCGTAAACCGTTGCAAAAACGTATCTAAGTCCATATATAAATGTTTTCGATTCTAGTATATTCATAGTTTCGATATATGATTAAGACCACTGCGTTCACTACATTTGTATGCGTACTTTAGGAAAGTTACGATAATGACAAAATATAACTAGAAAGCTTGGTCTATACATGAAATGTATTGTCTATATTGTATAATTGTTTGGTTTTTCTTCACCGGTCCGGGTTTTTTACCACACACAATCGAAAAGTTTTTACAATTTTTAAAAGCTGATCTTGTGCTATTAAGATTTAGTTCCAGATATTAGTTTTCGGTCACGGTTTCCTGTCTTCTTTCTTCAGATCTTCTCAAATAAGTTTAATCGGATTCGATTACCTACTATAAATGAAATGACCTGATAACCAAGAAGGTTTGGTTCAATATGTAACATTCTATGTTGATTGATTGTGCTTAAACTATACATAAGAAATAAATTTGATTTATTATTACTCTAAATGCACTAAGAAAATACATATTTTATAGTAAGTAGTATAGTCCTACGTCTACAGTTCGTGCAACCCCATAGGGCTGCCCCTTGTAGTTTTTTTAACTATTGGTGTGTTCTCGCTTGTATTTTGTTTTGACTAGTACATTTCATTTAGCCAACGAATGTGGGAAATTGTGGAATCGTGTGTAAGTATAGTGGAACAAGATCTCTGACCTAAAGTCTTAATGAAAGACAGATTGTGGTAAGTTTTGGCGTGCAATTCCAATTTCATCATTGATTCTTCCTATAGTTTGGGGGTGATTACCTAGTATACTGAGTTTATGTGAGTAGATAATGAATCCTAAAATAAGTATTTTTTGTAATTTTCATATTAGACAATTAAGGGCGATTAAATGGCGCGTTCCGTGGGCGATTTAGGGGCGATTTAGGGGCGATTTAAGGGTGGGTAGGGCGGCAAAAAATGACGGCGGCAAATCACTCAAATGTTGAATTTGAAATAGCCTCCTAATTGCCAGCAATTGGCTGGCAAATTGAAGGGCAATTAGCGCATCCCAGTTGGCAAATAGCCCCCCGTTAGCCAGCAACTTACCCTTTTTGACTGGAGCATTAGCTAAGCGGTAAAGAATGGCTGGTAGCAACTGGAAAAATTATACTGGAAGAGTCTGTTTGAAAAGCACCTTTCGGTTCTAATGCGCATCTTGTATACATGTTAGAGAATTAACTTGGCCAGCACCTACACTAGTTGCGCACGCTGAAAATAGGGGAAAAATCGAAAGGCGCAAGTTCACTATTTCGATTTCCAACTGCAACCAGAATAATGAAGCGTTCGGTCAGTTCCTAAAAGATCTACACACGGAAATCTTTCCTATTCTCTTGAAACCATTATTATACGCTGCCTCCAAAATCTGTAGCCCTTTAATAATTTTTTTTATTTTCCTTTAGAATGTTCACTATAAACGATGTGCTCGGAGACTTCATGAATGATACAAACAGTTCTCCCAACGAAAATCTGTATATAGGGTTGCCACCCCTCCAGGTTTGACCCGGAGACTCCGGTTTTCGAGAGCGATCTCCGGGTCTCCGGGTTTTACATCAATTTCTCCGGGTTTGGTGGGAAGAAGCATAGGTTCAATTTTTTTGGAATTAACTTATTATTGCCCAACTTATTTTTCACGCGCATCACAAATTGTGTTTTCCGATCGAAGAAAAATGATGTGGTCATTCCAGTAAAATTATTTTTGTACTCAAAGCAGCTGAAATGATAAGAAACAACCAATGAAAATTTAAGATTGATCGGTTAATCGGTTCCTGAGATATCGTGATCGCCGCGGATGAACTTTTCAACAAAATACAACTCCGAGATAATCGAGTTTTACTGTCGGTGCAGCGAGTCAACGGTCGAGCGTATCAAACGCTACGCACCGCCTGCGAGTGGTCAATGGGTAGCGGTCTATGAGTAGCTGTAACTCAAGTTGTAGTATTCCGATCTTAATGAAACTTTGAGAAAATTTTCCTCAGCGTATGTAGTTTCAGAATATCTAATTTGCAAAAATTCGATTTTTTTCATCCTAACAAAAATGTGTAACCCCTTAAGGGAAAATTGATTAAAAACATAACATAAACACCGATTTAACAACTCTAACTTCTCTAAACATATTCTGCAAGAGTATATAAACAATATTAACTCGTTGATAATGCCTGTTCTGCGTTATTAATTGAGTAATAGGAGTTATTCTTAGCACCTACTATATATAGTGGGTTGGGCAATAATGGGTTAATTGACTCTTTACAAAATATTTAAATAGTCTAAATTAACTATTACTCTGGTTCAGATTTATTTTTCCCGACTAACCCTTCGTTTCAAGGAGGCGAAGAGTTGCAAATATTGCTAATTTCTTTCACAAAACAATGAAAATGAAAAACAAATAAAATTTACTACAAATTAACCTTCCGGAAGTCGCGCTAGTACACTGAGTGCACGCTGCTCTGAAAATCTAGCGAAATCGTCTTAGGGGACCAGCGGCTGCTCGTTTGGTAAGCTATATGCGCGACTTCCGGAGGGTTTAGGAAAGTAATATTTCGCTATGTGCTACAATTGAAATGTTGCATTCCACTAAGTCGGTATAAATGGTATAAAAAATTATTTTACTGCCATTTTACCAAATCATTTCACTCTTAGTGGTGCTTATCACCAGCTGCACTAAAGTCTGGCAGATTTGTTCTAATCCAACTGACTAGGTCAACATTAAACGAGTTCTTGCGGTGTTGTTGCTACTCCAGCAGCGATCCTTAACTGGGCTAGGGAGGTGAGTTTTGCCCCTTTGTTGCGAAATTAAAATTTGTTGGTGACGAATAACCGACACCACATAGTGTGATGTCGCAGCTCTGCCTCCTTTGCTCTCCTTCTCCTGTTAGTTGTGGAGGAGAGCAATGCTCGTTCGACCTCCACAGTGAGAGTAGCTGGTGCTTTTGTATTCTTGGCACTTAGTCGGGGAAGAGAAATACTACACCACATTAAACCGATAAAACCGTTCTCAAGCGTGAAAAAATTACAGTTTTACTTTAACGTGGTAATGAAAAGCGATTAAAGTGCTCTAAAATGCCTAACAATCGCTTTGATTCCAATTTCTGTCTCGTTCCACTCAAAATCCACCACCCCCCAGATAAGTGAAAATCTCCGGGTCAAAGCCTCTCCAAAGGTGGCAACCCTATCTGTATACTTCACATCCTTGCTTTTACTTGAGTATTATGGCTCCACATTTTCATAACTTTCACTACCCAGTAATCTCTAGCTAATTGAATGTCGTTAAAATGTAAAAAAAATACAATTTGCTTTATTGGTAATATCTATTTTCCAAAAAGGAAGTAATATTTGGAAATCGTAATTCATGCATTCAACAATACATGAATATAATACGATTTTCACAAGCGCAAGCCTCATAGGTGCTTTGCGAATTTAGGAATTTAGCTCCGATCAAGTACAAATGAATTTCATTGTTTTCCTATTGATCGTTTCATTCCATTTGCCATTCTTTTCAGTCTAATTCCGGTGCGAAAAGAACCGCATTTCCGAATGTATCTGACATACTCGCGCAATTGCACGCTGAAGGAAATTTGTACAAGTGCGTTCTGCTGGTTGAATGAGAACTCGAAAGTTGGTGCTGGAATCACCAAAATGATGTTGTCGAAAGTTTGTTCGTGGATTTTGACAGTGGGATATATTGTACTTTATCAAAAGAAATTATAACTACTAGCGGTCGCATGTCGCTGTTACCACTGAAAATTGATCATCTGAGCGACCGAAAATAAAAGTCGCAAGAATAGAACATGCTTCACAAAACCCGTTTCAAACATATTAGAATATAAAAATCGGAAATAAACTTCAAGCATAAAAATAGGACAGAAATCCTTCAGCCTAAGAATCGCCTAAAAAGTTCTCACCCGCAAAACTCGGCAAGGATGAAACTCCAGTATAAAAATCGCTTAAAAATTTATAAATCGCTCGTAGGAGCATCCGTATATCTTGATGTTCAGGATTAAAAGTCGGCTAACAAGATTTACTTTGTAAGAATCGGAAGTATTTCTTTCCGGTTTTTTTACTGAAGGTTTTTTTACCCGACTCTTACAAAGGAATGTCCCAGTCCGATTTTTATGCTTGAAGTTTATATCCGGTTTTTATATTCTAATATATTTGAAACGGGTTTTACGAAGCATGTTCTCTCCTTGCGACTTTTATTTTCGGTCGCTCATCTCGTTCTTACATATGCTAGGCCCATTACACAGTGGCACGACTCAGAACACAATGTGGACTAAAGTCCAAACTTTTCCGTATCGGTTCATATAGGACATTTTTATGTAATTTTGGTACGCTGAATTCGTTTTCGATATCAAAACATTTCAAAAATAAACATTTACTATTCATTAGGGTGTCTCAAAAATATTTTTTTTTTCTAAATCGTTCTAAAAATTTGTGTATATTAATTTTCGTGTGCTAAATCGTTTTTGATTATTGTAAAAAAAAAAAATCATTATACATTAGGGTGGCTCAAAAATAATTATTTTGTTGTGAAGGTTCAAAAAAAAATTTAAACACATTTTTGTGCGCTGAATTCCTATGTTGGTTATAAAATAGAAATTAACTTTATTTCTTATTAGAGTGGCTCAAAAGTAAATATTTTGTCTTCTATAATGATTTATTTCAATTGTAATTTTGGAATTTTTTTTCCGTATTGAAACGAATTGATTGACATCTCATTATGGGGCTTCAGAAATGACTATATTATTTTTAAGGATCAAATAAGATGTGATTGACTAATTTTGGAACGTTTAATTCATTATTGGGTTACTTGGTATGAAAACCAAATTTTCTTTCGTTTTCAAAATAAACATTTTGAGCGTCTTAGTGGAATACTGATTTACATTCACTAATCAACAAGATGGTTAACGATTTTGTTTTCGCAGGTGTGTTTTAAGTTACTTAGATTGCTTATTTCATATCTTAAATAAAAATAAATCCAAAATCCTTTTTTCGCGTATATGGTTAATTTAAAAATGGTCTTATTTTATTTGGATAATATCGCATACCCTTAAGCTATATGAGTGATATGCAAACTCGGATAAAATAGTCTCACCAAATGACTAGAACTCTACTGTGTTCACTCAATTTGACAGTTATTGCGTAAGTTAGCAAAAATAGTTTATGAAACATTTTATGACACATATCAGATGGTTGAAAATATTTACTGAATTTTAAACATTCTTAATTCCTTTACCACTTAAAAACCATGCTTCCCACTCGGCTCCTTACTCTTGATCACTACTAAAACCCTGGTAGATCATGCTCTAAATGCTATTTGAAAGTTGTGCATAAATTAGTGTCATTATTCTAGTTATAAAGTGAATATTCAAATTAAATGTCAGTAATAACCATGCGTCTCCATTCACAGTTTTTTCAAATTTTGACTACTTATCGCAAGTTTTCGCAAAACTAGCATAGGTTCATTTTAAATAGAAAATGAAAAGCTTTCAAATGAGCATAGTGTGATCGCGGGCATTCATGGGCGTCGTTGTTGTTTTCGCTTTAGAAGTTCGAATTTAATAAAAATTCATGACAAACAGTTATCTAAACACTAACTAAACCAACTAGTGACTTATTTTTAGCGATTTTACGATGTAATTTTAACACATGGATAATTTTGGTGAAGTAATGCAATTCATAAAATCAACCGTTTCTTTGAAAAACGAGAATAACCGTATGTAGTACCTATGGTCAAATAATGCAAAAAACACTTGAGTTATGCCCTTCAAAAAGCTGTCAAAAATTCATTTTGCATTCAAATCACCTAAAATCTCGCAAAAATGTCTCTGATGGCTCAGCTGATACGAGGAAAAATACTAATGAGAATATCGCATAACCTTCATATATGGACTTAAGTCCGGGCTCGTCCCACTGTGCATTAGTTTGATACATATTGCCCCGGGTATACACCTGTCAAAGTAATAATTCAGTTCGTGAATGCATGGAGACAGTAGCGCATTGCTCCCTCTAGTAGTTATAATCTCTTTTACTTTATCATCTTTGGTTTTACTAAATGCCGTTGCGTCCTGTTTCGGTTCACTATCTGAATGAGGTGAATTAGCAGATATTTCAAGTTTGTAGATAATTTTATTTTAGCTAAAAGATCAATTTAGCCGATAGTTCTGAATAAAAATGTCCATAACTAATAAAAATATAACGAACTTATTGTTGTACTGCTATTTTAGCCAAATAGTTATTGTCATTATCTCATATGCTTTATTCGAAAGCAAGAAGTGCGAAATAGAGTCACAATATGCTTTACTGCCATAATGGGCACATTACTTTATATGCATTCATAAGCGCAGTGCTGTAGAGCAATCCAAAAATTTATTGCTGCACGGCGATTTGTGGAAGCTAACCTTTAACAAAAACTATTTTCTTACAACCAGTGCAGTATCGATAGTGGTCGTTTCAATTCACCTGGCTCAGAATTATACTACGCCTGTTCCAGTCGTAAAAATCCACCAAGCGTACAATCTCTATTCTATAGGTAGCATGCAATCCGTATTGATGGATAAACGGTAGAGGGAGTTTAAAAGAAGCTCAATCGCAAACGGAGTTCTGGTGCCACTTCAGTATGAAGCCCTTTCTGCACTATAACAGGACCAGGCATGCACTCTGCCAGATATTGAGGTAATAATTTTATCACCTTAGGGACCGTTAATATACCACGTGGACAAAAAAAACTTCGTATTTATCCTACTCCCTTTGAATATTAAGTGTCATGTCAAAAATATTGTGTAAATATTTCGGAGTATATCTTAAATTTTTTTTGCGGAAAAATTAAAGAATGTGTTTTGGTTAACCTTTAAAATGTAATTTTTGAAAGCACTTTTACATATCAATAAATGATTAATTTTAGATAGAACAAACATATGACGATGTATGTGAGAAATATTTCATGCTTTGGTTGAATATTTCAAGTGATTTGTGTGTTTTAGGTATCCATATTTTGCCACTAACAAGCCTTATACCAAAAACAAAGTATCGTTTGGATCGGAGATGGCACAGTTTTATGATCTGCTGCTTTGCCATGGAATTACTCCACTACATATTGTTCCATACATATATATGGAACAGGAAACTAATTCGCGCTCTTTCATTCCAAAATGAAACTAAATTGATTGAAACTGTATGGTTGGTAGAAAAAATGATATCAACTATTACATTAAATAGCAGTTAATTTAAACACATTATTTCAATTTATACTATAAGCGCGGCGTGTCATTATTTTTTCAGTTGGTAGACTTTGAAACACACAGGATGATTTCGCAAAATAAATTATCAAATTAATTGCAACGATTCAGAACAGAAAACATATGGGTCATTCCACGTCAGATCTACATTCAAAATTTTAGTTCCCTCCAAATTTTTTTCTTGCATTCTATAGCTAAAAATAATTGACACGTATTTTTTTGTTTTGGCTAAATATGATATTTCTTTCAAGCTATTAATTTTTGAACTTTTGTAATTTATAAAATTGGACATTTTTCAATGACTGATAACTCGGCAACGATTCGATATATGAAAAAAAATAACTAAAATAGTTGTGATTTCAAATAAGCTTACCGAAAAAAAAAATCACAACATTTTTTCATTGCTATGTAAATTATGAAATCTGCAGTTATTTTTTTTTTTGAGAGTTCTCCTACTGGAGCTTTAGAGCTAGGTACTTGGAAGGGCTCCCCGTCAGAATCAAATACTACAATTTGCAGACGAGACAGTCGTCCACTAAAACACTGCTTTAGGTCAATTGTGATTGGCCGTGATTCTGAATGTGATATTTATTGTACGGTTCAGGTATGTGCGGGCGTAGGGACTCGCGATCGTGTGCATCATCACGAAGAGCTCGAGCATTTGTACGTTAACGTGTTCGATCGCGTGTGCGTTTGTATGTCGCGTGTACTAACGTGTATAAGACTTCGCGTGTATAAATTCTATTTTATAACCGTGTGCCTTTCGCATATTCGTGTGTGTTCTTGGATAATCGCGCGCGGACCGTGAATCTAATACTTTATTTTTGGTGTACGACTAAGATGCTAAAAGAGAGTCAGATCTTCCATATCACTAGAGCTCCCGGTGATGTCGCCATGGCGTGTTGTCTAGTGGATATGAGCTTTATTTTTTTATTGGTTCTACTGAATGTATGGTCCTAAGTTATTAAGACCGAGAGTAATAGTTTCCCGACGTGATTGATTCATGAGCGCGCAAAAACGGACGTTTGTAGGTTCGCGTTTGAGACAGCGTTTGAAACTTCGTAAGTGCTAAAACGTTCTCTTTATTACCGGGGTGTTATAAGGTTTGCGCGATCGCGAACGTAGGTGTGCGTTGTTAATCGCGAAAGGCTTAAGCGTTCGTATGTTAACGTGTTTGTCACGTGTGCTCGCGTTCATGTGACTTCGCGTGTACAAGACTGGATTTTGTAACCGTGTGGCCATTCCTATATTCGCGTGCGTTCTTGGATGGTCACGCGGACCTTCATTCTGATAGTTAGTTTTCGGTGTACAATTCACATTCTGGCATGGAGTAAGTTGATCCAATTGAAGGAATAGACCTAGTCTGCTGATATCAAGAATAGAAACATCCGGAAGTGACCGATTCATGATCGTGCGACCGCGGGAGTTTTTAGGTTCAAACTTGAGACCGCGTTTGAAAATTTCTAGGAGCTGAGACATTCACTTTATTACCGGGATGTTATCATGTATACGAGATCTCGGGTGTAGGTGCCGTGGATGGTTGCGAAGGGCTCAAGCATTTGTATATTAACGTGTTTGTCACTAGTATGTGACTTCGAGTGTATAATTTCGATTTTATTATGATGTAGCGTATATTCTTGTTTGATCGCGCGCGAACCGTGAGTCTGATGCATAATTTTTAGTGTATGGTACAGATAGTAGAAGAGAGTCCGTTTCCCATATCAAATCCAGGCCATGTCACCATGAAACGTGTTGTTTAGTGAATATGATCGTCACTTTTTTGATTGGTTCAACTGAAGACATTACTCCAGACTGCTAGGAACGAGGTAAGACTTCCGGACGTGACCGTTTCATGATCGCGCGAGTGGGGGGTTAATGTTTGAGATCGCGTTTGGAAGTTTAAAGATGCTACGTTTACTTAACTACCGGAATTTTTTCATGTAGACGAAATCGCGGGCGTGAGTATGTGTAGATTATTGCAATTGCATAGTCGCGTTTCTGGCCAGGTTTGTGTTATCGCGAAGGCCCCGAGCGTTTGTACCTATATGAGTATAGATAGCGTATAGTGGAGATATACTAATAAAAGGAATCATGACATGCCGAATAAAGAAAAAAAGATGTAAAGAGCTTGATTAGAAGTGTATAAATTGACTATTTTGGTATACATCAATAATAGAAAAGCAAACTAAGCAAGTCAATGCCATGAGCGCCATCCTTTACAAATACTTTAGCTTTGATTGGACCGTCACCACCTCTCTCCTCTGCCAGCACACAAGGTATGCCAATATTTGAGGAACAATTGTTGTGGAAATCCAATAGATGTATATGGGTTCGAAACCACAGTTTTTTTCCAAAAGTTCGTCTGCACTGCCCGAAGTCAATGTACGCTTTTTTGTCACTGAGCTCAATATGAGCAGCCCAGTTCAGTTTGTAAAAAGAACAATTGAAATTTTGTACGGATTAACTGATAATTTAACTTGTCGACGCCACTGTTCGACAGCTTTTAATGCTTGTTGCGTTAAGTCAAAGATGGTTACGACGCAAAATCCAGCAATTAGAATTTGATAATCGTCAGCAAACCAGTAGGTTGGAAATCCAAACTGATTAAGTTTCCTCAAAATACCATCGGCAACCAGGTTCCACAGCAATGGTGATAGAATGCCGCCCTAAGTGCAGCCACAAATACTCAACTTCCTTATCTCTGCCTGCCTCAGGGACGAGCAAAGAATGTGGCTACTAAGCAATGCGTTTATCCAACCCGAACATAAATGAAGATACTCCATGACCGCGCGTCGATTCCAGAATAGAATGGAAGGACATATTGGCAAAAGCACTCTCAACATCTAGGAATACACCCAAGCTAGATAGCTTGAGCGAGAAGCCCTTTTCATTTTTGTAAACAACATCACGAAGCAGAGTGATCGTGGATTTCAAATACTGATATGCATGTTACATTTTGTGCAATAGATTTTCAACTAAGCAAACGTTCCTGATGTGACGATCGATTATCCGAACTCTGAGATGAACTGATTGGCCTAAAACTCTTGGCTCCTTCATAGTTTGGACACCCACCTCTGGGAATAAATCGAATAATTATTTCTCGTCATGCTTTCAGGATATGTCCAGTAGCAAGACTGGTAAGCATAATCTTCTTTCAAGACAAGTTTGAGAATATCAAATCTTTTTTGCAGAAGCACGGGAAAGATTCCATCTTTGCCAGGCGATTTGTATGGAGCAAAGATGTCAACTGCTCACTTGACCGATTCAGTGGTAACCAATGAGCATGCTAACGGCTACGAGTCCAAACCGAAACACCAGAATGTGATCTGTGTACATTGTTCAGTTACGGATCGATACAACCTGAATAGTGTGCGTCGAAGATACAATTAAGAACATTTTTTCGGCCAACACATAAACACCAACTCTGGTTTTGAGGAGTTCATTTGATTTTTTTTTTCAATTTTGACAGAATCTTCTTTAAACTGCTAGCCTCGTTCAGACTAGAGACAGAATTGCATAGGTTTTGTCAGTCAGCCCGCTCAGCACACCTAAGACATTTCATATATCAACTACGAGTTGACCTGGAAGCATAGATGGTACCTTTGTACATTTTGCGCGACCTGTCAAGCCACCCATACATACGCTCTGCTGAAAATGTCTCATGTCTCAAACTGGTTAGCATCCAAGTCTCTATGTTTGGTCTCGTGACATGTCGTGCGTCATCGGTCTTGAGACTAATAATGAGGATAATTTACCTGTCGTTCGCAAGGCGACACCAGTCACAAAGTTAACGAACCTGTACAAATATGAACATTTCGCCTTGGTTTGCTAGTTTGACCCAAGGTGTTTAGAGTTCTAAGGTGATTCGTCTTTGACAGTAGCTAGATTAGGAGTGAGGTAAGTGTGCAGCAGGCTACGGGGAAGAAAATGACAGCGAACAACTTTGTTTACATATTGAAATCCAAGCAAGCATAAATGGAGATGTATACAAGTATATTATCATAAGCAGTAAACAATGTTGTTAGCTATCATTTCTAAAACCAACATAGCAGTTCGGCGCTTTTGAGGATCGCATCACTTGAGAATAAAAGCTCCTTGGTTTGACCTATATCTTATGCTTGTTCGTTTAAGCACCGTGCATAAGGTCATTCACTCCAGAACTATTCCCCGCTGCTCTTTCTGTCATTCCACAATAAACTGCTTCAACACACATAGTTTAAATACTTTTAGAAACGATAGCGTTTTTATATGTTTGCTCCATTGCAACTACGTTACTCAATATGCAAATTATCGATTACTGTTATTTTTCAAAACAGTCAAACTAGTACGATAATAAAAATCTGGTTTGAATTAGAGTCAAATCCCAAAATAAGAGTAAATTTTAGATCAAATGTACAGATTGTGTAATATAGACCTAAGTAAAGCTTGGCGTAAAGTAGTCCCAATTTTAGATAAAACGGACATATTATTACCAAACAATAAAAAATACGTACAAAAAGTACAAACACAAATAATTGAATTGCATTGCCAGGTTTATTTTCACGTAATCTCTATCCTCTTATTTAATAATTCGACTAGCATATCACACTTTCCCAGGAGAATTTAAGTTACAATGTTTTTTGTGTATATTTTATGTTTCAGTTTCATCGCCAACTACGATTACTTGCAAGCATTTTCTTAAACCTATATCCAGTTTTTATATTTGTGTTGAACTAATACAATGTTTTGCTTTTGTCAAAATATAACGTTAAATTTGAACTAGAAGCTCAAGTATCATTCTTTAATTTTGGAGTAAAGTATCCCCCGTGGCGTAAAGTAACGACGGTGGTGATTTTCAACTCCTAGTAACTCACAAAAACAAGTAACATTGATCAGCGAAGCGTTGTAAATTTTTCCATTTTAACGCATTTACTTCCCAATATGTGTCTGTGTCTAAAAAGTCCAAAACAATCGATCTTCAATTCCTTGTAATTCGCAATAACAAACAAAAAAAAATCTGTGAAAAGCTGATTTTGTTCGATTTTGACGCATGTACTTCCCAATGTGTGTCTAAATAGTATTGATTTTCAACTTCTCGTAACTCGCAATAACAAACAAAAATTTTCTGTGAAAAGTTGTTTTTTTTTCATTTTGACGCATTTGCTTCCCAGTGTGCATTTAAAATGTCTAAAACTATTGATTTTCAAGTCCTAGTAACTCGCAATAACAAACAAAATTTATCTGTGAAGAGCTGTATTTTTTTCTCGATTTTGGCGCATTTACTTCCGAATGTGCGTTTAAATGTTTAAAATTATTGATTTTCAACGCCCTGTAACTCGCAAAAATAAACAATATTTATCTGCAAAAAGTTGATTTTTTTCCCATTTTTACACATTTACTTCCCAATGTGCGTGTAAAAAGTCAAACTAGTGATTTTCAACTCCTCGTAACTTGCAAAAACAAACAACATTTATCTGCGAAAAATGGAAAAAAAATCCAGTTTGACGCTTTTACTTCCCAGTGTGTGTTTAAAATGTCTAAAACTATTGATTTTCATTTCCTAGTAACTCGCAATAACAAACAATATTTATCTGTGAAAAGTTGCAAGAAATAGAATTATCTCATTTACTATCTTTCCAATTGTCCGCCACGGTATTCATTATTTTACCCATTTTCAATACCGGTTCTTTGTCGACATGCCACATAACAAGCAAACCTGTTTTTCTATTTTTGCGACCGTTCGCAAACGGACATACATGTCACAGTTCAGTAAATGTACAGCGGCTTTATGAACCAGTTTTGTTTTGAAACATGTATAAATTTTATGACATGTCACGGGGAAATTGAATCGTGTCATACTACACGCACTTGTGTCACATGTCGCAAAATGCACAACTTGTACATGTCACGAGCATTAGCAAACATGCGACCAGTCAACCAGATGACCGATCATAACCATGACATTTTCCAGCTATGCCTGGAAGTGCATCATGCTGACGCCGGTTCCAAGCAAGAATGCAAGTATGAGGCATTTCACGTGGGTTAGTCAAGCCTGTCTTGTTGCAAGCAAAGATGGCAGTGTTAACCCTTTCATGCCCAACTTTTTTCTAGTGCATGTAGGGTTTCAAAACTATTTTTCCTTGATAACGGTGGGGTCTAGAAATACGAAAAGCCTATTTTCGTAAAGATAGGTGCTTCCATGGCAGTGCTAGAAGTTGGTCAATTTTTACCTTCTAATGCTCAATACAACTCTCCTAGAATAATTACAATAGTCCAATTATGTGGAAAACGTAGCCAACGACAGTCTAAATTCATAAGTTTTATCAGTTTTCAATAATATTGCACCATAACGAAGAAATATGAAAAAATCATTTTCCGTCATCAACGTAGACTGTTCCTGGCAGCACTGCTCCATCGGAATCCAATCAGACTAATTGCAATAACTTCAGTTCTAGAGCTGATCCTTGTAACTGTTAGTACTCACATGAAAGGCAATAATCACATTAATGAGCCTTACTTGTTTTTGTGAGTAAATCTCGTCCCAATCAAAAGTTATAGCTGTTTAAAAACGTTGTTGTCCACAAACAACATGGGCATGAATGGGTTAATATTCCAATATAGAAGCTTCCTTTATGGAAGCACGGTTCTTGAAGCAATGCTATGGATGCTTTACTTTCCAGCATAAGTCGAGATAGATTCATAGTTATTGTACGTTTATCCTGGAGATTGAGTTGTGCTATTCTAACCATTGTTGATTAGAAAACTGTACATTTCAGTTCCAACATAAATTGCACAACAACTAGAGGGCACCAAGCAAATTCGGATGTAAACGCATGTAGCGGGTTATATTAGGTTTAAATGGGACACGATCATAATTAGATTCACATTAGAGATGGTCAGGTTCGGGTTTTTGGACCCGAAACCCGGACCCGACCCGAAGCCGACGGGTTTCGTGTCGTGTTCGGGTTCTGTAAATTTAAGCTTCTCGGAACCGGGTCGGGTTCCGGGTTTTCAAATTTGAAATTCTCGGGTTCGGGTCGGGTCCGGGTTTTTGAAATTTTGAACTTTCGGGCTCAGGTCGGGTTTTTCAAATTACAAATTATGGGGGTCGGGTCGGGTTCGGGTTTTGAACAAAACAACCCAACCATTTCATGACACTGTTTGCGTCTATACACAAAACGCAGTCTTTTTTGTAGTAGTGAATTATACTTCTTGATACGAATGAATGACACATATACCAAATGTTAGCACCCCTGAATCGCTAGAATTCGTCGTACTTTCTGGTGCTCAAATATTGTATTTTTTCATTCTTGCATAAAATTCCGTCTCTTCAGATTCGCAAGCTGCCTGAATTATTTAATTTTTTCAACGAACATTCATGAGAAAGCATTCAACAATACGTGTTTCACATCTAAAATCTCTTAGCGATTTATCTTTCACGATAATTAGTAATGAACCAAGTCAACAGGAATTTATCGGAAAATATCGGTTTAACTTTCTATAATCGAATATAAATTTCGACAGGTACTTTAAAACCGATACTGAGGCCGCGGCGACTTTTTCTCTACGTAAACGGTTTTGTGAGGTACATTCGTACCCCAGAACTAAAATCGCTTTAATATGTTAAATTTTTACTAAATTTATAAGTAAATTGGATAGTTTTATTCTACTATTATTGATAATGTAACATGTTTAAAAATATTCGTGTTTTGACTATTTAATTATGTAATATTTCATTTTATATAGAACAAGTCTTTAAAATACTTCAAATTCCTTTTTTTCTTCATATTGCTATAACTCCGGTAGTTTCAAATCGATTTTGACCATTTATACGTCGTTGTAAAGCTTATTAAATTTCCTTTTGAACATTTTTTTTTTCAAAATCCGGTCAAAAAGTATATTTATTCCGATGCTTTTTTAAAAACCAAACGTTAATACAAACGTCAAAAATACAGCAATATGCAGTAACGGAGATGAAACAGGAAGGCGTCGAAGGAACAGGTAGAGCTGGTGCATTGTACGTGTATATAAAATAAGTATGTTCCAGAGCCTGGGCTGCAGAAGATAACGAATCGAATGATGCGTCTTGCATATTATATACAAATTATATTCACGAATGTGTTTTGACTCTTTCATCCGCAAAAGCAAAAATTACGATACCGATCCAAACGTATCTTCTAGTTACTTTGCTATAGTGCTTTGTTATATCAAATAACAGATACTATTATTCGGCAGAGTTGGAACTACGGTGAAGACCCGATTTTGTCATCATCCGATTTTATCAGCCCCCGATTTTAGATACCCCCGATTTTATCAGCTTTTTGACCCGATTTTATCAGATTCATATGAAAATTGATAGTTGGTAGTTTGATGGGCACTAGCAGACGAACCAAATTGAATTCGAGCAAATCTTTTCTTGTGCATATTTTTCTTATCTTAGAGATCCGAAATACGCTTTTTTTAAATTTTGCACTGTCAGACCCCCTTAAGGGAAGCTTAAGCTAAATAATCAAGAAAAGTTATGAGGCTATATCTAGGGACTAAAGAAGAATTATTAAGAGCTTCGGTTTCTTAAAAAGAAAGAAAAATATTTGTCCCGACTTTATCAATGTCCCGATTTTATCAGCCTAAAATTCACCACGGGGTTGATAAAAATGGATCCTTACTGTAATACAATTTTACACGAGTTTCTCGCTTACTATGTATCGATATTTTGCTTTTAAAACAGATATAATAAACTTTAAGCGAGCACTGTTAAGTTGGTCAAATGAAATAAATAGGTTGTACCTGCTTTAACGGAAGTTTAATAATCAAATTGGTTTATTATAAAGATTGCTAGCAATTAAAATAAACTATAACGGAAAAATAAGGATTTGAACTCACAAATTTGGTGGTACTTTGGTGTCATTATGGCGGCAAATTTAAAAAGGGCACATTATTTTTCAAAAAGCAGATAGTTTAAGCCAAATTTATTTTCTAGAAACTGTTTTTGTTCCATCAGACCTAAACCTAGTTTCATTTCCGCCAGGTTTCGTTGTTCATGACACTCATATGGTGATGGTATAATAGCACCACTATCAAATGAGTGGTACATATATGAAACAAGCACTTTCAGTCAGATTGTTCCCGGGCTGAGATGTTGCATGATCCGGATTCCTCCATGAAAATACATGAATTTCCACGAACTTAAGGAATTGATTGCAAAAATTTTGTATGTTCTGTTAAAGCCATTAACGGATTTTTAAAAGTTTGGAGTCGTTCCGGTAGCTCCATTGGAGATGTTGAAGCATCTTTATTGGCGCGCTTACCGTATAATCTTATGCATAAAATAACTTAGATACCCAATCATAGATCGTACTAACGCTAATGATGTGACAACAAGAACACGTCAGAAAATCTTGATTGATACCCTTCGATACAGGTTTGATCGTTCCAACCAGTAACGTGGGTGACGTCATGTAAACTGTCGAATACGAATTGCAAATTGCCATAGCTTAATTTAATACATGTAACAAATTATATAAAACTGCCTTGAAGGAATACTACCCATGATCGCTTAGTTGTCCCATTTTCTATGGGATTTCCTATCATTATGGGACAGATATGCGATCATGGGCAGAATAGTTTCTGATAAAAAATTAGAAATTTTGGTTATGTACGGCGGGCAAGGTTGTTGGAAACTGTGACCATTAAGCTTTCTGTTTCCCCATGAGTTAGCCGCCGATTTAACTTAATTTCCGGTTAAGATATCGACGATTTATAAGTTTCTCAGAACATTACAAATTCGACGTTCAATAATAGTAAATATAAATGTGGATTCTACTCGGCAGTGATTTGTTTTGCCATATGCAGATATAACTCAGTGTGTATGGTGCTACTTCAGATTCGAGTGATTCTACTATTCTTAGATGAGCCTAGGGTCCAGCTCGGGTGCTTGGAATTAAAAATCTTCGAGATCTTTGGTTGATTCTCCGTATTTGCAAGTTGGATTCGGATCAGGCTTCTCAAATTTTAAATTTTCGGGTTCGGGTCGGGTTCGGGTATTCAAATTTCAAAATTCTCGGGTCGGGCCGGGCTCGGGTTTTACAAAATTTTCATTCTTGGGTTCGGGTCCGGCTCGGGTTTTTAAGTTATAAAATGTTCGGACTCGGGTAGGGTCGGGTTTTTTAAATTTTATAATTTCGGGCTCGGGTCGGGTTCGGGTTTTTAAATTTTCATGCTCTCGGGTTCGGATCGGGTACGAGTTCGAAAAAATTGAAACCCGACCATCTCTAATTCACACGATTTGCGAAGAAAATAACGGTACATGGCGTCAAATATTTGCTTAAACAGCAAGGGCAAAACCCAAAATGCTGCGTGCGCGCCTCGCATATTACAGACCCTCCGGTTATTAAGTACTCGACACGGAATTACACCTTAACTTATGCTGATTTCGTTTTTAGATCAGAGTTGTTCTAGGTTCCCTCGGAACTGTCACTTTTGCATGGACATTGTAAACATTAGAGCGAACCTAGGGCGACTCGATTCTAGAACCGAAAACAGTGACTCTTGTTTTCAGCCGCCTGCTACGATATGGGAGCAGGAACCCAGTGGCTCAATTCATCGACGGATACCACACGGCGCGGTGCGTCACTGCATTTGAAACACACAGGATGATTTCGCAAAATAAGTGATCAAGTTCATTGCAACGATTCAGAACAGAAAACATCTGCTCATCACGGTCTCTCAAAGGTTACCCCACAAATATCAATAGTTGTTGAGATGTTTACAACTAATACATACATTACACAGCTACCTATTTTTCTACAATATCCAACCTGGTTCACACAACCAATCAAATTATTCGGCTCTAACGATGATCGACGAAAATTTTTCACTAAACCACTTTTCACTTTCAATTTCCCGGCACCGTGATGATGCTTTTGCGTTCACTCTCATTCGCCATTTAGCTGCTACACGCGGGCGATCAATGCTATGGAATATCACTTTTTTCCTAAAATTCCTTCTCAACCACTACTTACATTCGAATGCACATTTACTACGAGTATTCGTATAATATTCAGCTTACATTATTGTGGGGTTTTGGAGACAATGATTCTGCAGCTGTGTGTTGCCTGTTGTTATGGTGGGGTAATAAGGAACTCGTCCTAATCGTCGGAAAGCACAGCTCGCACCCGGTAGTATCCGTTGGATTTTTACTTGAAAAAGCACTTATTTTCAACAAGTTTCACTTCTCGTTTCCACTGATCGTTGCGTTAAAAGCAGGGACCGATATGGCCAATTATGTTTTGTTGATTCTTCAAACAACCAATCAGCTCACAAAAAATCAACCGAAAAAGAAAACAACAAGGAATCGTTTCAGGTTTCCATTTGGACTTCATTGACCATTTCAGCCGAGGATCTTATGTATTTTCTAACGAAAACACCCCACTTTTCACCGCTACCAGCAAATTCCGTCGCCACCACCTGCTGCCGATACAATTTTTTTCCACGCACTTTTCTTAGGAGCACCAATATTCTCTCGTAGCACGCTGTTTGAAAGTGAGCGAGCAGCTCGTTTGGTTCGCCGGAATGAACCAAAAAACGAAAACACACCACACCACCTAAGCGAGACTCAGTGCCAGAGCAGGATTCGTGAAAAACAGGCGAAAATATATTTATAGAAAAATACTTTTTCTTCTCATTGAGCTGCTATTGCTGTTGCTATTAGCGATGATGTAGCAGTAGAAAATGACGAGGATGATGCTGTGGCCGCTGTTGCTTGGGTTGGTTCTCTTCAGCACACAAACACGGCTGGGTACAAATGTGCCCCCCGGGGACTCGGGGGCTATATCTGAGAAAAAAAAATCTTCACCATGAGAATAAACTAACCACTCGCGTCGCGGCTCCTTCGTACAACCACGGGGACGAGATTGACTGGTATTAACTAGGACCGAAAAAGGTGTCCCTCTGCTATCAAGCGAACAAAAGAAACTCTTGTTGAAAACGATGTGTCCTTCGTATTTCACACCCGATTCACATTACATGTTTTCCATTAACTGTGCCAGGATAGCACACATACACACTGTCCAGCCGGGAGACATCCTTTTATGCAACCGAACCAAAATTATAGGTGGCTATCGGCTAGAAAATCTTCCACTTTTCCACCTGCTTTCGCAATACTTCAAAATAATCTCTTCACTTCACTCAACAACTACATGCAGCGGCGATATCCTCTCATCGGGGGTGGGGTCCGTATCTTTTTTTTCTTGTCCACCGGATACACTGCCTGTTCCTTCTTCCGTTTTTGGGTTATTGGTACTGCCGTTTCAAATGGTCAATCTTCTTTTCGCTTTTTCCTTCTCGAGTGAGACCGTCCCGACGGCGACGGCGAGACGTGCGGTAGTTGGTAAGTGCACAGACGTACTATCACGGGGCGAAGCGATTTTCCACGATTTTCGCGTCCAACGCGTACCAGTACTCACGATCTACTGAATGTGCAGTCGGTGCCCGTAGTGGCGATGAGAAAGATCATGCTTACGCGGTATATGGACCACAGCTCACAGGCGACACACAAGTCATCTTAGGGATGGTACTAACACAGAGACACAGCGGAAAATATTTCGGAGAACCGGACCGGGGCACTCAACTGACAGCTGACTGAGAAAAATGCTTACGGGTTACAACATTGAGCGGAGCGTGAGAGTGCGTGCATGGGAAATCTGCCGGAAAATCAAGCCGACCATTGTAATAATGCTGAACCGTATGTATTGAGTGCTTATGAGTGGGGTTCTTTGGTTGAGATACCCGGGGAGGTGCTGCTCATTCAACGGTAGAAAACTTAAGCTATTTGTTGATGCATGCAAATAGGATGCACGAGACGTCTTATGGATGGTTTGGCGTTCTAGGAAGACTGATGCGTGAAATAATGCGCTTCCTCGTTGCATTCGGGAAGCATAGAAAACCAATTTAATCCACATCTGTCACTGCATTGGTAGTGCTATGAAAAAGTGTTTCCAATAAACTACTTAAGAAATTAGTTTTTGTGCTACCATGGACGTAGCCCCCCATAGGGCCCGAAGGACCCAAGCTCCCACCGAAATCAAATAAAAAAATAGATGCCGAATAAAAAAAAAGAAACAGCCTGAGGTTAGGAGCCCCTTAAGACCAATGTGAAGTTGTTTTTAAAAAATCAGAACGTGACTTCACAGTTTAAAACGTAAGTTTGTATGAACATGTTTCTCCACAAAAGTTTAGTAAAAATATTCTGCTAATTTTTGATTTTGTTCTACTTGTCTTATTATTCAGATTATTTTTGGATTTGAATGTTTCGTGTTCTACTCGTCAGTAACGGGTGTACCCCATTAGGCATAAATACGTTAGGCAATATTGCAAAAAAAATTTTTTTTGAATTTTAAAGGGCCCCCCTCTCATATTGTGACAAATGTCAAAGTAAGCTCACATGCCAAATGTCACATCATTTGGACAATTTTAGACCCCCGCCCACTTCGCTTGAATTTTTTTGAAATTGGTGCTATGGGAAAATATGGAGGAAAAATACATTAAATGCTATAACTTTTGAAGTAGCAATCAGAAAATTACAATTTATACCTCTTTTGAAAGGAAATAATCTTAGTATTTGAATGGGAATATTTTTGGTTTTACCAAAATACGGGAAAGTGAGGTACTGGGTCATTTTGGCCCCAAAATCCCATATTTTTAATGATTTTTCTGCTCCGTGATGCAAATCATACATATTTTGTAGTATTTCTAATGTGAAAAAATCTCAGAAATCGAACGAAACCCTTTTGACCTTAGTCCGAATACGAGAAGTTGGGGTTATAGGACTTTTTGTCATTCATATTAAATTTTATCATTTTCGCATGCATATATCTCTATTACTCTTCAATCAATTTTCATAAAATGTAACTTGTAGAACGTGTAAAATTCTGAGGAATAAAACAAAAATAAAAACGTTAGAGGTAAAATTCAGAAACATCAAACTTTTTGATATTTACTCTACAAATCTAATTTTTTTTCATTATTTGTCATAATACCTCAACTTCCCCTATTTTTCCAGGAATGAAACTTTTCTCATGTGATCCCTAAGTATATTTTACACTAAAAGTAGTAAATTAAATAAGAATTTTGTTGTTAAATGAAGTTAATATGTGCGATTTTATGATAAAAATGTGAAATCGACACTATATGTCAGATAATTTGATGTTCCTGAATTTTACCGGTAACGAATTTATATTTATTATAATCCTAAGGATTTTCCACGTTTAACAAGGTATAGTTTATGAAAATTGAGTGAAGAAAAATAGAGATATATTAACGAGAAAATGATGAAGTTTAATATGAATGACAAAAGGCCATTTAACCCCAACTTCTCGTATTCGGACAAAGGTCAAAAAGGCTCCAATCGATTTTTGAATTTTTTTTCACATTAGAAAAACTACAAAATATGTATGATTTGCATCAGGGAGCAAAAAAATCATTAAAAATAGGGGATTTTGGGGTTAAAATGACCCAGTACCCTACTTTCCCGTATTTTCCTAGAAGCAAAAATATCCATTCAAATACTAAGAGTATTTCCTTTCAAAAGAGGTATAAATTGTAATTTTCTGATTGCTACTTCAAAAGTTATAGCATTTATTGTATTTTTCCTCCATATTTTCCCATAGTACCAATTTAAAAAAAAATCAAGCGAAGTGGGCGGGGGTCTAAAATTGTCCAAATGATGTGAAATTTGGCATCTGAGCTTACTTTGACATTTGTCACAATATGAGAGGAAGGGCCTTCGAGAATACAAAAAAATTTTTTGCAATGCCCTATTAGGCATATGGTCGTTTGGCATACGTACGTTAGGCATAATAGACATTAGGCATAAAGACGTTAGGCATAATGGACGTTAGGCATAATGGACGATTGGCATAATGGACGATAGTCATAAATTATCATGTTGAAGTATCACTTAAAGGTTTTTTGCGATTATGGCCTCGGATGGTAAGAGTATGAATGTTTGAATTTTTTTGATGTTGAAGAATTATACTGGAAATTGATCAACCTCGGTCAACATTTTATTCTGCTGTATATACTTGAAGAAATCTTTGCTCAAATAAAAGCATACTCAGATTGCGTAAATTTCTCGGCGCACAACCAAAAAATTGCACATGACTAAAGTAGTTTCATCACTTTTGTTTAAAATCAATCCCAGATTATTAACCCTTTCATGTTCATCTTTTTTATAGTGCATATAAGGCTCCAACATTATTTTTCTTTGAAAAGGATGGGGTCAAGAAACACGAAAAACCTTTTTTCATAAGGATAGGTGCTTTCCTCGCATTGCTGGAAGCCGCTGAAATTTTGCCTTCTGCTCAATACCATTCTGCTAGAATAATTACAATAGTCAAAGTGCGTGGAAAACGTAATCGAAGACAGTCTAAATTGATAGGTTTTATCAGTTTTTAATAATATAGCAAAATCACGAAGATATATTAAAATTTCGTTTTTCGTCGTCAACTTAAACTGTCCCTGGTAGCACTGATTCAGTGGAATCCAATCAGATTAATTGCAATATGCAATGTCTATAAACAACATGAGCATGAAGGGGTTAAGGTATGAATAACGTACATTAACTTAAATTAGCTCTTACATACATGAATGGTGCAAAAGCCAAACAAAAAAAATATATGCCTTGAAGAACAGCTCATGAAAGAAAGAATGATGAATTTTATTATTCATTAAATTAATATACGAATATTACAACTTCTATATTGACTATTTCCGATATTATTCAGATCAATCAGTGTATTCCTGAAGCCATCAAAGAACACAAAATAGGTTTCTTCGTTACGGACCGTTTTCGGATAATCACAAAACCGCTAC